>NC_044389.1:92725355-93037293 GCF_006542625.1 Nomascus leucogenys | reverse complement strand
AGAGACGGGGGTTTCACCATATTGGCCAGTCTGATCTCGAACTCCTGACCTCAGGTGATCCACCCACCTTGCCTTCCCAAAGTGCTAGGATTACAGGCATCTCAGTCTTCTTTTTCTCCTTGGATATGCTAAGAAATATCCAAATGCCTTGACACAGGGCCTTTGCATATGCTGTTTCCTCTGTTACAATGCTAGTTCCAGCATAGCTGGTTTCTTCTTGCCCTGAAATTCTCACCTTAAACATTACTGCCCCAGAGAATTTTCCATGGCCATCATATCCAATGTACATATCCCATCCTATTGTCATGGGATATGGCTTCTGTGTATCAGGGATGGTTAAGTGTCTTTTGTGGCTTGGCAAACAAGAGGCACAATAAGGTTTTAGCCACTGTGCACACATACAGTTTGTGGGGGTATTTGATTTGGTTAAATTTGGTTAACAAGAAAAGTGGAAGAATTAGAAAAGAGATGTCAAACAGAGGCCAGATTCAATGGCTCACGCTTATAATCCCAGCACTTTGGGAGGCCAAAGTGGGAGGATGGCTTGAGGCCAGGAGTTCATGACCAGCCTGGGCAACATAGCAACACCTCATCGCTACAAAAAGTTTTTTAAAAAATAGCCAGGTGCGGTGGGTGCATGCCTGTAGTCCCAGCTACTCGGGAGGCTGAGGCAGGAGAATGGCATGAACCCGGGAGGTGGAGCTTGCAGTGAGCCAAGATCGCGCCACTGCACTCCAGCCTGGGCGACAGAGCAAGGAGCAAGATTCCATCTCCAAAAAAAAAAGAGAGATGTGCTGTTGGAAGTCCTGGTTTACTCTCCTCCACCTCACACAACATGGGCCCAGGCCTGGGGAGGAAGCCTGCAAAGGTATCTTCCTTAGAAATCATTCCTTAGTTTCACAGAATGCTTCAGTTTCAGTGGGATTTTTGAATGAAATGCCTCATATAGAATTCAGGTTTCCTCTTAGAGAAACTAACGTCTGAGGTCTGGGGAGGTGGCTTACACCTGTAATCCCAACCCTTTGGGAGGCCAAGGAGGGAGGATCGCCTGAGATCAGGAGTTTGGGACCAGCCTGGGCAACATAGTGAGACACCATCTCTACAAAAATTTTAAAAATTAGCTGAGCATGGTGGTATGCACCTGTAGTCCCAGCTACTTGGGAGGTTAATGTGGGAGGATCGTTAGAGCCTGGGAGGTTGAGGCTGCAGTGAGCCATGATTGCATCACTGCACTCAAGCCTGGGCAACAGAACAAACCCTGTCAAAGGAAGGAAGGAAGGAGGGAAGGAAGGAAGGAAGGAAGGAAGGCAGGAAGGAAGGAAGGAGGGAGGGAGGGAAGAAAAGGAAGGAAGGAAAGAAAGAAAGAGAAAGAAAGAAAGAAGAAAGAAAGAAAGAAAGAAAGAAAGAAAGAAAGAAAGAAAGAAAGAAAGAAAGAAAGAAAGAAGGAAGGAAAGAAGGAAAGAAAGAAGGAAGATAATGTAATGTCTGGGATTATTCATATGAAAGTATTCCATGAGCCCCAAAAGCTTGCTCTCATGTAGCATAAGCTTGGAGAGAACACAAAAGTGTAATTATTTGTATTTACAGTATAAAAGGTAGTAGAATTTGTTCCTGTTTGGGGTTTTGGTTGGGCTGTTTTGGTTGGGCTGTTTTTGTTGTAAAAGGCAGAGCCTGGCTCTAGTTCCCTCAGCTCACTGAGGTATGAGTTTAAATGGGACAGAGGCCATGTTGGCTTTGTCTGTCCTCGAAGTTCTTCCAGATGAATTCGCTGACTCCCTGGCTATCACTGGTGTTGGCTATTGAGGCTCATCTTGCCACTGCTGCAGCCCGGGCTTCCTCCTCCTGCCATCCAGTACTGGGCAGGAGAAGAGGCACTTGGAAGGAATATTCTACCATCAGGGACCGTGGCCTGGCTCTCTGTGCTCAAGCCAGTTACTTGATTTGCCATTCCCCGCTCAGGACCTACCTGGAGGCTCTCATGCCATTTCTCTACTCCAGGCTGGAGTGCAGGGGTGCAATCACGGCTCGCTGCAGCCTCGATCTCCTGGGCCCACACTGTCTTCCCAGTTCTGCTTCCTGAGTCACTGGGAACACAAGTGCACACCACCACACCTGGGCTGCTTTTTAAATTTTTTGTAGAGACAGGGTCTCACTATGTTGCTAGCCTGATCTCAAACTCCTGGGCTCAAGCGATCTGCCGGACTCAGCCTCCTGAGTAGCTGGGACTATAGGTGTGTGCCACCATGCCAGGCTTACCTCCTATCTTTCAAGTTTCACCTTCTGCTGAAGACTGCTTCATTCATGTAAGTTTTTTATATCAATTTTCTGACAGGGGGTGAGGAGAGGGATTTCAATGGCCCGTTTACCCTTCCAAGCCTACTCATGCCAACCTATGAATGTATTGTCCTTCCAGCTGGGGCTGGGACAGGGGATGACGAGGCCATGCAATATGTGTACCTAAAGGCTGCCCTTTCAGGAGGTACGGGGGGTGATGCATCTTCTTTAGAAGCAATTGTGGTTATAGCAGGCAATGTATTTGACATTCCTAGTTTATTTTCATCAACAAAAGTAAAGCCCTAGCAATGTAAGAATAGATACAAAATATATACAGTAATGTAGCTTTTTTACTTGATATTTTAAAATATCAAAGTGCTAGGATTATAGAATATATTATAGAATATATAGATATAGATAGATAGATGATAGATAGATAGATACATAGATAGATGGATATGGGCTAGATGCAGTGGCTCATGCTTATAATTTGAGCACTTTGGGAGACCAAGGAGGGAGGATGGCTTGAGGCCAGGAGTTCTAGACCATCCTGGGAAACACAGTGAGACCCCACCCCCACCACCATCTCTACAAAAATAAAATAAAATACCAAGCATGGTGAGGCACAGCTGTAGTCCCAACTACTCGGGAGGCTGAGGCAGGAGGATGGCTTCAGCCCAGGAGGTCGAGAGTGCCATGAGCTATGATTGCACCACTGCACTCCAGCCTGAGCTACAAGTGAGACCTTATCTCTAAAAAAAAATTTTCATTGAAAAAAGAAGATATTCTTTTTTAAAAAATAGCTCTGATTTGAAATGCTTATTTGATTCAGCTGTGGAGCATTATTTACTGACTCAAGAAGTTAATATATTCTTTAGAAGTATTAGTATTCTAATAGTCTATTCCTGCAAGCAGTAAAAACCAGAACATAATTGTTTAGTTTTGTACACCTGAACTTTGATGGAAAAGAGGCTTGGGAGACGAGAAGGCATGGAGAGGCTGCTATATGCTCCAGCTGCAGTGTCCAGAATAGATGTTAAGAATTTCCAACTGTCTTCTGCATTATTTAACATGAATCTAACACAACTTTTCCTTTGGCTCAATGGAAAACAGGTTTCAAGGGAGCAAAAAAAGTGTTTTTATCTTCCTTAGGTATTTCTGCGCAGTGAGAGTAGGAATTTTCCCACCTTCTGAATTAAAGCAAGATTACACATTTCCATCAGTCATATCTAGCAAAAAACATAGATGACATCCTTGATTTCTTCCATCCCCTTCTCTCCTGTTTTCAGCCAACCCATCATCAAGTCCTGATGGTTCTACTTCCAAAACATATCCTGAGTCTGACCGTGTCTCTGCATCTTCACAGCTATCACCTCTGTCCTAGCCTGGCTGCTGCAACAGACTCTAGATTAGGAATGCATCCAGCAGCAAACGGAAAGTTCAACTCTGGTTGTTTTAACAAATAAATGTTTATTTGTCTCAAATAAAAATAGTCCAAGGGAAGTCAATCCAGGTCTGGAGCAATGGCCCAACAATGCTATCAGGGACCCAGCTCTATCTTTCCTATTATCCTTAATGTGGTGACTTTTGTTCTCATACTTGTCACCTCACGGTCTCTATGTGGCTGCTACATAGCCAGGCATTGCATTTGGGCTCCACATAGGAAGAAGGGTAAGGGCAGAGAATGATTTCCTTCAGAAGTTATTTTCTGTCTATTCAGGAAGGGAAGCCCTTGCCAGAAGACACCGACTCCCATCTCATCAGCCAGAACTGGGTCCAAACCAATTCTTAGACCAACCAATATCCAAAGGACTAAAATTACTGGGGTGGTGATATGGTTTGGCTGTGTCCCCACCCAAATCTCATCTTGAATTGTAGCTCCCACAATTCCCACATGTCATGGGAGGTACCCAGTGGAAGGTAACTGAATCACAGGGTCAGATCTTTCTCATGCTGTTCTCGAGATAGTGAATAAGTCTTCTGAGATCTGATGGTTTATTTATAAAGAGAAGTTCCCCTGCAAAAGTTCTCTCTCTTTGCCTGTTGCCATCCATGTAAGATGTGACTTGCTCCTCCTTGCCTTCTGCCATGATTGTGAGGTCTCCCCAGCCATGCTGAACTGTGAGTCCATTAAACCTCTTTCCTTTATAAATTACCTAGTCTTGGTTATGTCTTTATCAGCAGCGTAACAACAGACTAATACAGGTGGGATATAGTAGACTCATTACACAATATCTCCCCCAGCCTTCTTCTACTGTGCCTTCCTGTATGAGAAGCTAAAAACTACCTTTCCCAGGCTCCCCTGCAGCTAGGGAATGGAGTGGAGTGGGGAGAAGGGTAGGGTACACCTGTCTATTTTGTTGATGTTAATTAGCAGAGGTAGGGTGGTTCTGAAGTGATTAAATAGGTGCTTCTTTACCTCTTCTTTGTAAAATGATTTGAGTCATTATTAACTCCATTAAGTTTGTCACGTTTTGGCTTTTGCCTCCTGCTATTTCAATAAAAACTGTTGCAAAATTAAGTAACCCACAATAGAGCACTTCATAGCATATATGGTTGACGAGTGGTGCCTGAAGCAAGATAAATTTCTCTGGTCTCAGAACCACAAATTACCAGGCTTCTTTCTCCAAGGGCACAGCTGCTGCTGCTGGTAATGGTGGTGGTGTGTGTGATTTCTCTAAATCATCTAGGCACTGAGAATTACGACTAATGGTGTTTTTTTCCCTCTTGACCCTCAAGTAGTTTTAAGGCAAATGCATGGCTTTTTTCCTGAAAGTATGGTCTTCTTTGTGTATATTTTGTGTGGTAACCTCTCTTCTGATTCTGTCTTTTCTACTCTTATTTCCCTTTTTCTTGGTTCCCTTACTTATTTTTATTTCACTTTGTTGCATATGTTTTTTCCACATGGCAGAAACCTTTTCTGGAAATAGATAGGATTATAAGACTATGGCTGCTAAAGGAGAAAACTATTAAGTAAAGACATCTGGCTTCCTTTCCAACTTGGGCCTGGCAGAATGGCTCCTGCAAAGAAGGGTGGAAAGAAGAAAGGTTGTTCTGCCATCAACAAGGTGGTGACCCAAGAATACACCATCAACATTCAGAAATGCATCCATGGAGTAGGCTTCAAGAAGTGTGTTCCTTGGGCATTCAAAGAGATCTGGAAATTTGCTGTGAAGGAGGTGGGAACTCCAGATGTGCGTGTTGATACCAGGCTTGACAAAGCTGTCTAGGCTAAAGGAATATGGGTGTCCCATACCCATCCATGTGTGGTTATCCAGAAAACGTAATGAGGATGAAGATTCACCAGATAAGTTCTATACTTTGGTTACCTATGCACCTGTAACCACTTTCAAAAATCTACAGACAGGTAGGATATGGTGGTCATGCCTATAATCCTAGCACTTTGGGAGGTTGAGGCAGGCGGATCACTTGAGCTCAAGAGTTTGAGACCAGCCTGGGCAACATGGTGAAACCTCACCTCTACAAAAAAACACAAAAAATGCCGGGCGCAGTGAAACCCCATCTCTACTAAAAATACAGAAAAATTAGCCAGGCGTGGTGGCCCACGCCTTTAATCCCAGCTACTTGGGAGACGGAGGCAGTAGAGTTGCTTGAACCTGGGAGGCGGAGGTTGCAGTGAGCCGAGATTGCACCACTGTGCTCCAGCCTGGGCAACAGAGTGAGACTCCATTTCAAAAAAAAAAAAAAAAAAAAGCCAGGTGTGGCGGCTCACACCTGTAATCCCAGCACTTTGGGAGGCCAAGGCGGGTGGATCACCTGAGGTCAGGAGTTCAAGACCAGCCTGGCCAACATGGTGAAAACCCATCTCTACTAAAAATACAGCTGGGTGTGGTGGCATGCATCTGTAATCCCAGCTACTCTGGAGGCTGAGGCAGAAGAATCGCTTTAACCCAGGAGATGGAGGTTGCAGTGAGCCAAGATCATACCACTGCACTCCAATCTGGGTGACAGAGCAAGACTCTGTCTCAAAAAAAAAAAAAACAAAAAAACACACACACACAAAATTAGCCGGGCATGGTGGCACATGCCTGTGATCCCAGCTACTTTGGAGGCTGAAGTGAGAGAATTGTTTGAGATTGGGAGGTCAAGCCTGCAGTGAGCCGAGATGGCACCACTGCACTCCAGCCTGGGCAACAGAGCCATATCCTGTCTCAAGAAAAAAAAAATTATAGTCAATATGGGTGAGAACTAAGCAATGATTGTTGAATACGTGAAATAAAATTATAAAACCACAAAAAAGTAAAGACATCTGAGCTCCCAAATTAGAAAAACTATCACTAATGCTACATATCATAAGTAAAAATTGGGGAATAAACACTTTATGGCTATAAAATAATGTTAGTAGAATATTTTAAGTTGGTCTCAAACACGAATCTCTACTTTCTTTCTCAAAAAAGAAAAAATACAGACTTTCCTCCATATGCTTGCCATAAACTATGAACAGGATGAGTGTAAAAGATGGTCAGTATTGGCCTTAAACCATATTACTATAGTGAGAATGACTCCACACATCACAGAATTTAACTGGACATGTTTGCACTAACACTTTAAAGAAGATAAATGCATATAGAAATGTTCCGAACACTGGTAGACAGCACTGCCAGGTGAGAAACCCACACCCAAATGACAGCAGTGACATCTGAGATGATTTAGAGTGGGACCACAAGCTAGACTGTGGAGCGATGTGTGGGCAGCAGGCAGTGGTTGCACACAGCCCTGCTCTGACTGCAGTGTCCTGGCCCCAACCAGAAGCTTCCCAGGCTGTCATTTTTTTTAAAACTAGATGAGATTCCTTTACAGCATTTGAAGGATTCTGCTGTTGTCAAGCCAGTTAAAAATGTGATTGGCCATCCAATTAACAAATTCAAAAGCACACAAATGTCTGTTTTATGAAATGCAGTAAGACGCAATGATTCAGCCTCATGGCTTTCTAATCAGAGCAAAATTTTTACCCCAAATAATAATTAACCTGCTTCATCAAGTTTGTTTACTAAACAGTTCCTCTAAAAGGTTTCTGTTTCCCATTCCACTCCCAGTTCAAGTTCACTCTCGAATGCATTTATTAGCATTGAGTCCATTCAGAAGAGTGAGCTGAAGGCCATTTAAGAGGCATTCTCTTAAATTGAGAAAATCTAAATTTTGAGTAAAGGAGAATTATTGAATAAGGGAGTAACCTGTTGGAGACTTCCCTCCTTAAAATCAGTCCTTGCTTCTCCACCGCATTCACAATAAATTCCCAAACCCGGCGGGCATGGTGGCTCACACCTGTAAACTCACCACTTTGGGAGGCCGAGGCAGGCAGATCATTAGGTCAGGAGTTCGAGACCAGCCAGTTTGAGACCAGCCTGGCCAACATGGTGAAACCCCATCTGTACTAAAAATACAAAAATTAGCCGGGCATGCCTGTAATCCCAGTTACTCGGGACGCTGAGACAGCAGAATCGTTTGAACCCAGGAGGTGGAGGTTGCAGTGGGCTGAGATCATGCCACTGCACTCCAGCCTGGATGACAGAGCAAGACTCCATCTCAAAAATAATAATAAAATAAAATCCAAAACACTTGGTATGGCATACATGATTTTTTATTATCTGAACCCTGTTCTTCTCCCTAGCTGCATCTCTGGTCACTCCTCACTGCCCTACAAGATGGGACCATACTGAATTACATGTGGCTCCATAAATACGCCTCACACTCTTTTGCCTCTAGGTATCTACACAGTAACCCCGGAACTGTAGCCTACCTCCTCTGTCCACTTTTCTTGCCTGACGACTGAGGCCCATGATCTTCACCTCCACCAGGGAACCTTCTTTCACCCCTATTTTTTTGGTACCTCATTGTATCCCATACTCGGTTGTACTCCTTAAGCTGTCCTGAAGTTGTCTGTGTACTCTTCTGGCTCCAACTGTAAGTTCCTTAAAAGCAAGGATTGTGTTATGTTTATCACTACATCTCTAGCACCCAAAAGAGTCCCTGGAACACAGGAGGTGCTACATACATATTTGTTGAATGAATGAAAGCTATTATTCTGAAGGAAACAAAATACTTGCATAAATAGTTTTGCTGTATTTGGGGAAGAAAGCATTAATTTATGGACACAATTTATGTCTTATCAATTTCAGGTTTCCTAAAAAGTACCTAAAAAGTATCATGCAAGTTGGTAATCCTACTACTTGCATTTTTATCCCATGCCAA
The DNA here is from genome assembly GCF_006542625.1 of Nomascus leucogenys. Classification (NCBI taxonomy): domain Eukaryota; kingdom Metazoa; phylum Chordata; class Mammalia; order Primates; family Hylobatidae; genus Nomascus; species Nomascus leucogenys. The sequence goes on along the minus strand of NC_044389.1, from coordinate 93,028,806 downwards.
ATTTATGAAAACTTCATCATAGCTTAAATGAGAAATGTGTAAATCAAAATATTCTTTTAAAGAATAAAAGTGCTTTCTAAATAGAGCTCACTATTAAGTTAAAACTTGAAACAACTCTTAGTCATAGTTCCCTGTAGAATAGGAGACTAGCTGGGTGCAGTGGCTCACAGCTGTAATCCCAGCACTTTGGGAGGCCAAGGCAGGCAGATCTCTTGAGGTCAGGAGTTCAAGACCAGCTTGGCCAACATGGTGGAACCCCATCTCTACTAAAAATACAAAAATTAGTGGGGCATGGTGGCGCACTTCTGTAATTCCAGCTACTCGGGAGGCTGAGGCAGGAGAATCACTTGAACCCAGGAGGTGGAGGTTGCAGTGAGCCGAATTCGTACCACTTCACTCCAGCCTGGGTGACAGAGCAAGACTCCATCTCAAAAAAAAAAAAAAGCAAGCTAGTTGTATTTTTATTTTCTAAAGAGTGAAGGGCTCTTTTGCCAGCTGAGAAGAAAAATATCAAGAATAAAAGCTGTCAGTCTCTTCTCTGACCTGATGGTGATAATAATGATGATGATAATAATTTGTCATTGTTAAATGTGTACTAGATACCAGGCACTTTAAATGACTGAATTACTTCATTCAGTTCTTACAACAGTACTACGATTACCTTCATTTAAAGATGAAAAAATAAGTTTTGGAGAAAGATTCATGCACCTGTGAACACTCAGTAACTAGTAGACTCAAGACTGAAGCCCAGGCAGTCTGACATCAGAGCTTACTTAGATCTTTACTGACTTCTGGAAAATGAAATCTCACATTAAGAAACATAAGATGCTGGCTGGTGCAGTGGCTCATGCCTGTAATCCCAACACTTTGAGAGACCAAGGTGGGAGGATTCTTTGAGACCAGGAGTTTGAAACCAGCCTGGGCAACATAGCGAAACCCCATCTCTACCAAAAATAAAAATAAAAATGTTAGCCAGGCATGATGGCGTGCACACTTCTGTAGTCCCAACTACTTGAGAGGCTGAGGCAGAAGGATCACTTGAGCCCAGGAGTTAGAGGCTGCAGTGAGCCCTGATCGTGCCACTGCACTCCAGCAGCCTGGGTGACAGAGTAAGACCCTGTCTAAAAAAAAAAAAAAGAGCTACGTCTGAGTTTTGGTGAACTCCTACTCTATACATTATATAACATTACCAGTTATTGAGTAGAACATGGTCTAAAACTGGGTGTTCTGGGCTTCCATTCAATGGATTTTAGTTGTGAAAGTTTTAGAAATTATGTTCTATATTGTGTATCTACTGCTGCAAAACAAGTTACCTCCAAACTGTACCAGCTTAAAACGACATTCTTTATCTCCCAGCTTTTGAGACTGGGGACTCTGGGGGCTGCATAACCAGGAGGGCAGTTCTGGCCCAGAATCTTCCATGAGGTTACAGTCAAGCTGATGGCCAAGTCTATTTCAAGGGTCTACTGGTGCTTAATGACTCCCTCATGCAGGTGTTGGGAGGCCTCCATTACTTATGGGATGCTGGGTTGGGGCCCCAAACTCATCAAAGAGGAAGACTTCCTTGAGTTCCTTACAGCACAGGCCTCTCCATATGGCAGCTCACAACATGGAGGCTGGTTTTCCTCTGAGTGATCCTTGAGGCAGCCAGGGACGGGGCAGCCAGAGACTGGGCAGCCAAAGGGAAGGAAGCAGCAGTCTTGTAAACCAGTCTCTGAAGGGATGCTTCATGGCTTCTACTCTGTTTTAGTCATTAGAACTGAGTCACAAAGTCCTGCCCCGACTCAGGGGATTTTGCAAAGGCATGACTACCAGAGATGAGGGTTACAGGGAGCCATCCTAGAGGTTGCCTACCACATATGCTCTTTTTATTGAAACGGTCTCCCTCTGTCACCCAAGCTGGAGGGTGGTGGCTCAATCATAGCTCACTCACGGCAGCTTCCAACTCCTGGGCTCAAGTGATCCTCTTGCCTCAGCCTCCCAAAGTGCTGGGATTACAGGCATGAGAGACTACACCTGGCCCCCCACATGCTTTAATATGCTAAGAAGAGGGGAATGTCTTAGTTTCATCCTAGGTTTCCATTTGTTAGTGTTGGCTTTTTCTCTTTAATCAAATGATTAAAAGATTAGAGCCAGGCACGGTGGCTCACGCCTGTAATCCCAGCACTTTGGGAGGCCAAGGTGAGGTCAAGAGTTGGAGACCAGCCTGGCCACAAGGTGAAACCCCATCTCTACTAAAAATACAAAAATTAGCCAGGCGTGGTGGCACACGCCTGTAATCCCAGCTACTTGGGAGTCTGAGGTAGGAGAATCACTTGAACCTGGAGGCAGAGGTTGTAGCAAGCCAAGATTGCACCACTGCACTCTAGCCTGGGCGACAGAGTCTTACTAAAAATAAAATAAAATAAAAATTCGATAGACTTCAAAGATAAATCTTAGCTAACGAAAGAACCCTTTAACTAGAAGACAAGATTGGAAAGATAAGTAAAATTTAAAATATTTTCAATTCACAGTTACATCACAACACTAGTAAATTTCTTCACAAATATTACACTCTATCCCGCCTGCCCTCCTTTTTTTTTTTTTTTTTTTTTTTTGTTTGTTTCTGTAAAGACAGGATCTCACTATTTGCCCAGGCTGGTCTAGAACCCCTGGCCTTGAACTATTCTTCCGCCTTGGCCTCCCAAATCGCTGGGATTACAGATATGAGCCATTGCACCCAGCCCCATTCTCTCCTCATACAGTTCAAACGTAGGTCCAAGCTATATTGGGTCCCAATATAGTTTGCACTATATAAGAAATAAGCAAAGAGCACTTTAAAATAACTGTAGGGTGTCAATTCCTGAATACAATTGGGTGTCTCTCATACTTCTACTTTATGTCTGACTAATTTCTGAAATCAGTATGACAAGTATCAAGGCAGAGACTCCTTCAGAACAATCTCAGAAACATATATTTAAGATAAATTTGAGAATAGGAGTGTTATGGTCTTACATAATACTATTAATCCTTTTAAAGGTATTTTAAATTAGCTGTTTTAAAGATAAGAGAAATATACACTTTAAACCTAGTGGTTAAAATGAAATGGTGATGTTTCCAAATTTTAAATAATTTTGGAATGTCACATGTTTTCATGCTTGGAAACTCAGTCTCTATAACTTACAATGACATTATCAGAATAAGTAATCTTTTGTTCTGCAAGTTTATTAATGACCATGACCAAAAACCTTAAAATTCTGATCTGGAATAGCATGAGTCTCATTCATAAGTGTGGATGTATGAGTCCGTATAAGGGACTATAAGATGTTTGCCTTTGACATTTTTTTTTAATTGTGCCACTCATGCCAGGCTGGAGTGAGTGGCACGATCTCGGCTCACTGCAACCTCCAACTCCCTGGTTCAAGTGATTCTTCTGCCTCTGCCTCCCGAGTAGCTGGGATTACAGGCACGTGCCACCACGCCCAGCTAATTTTTGTATTTTTAGTAGAGACGGGGTTTCACCTTGTTGACCAGGATGGTCTCCATCTCCTGACCTCATGATCTGCCCGCCTTGGCCTTCCAAAGTGCTGGAATTACAGGCGTGAGCCACTGCACCCAGCCAGCTCTTGACTTATTATAAGGTGAAAATTATACATGCTTCTGAATTTTTTCTAATTAATCAGTTAGTCATTATTATCAACTGACATGTAAGTTTAACCCATGAACCCTAAAGTCAAAAAATAATTCTTTTCTTTTTCCTATTGCAGAAAATTTGTTAGCATAATTTTTTCCAATTGTGAAATTCTTAACAGTATTGTAAACGTTATAAACATGTTGCAACTGTAGTACCTAATGCTGCACCTAGAACACGGTAAAGCTTTTCCAGCTTCATCTGTGACCTCCAGAAATCAAACCTGAACTAAGGCTTTTCCAGGCTGATAAAAATTTGCCATTTTTATAATAATATTTTTATGATGATTGTAGAAATTTAGACTTAGTTTTGACTTTAGCAGGAAAAGAAAGTATCCTCTTCCTTATGTCACCTAATTAGATAGTCATCTTGTATAAAAGCTATGAAAGTTTTACAATACTATTTGGAAAAACAAAAAGAATTACATGTTGAACATTTTTATTGCCTTTAATATCCAGTCATGTGAAGCCTCATTAATTTACATCTTGTGAATTTTGAGTTTGCTATAATTGTTATTATAAACGTATTTTCACCTTTCTTTTTTTTTTTTTTTTTTGAGATAGATTCTCTATTGCCCAGGCTGGAGTGCAGTGTCATAATCTCGGCTCAATGCAGCCTCTGCCTCCCAGGTTCAAGCAATTCTCCTGCCTCAGCCTCCCAAGTAGCTGGGATTACAGGCACCCATCACCACACCCAGCTAATTTTTATATTTTTAGTAGAGATGAGGTTTCTGTCCAGGCTGTTTCATCTGGCCTACTTTCACCTTTCAATTATCTATTAAAAGGGCTTATAACTATTTCTTACATATAAATTAGATTCCACATAAAAATGTTTTTAGGCTGGGCATGGTGGCTCATGCCTGTAATCCCAGCACTTTGGGAGGCTGAGGCGGGTGGATGGCTTGAGCCTAGGAGTTCGAGACCAGCATGGGCAACATGGCCAAATCTCATCTCTAAAAAATAAAAAAATAAAAAAAAAAATAGCTGGACATGGTGGCACGTGCCTGTAGTCCCAGCTAGTGGGGAAGCTGAAATGGGAGGATCACTTGAGCCCCTGGAGGTCAAGGCTGCAGTGAGCTGTGATCATGCCATTGCACTCCAACCTGGGTGACAGGCGTGAGACCCTGCTCAAAAATAAATACATAAATAAATAAATAATGTTTTTATACTTCAGATAAACTTCTTAGGACTCTGTAAGTATTTTATTCAGGAGTACCTATGCTTGCAGCATACAATAGTCTCCAAAGGATTGCTACCCATCAGTATTTATCAACTTAGCACTGAGAGAAACTATCTTAGTGAAGATGCATTTCTTTACATTGTAATTGAGTCTTGCATAGCCTTCTTCATAATTTTTTCTTCATGATTTATCTGGTTTTATTTTCTAAAAAACTTTACATTATTATTCAATAAAATATGTTGACGAAATCTGTAATTCAAAAAAGGCTTCATTTCAGACAAAGGCAGATTACTAGGCTTTTCTAAATAGTGTAAAATTAAGTTTATCAAATGGTCTTCAATTTCTAATTTTAAGCTGATTTTGTATGTTAAGTGAATTTTCAAGAAAGAGTTACCAAAGTATGGTTTTGTTTTTATTTTCATTGTAGAGGGATCATATCCCCAGAAATCACTTTAAAATTGGCCAGGTGTGGTGGCTCACGCCTGTAATCCCAGCACTTTGGGAGGCCGACGCAGGGAGATAACCTGAGGTCCGGAGTTAGAGACCAGCCTGGCCAACATGGTGAAACCCCATTTCTACTAAAAACACAAAAATTAGCCGGGGTGGTGGCAGGCGCCTGTAAACCCAGCTACTCAGGAGGCTGAGGCACGAGAATCATTTGAACCCAGGAGGTGGAGGGTGCAGTGAGCCGAGATCGTGCCTCTGGACTCCAGCCTGGGTGACAGAGTGAGACTCTGTCTTAAAATAAATAAATAAATAAAAATAAAAATAAAATTGAGTGATATAGGTAGACAATAGGCATTCAGTTCATTTCAAAATGGTATGAAAAATAAAATTAGATGTATATGTTATGTAAACAAAATTTTAAAAAGAAATTAGTTTATATTTAACTCAGAGTTATAGAATATACCTCTGTACCCAACCAATCCATCCAACAATAAGTACCTATTGAATATCTATTATGTATCCAGCCCTTGACTAGGCTGCTATTTGGTGATTATGTAACTATAGCTAACCATAATTAAATATCACTATATAAATATATATTCCTGAATTCAAACAGCTTATAATTTAGTTAAGTACAATTAAACGTCAGAGATCATTTTAAATGAAATTAAATTAAGAAAAGCCTTGTAAATTATAAATGCAGTTTAAGAAAGAAAGCAGTTAATAAGTGCCAATGTTCTACCGTAAAATTACAAGGGGAGGGTGAATTTCAAGTAGGCAGTTAAGAGATGAATAGGATTTCCACAAGAAACTTAGAGCAAAAAGGTGGTATCAGCTGGAGGAAGAGAAAAAACAAAATAACAGGAGTCGGAGTTAACAGGGTTCACTCCCATGCAGTGAGGAGTTTACCCGGATAGGATTGAAGGTTCTTCTTGGGAGTGGTAGAAGTTACATTTCGATAGCCACAGGAGGATTTCACTGAAAAATGACGCAGAGGAATTCAGATTTGACACAGAAAGGAGTGGAGGCCCACTACAGGTTCTCAAGCAAAAGAGTAACAGTGAGAGTATATTTTAAGGAAGCTTTCCACCATTGTCTTAAATAGAAGTGTAATTAATGAAATAATTAAGAGCATCTTATTTGGCAAAGATATTAAAAGAAGATAGAAAAATAAAAGTAGAATCACTTAATTTCTGTTTGCTCAAGTTCAATTACATTGTCTTTATTCCTTCCAAAAGAATAAAGATGGCTGGGTGCGGTGGCTCACACCTGTAATCCTAGCACTTTGGGAGGCCGAGGTGGGCAGATCATATGAGGTCAGGAGTTCGAGACCAGCCTGGCCAACATGGTGAAACCCCATCTCTACTAAAAATACAAAAATTAGCCAGGCATGGTGGCGCAGGCCTGTAATCCCAGCTACTTTGGAGGCTGAGGCAGGAGAATCACTTGAACCCAGGAAGCAGAGGTTGTGGCGAGCAGAGATCATGTGACTGTGCAACAGAGCCAGACTCCATCTCAAAAAAAAAAAAAAAAAAGATTTGAAAATAAAACATTAGAAGGAGAGCAAAGTCCAAAACAAGTGGGAAGAGTGTAACAAAGGAGCTATTTCCACAATGCCGTACACAAAAAATATTGATTGAGTGCCTTCTACTTGCAAAGTACTTGATATGAGGCTATGGAACATAAACCACATCCAATTCATGTGTCCAAGGAGCTTACAAGATAGAAGTGTTAAGGAATGCGGCTTGGTGCAGTGGCTCAGGCCTGTAATCCCAGAACTTTGGGAGGCCAAAGTGAAGAAGGCCAGGAGTCTAAGATCAAACTGAGGAGCACAGAGAGATTCTAACTTTACAAAATTAAATTAAATAAAAATTAAAAATTAACTGGGTATGGGATTCCACGCCTGTAGTCCCAGCTACTCAGGCAGCTGAGACAGGAGGGTTACTTGAGCCCGGAGTTCAAGGCTGCAGTGAGCTATACGTACACCACTGCACTTGAGCCTCGGCGACAGGGCAAGGCTCTGTCTCAAAAAAAAGTATTAAGGAATGTATATCGGACATTTTTATAAATGTCATAACAGAGGTGCAGGTAAAATCCTGCGAGCATTCACAGAAGAATAAAATCACCTTTCAGGTACATGATTCGGATCAGGTTTCATGGAAGAGGCAAAACTTTTCGTAAATCTCAAAATGGGTATGTTGTCAGAATGGAATGGCAAAAGAGCCTGGTAAAAGTAATGTTTATTCTGTGTAGTCTGTGTCTGCTAAAATTCCAGAGTTACTGTAGAGAAAGGGAGAGAATGGATTTGGGAGCCAATAGCAGTGTCTGCCACACCTGGCTCATATGTATACAGACTGCAGCAGGAAGGCAACGTCTGGCTACGATGCACAATACATGTGTGTCCTTGGTATAGCTCCTTAGCAGGAATATTCTGGCTAGTAAAATAAAAGAGTTGCTCAGGTGGGATAGCATGGTTGTTAACGGTGGAGGGTGTCCAGGTTCTTGGCATCTTGAACAAAGAATTCGTCAAAACGCACAAACAAAACAAGGAAGGAACGAAGGGATTTACTGAAAACGAAAGTACACTCCGGCCGGGCGACGTGGCTCACGCCAGTAATCCCCGCACTTTGGGAGGCCGAGGTGGGCGGATCACGGGGTCAGGAGATCGAGACCATCCTGGCTAACACGGTGAAACCCCATCTCTACTAAAAATACAAAAAATTAGCCGGGCATGGTGGCGGGTGCCTGTAGTCCCAGCTACTCGGGAGGCTGAGGCAGGAGAATGGTGTAAACCCGAGAGGCGGAGCTTGCAGTGAGCCAAGATCGCGCCACTGCACTCCAGCCTGGGCGACAGAGCGAGACTCCATCTCAAACAAACAAAAAATACCAAACAAACAAAAAAAAAGAAAGTACACTCCACAGTGTTCGAGCGGGCAGCTGGCCTGAGCATAGGGGCACAAAGGCCCTGTTACAGTTTTTGTGAATTTAAATTCCCTCTACTTAGGGCACACCCTATGTAAATGAAGAGGATGAAGTGAAGTTACAAAGTCATTTCCTCAGTGTATGCCCTTTGGAGAGGGTATTTCCTGTTATAGCTGAAGTGTGAATCTGGCCTTAGGTTCCCCGCCTCCGGACCCTATTTTCCTGCCTCATGGTGAATGTGTTATGAGGTTACCAAGATGAGGAAGACAGGAAAACAGAAATGTATCTAGCAGAGGGGCAGACCTGAAGGAGTGGAGAATATCGTGTGAGATTTCCCCCACCTTTTTCATTCTTGGCTGTGCCCTGTCGCCTGCCGATCCTCTTTTCATATTCGGTCTGGAATGCTAAAACCTCCGTTTCCTCATTCCCTTTGTTATCTCTATATCTTTTTCCGTAGAAATAAAGATTTGAACTTTAGTATGAGCCGTACTTTTGCTACAGACCTTCTATTATCCAGCTACAGTGTTGACATACTTAATCTCCTTTAATGGGACAAGTAATGAACTCAATTAGCTGGAAAACCTCCATGCAAAGAGAACAGACAACTCTTACCATATAATTCAAAGACATTTCCCTTGATTCACATTATTCCTGCATTAAAGACCTTCTATGACCCCGAATATCAGTTGGTTACTCGCTAAAACTGACAGTAGAGCAATTTCACCTTAAGCAGATTTACTTTACGAAACACTAATATGTAATTAATTGGACTGAGAATTTGATTTTCATACTCTCAAGCAACAATTTTTTATTATTTAAAAACAAAACACTTGACATTCTAGAAGGGGCTACAAAGACCTCCCCAAAGGTCAATTAGTCCTACAACTGATTACCTAAATATTTAATAGCACTCAAACACAGTACTAAATGGGCTCTAATTTGTTTGTGAAAAGAAACAATGCCACTTTACACAGGGCTGCCAAGTTTTCAGTAAACAAACAGAATATGGTCTTGGGAAACTGATGAATCTAGTTTAAAAATGCGACAAGATCTTCCCGTGCTCCTTCCAAACATGGCAGTGATTTTCCACTAATTTTCTTCCTGATGCTTTTTTTCTTTAGGTCTACATGTTGATGCACCCCAAGGCTCAGTCTTTCAATCAGTCTCTTCCCTAAGTTGTTCTCAAGTAATCTCCAGGTTTGACAAACTTCCTTTATATTGACAACTCCCAATGTTATACTTATAGCTCACACTTCCTCTCTGAACCGCAGTCTCAAATATATCCCTGCCTATACAGCATGGCATGAATGTCTAGCAGGCATCTCAAATTTAATGTGTCATAAATGGAACTTCTGATTTTCTCCGTAGCTAAAAACTGTAAATCCCACTCTCTTCCCCATCTCAATAAATGGTAACTCCCTCCTTCCAAACTGCTCAGGTCCAAAGCCTTGGTGTCATCCTTGGCTCTTCTCTCTTCTCCTGCACCCCCACATGTAACCTGTGAGGAGGTCTTATTTGTTCTACCTTTATAACCTATCCAGACACCAGTCCCTTCTTACCACCTCCATCATGATGTATACACTGCCATAATCTCTCCCTTAGATTCTTGCAATAGTCTCCTAACTGGCTTTCCTACTTTAGCCGCTCCTCCAACCCTTACACCTAATGTCTACTTTGAATAGAGCATCCAAGAGGAGCCTTTGAAAATCTTCTCTGCTCAAACCCTTCCAGTGTATTCCCATCTGGGATAGAGTCAAAGTCTTCATGGCTGTCTCAAAAGTCCTGGATTGGTCTTCCGCTGTGCTCTGCCTGGTCCCCCGCTGTGCTCTGCCTGGTCCCCCGCTGTGCTGTGCCTCTGCTCTGGCCATAGGGGCTTCCTTGCTATTCTTCCAACACTCCAGGTGTACGCATTCCTGGAGATCTTTGCCATTGTTGCTCCTCTACCAGGAATACACTTTCTCCAGGTGTCTTCCTAGATATCTTCAGGTCTTGGACTAAAAGTCATCTTCTCAATGAGTCTTTACCTGACTAGCTTATTTAAAATTGCAACTCCCACCTTCACCCCAGCACTATCTTCCATCCCTTCTTTACTTTTATCTATCGCACTTCTCATCTTCCAATATATATTTTACTTATTTATTTGTTTATTGTCTGTCTCCCCTCACTAGCAGGTAAGTTCCATGAAGGCAGATAATTTTGTTGGCTTTAAACACCTAGAACAAAGCTTGGCATAAAGTAAGTACTCAATAGATTAATGTTAAATTGATAAATAAGTAAACAATGATTATTTATGACTAACTAGGGGAAAAATATAATTAACCAGGATGTTTTCATGAAGGATAGACTCCCTAAGAGCAGTCACTATACCTTTTCCTTGTTTCTTTTTTTTTTTTTTTTCGAGACAGGATCCCCCTCTGTCACCCAGGTTGGAGTGCAGTGGTACAATCACAGCTCATTGCAGCCTCAAACACCTGGGCTCAAGCGATCCTGCCTCCTCAGCCTCCAAAAGGGCTAGGATTATAGGGGTGGGCCACCATGCCTGGCCATTTTCCTTCTTTTTGGCCCCATCATCTAGCACAGTTGTGTCATATTGTAGATATTCAATAAATACTTATTGAATCTAGTTGAATATTTGTTGAAGAGCACAGACTGAAGCTTGTGTTCAAATCCCAGCTTCTCTGGTTATTGGCTGTGTAAGCTAAGGAAAAGCACTTAACTTCTCTGTGCCTAGAGTCTTCATAAAATAGGAATAATAATTATAATAGTAATGATATATGGGGTTGTGTGAGGATTAAATGAGTAAATATACTTAAACTACAGAATGGTGCTTGGCACAAAATAACAGATGATGATGATGATGATGACGATAGTCCTATGAAACTCATCATGAAATGGCAATTTCCTGGTTAAGCTTAAACCATTTATGTATTTTAAAAGTGAAAAGACTACATAAATTGAATGAAATAACCAAGTAGCATGTCACTCCCCAGCTGAAAATCTGTAAATAACTACTACTGCCACTGTGACAAAATCCAAACTTCCAATCTTGCATTCAAAGCTTTCTACAGGCTGGGCACAGTGGCTCACGCCTGTAATTCCAGCACTTTGAGAGGCTGAGGTGTGGATCGCTTGAGGTCAGGAGTTCAAGACCAGCCTGTCCAACATGGTGAAACCCCGTCTCTACTAAAAATACAAAAATTAGCCGGGCATGGCGGTGGGCGCCTGTAATCCCAGCTACTTGAAAAGCTGAGGCAGGAGAATCGCTTGAACCCAGGAGGTGGAGGTTGCAGTGAGCCAAGATCGCACCACTGCATTCCAGCCTGGGTGACAGAGTGAGACTCTGTCTCAAGAAAAAACAAAACAAAACAAAACAAAAAAACCTTCTACATTTGTACCCAACATTTAACTTAAAAGTTAGAGGAACAGAAAACCAAATGCTGCATGATCTCACTTATAAGTGGGAGCTAAACACTGAGTACATAGGGACACAAAGAAGGGAAAAACAGACACTGGGGTCTACTTGAGGATGGACGGAAGGAGGACAGTGAGGATCAAAAAACTACCCATCAGGTACTACGCTTATTACCTGGGTGATGAAATAATCTATACACCAAACCCCTGTGACATGCAATTTACCTATATGACAAGCCTACACATGTACCCCTGAACCTAAAATAAAAGTTAAAATAAAAAGATAACAAGATTTTTTCTTTTTCAAATACCAAGGAAAGTAATTCCCCACAAATGTATAAGGATGATTTTTTTCTAGGGATGTAAATAATGCCTCCTATTTTATAGCACAGTTTGATTTTCCTTCTTTCTTTTTTTTGAGACAGATTCTCACTCTGTCGCCCAGGCTGGAGCGCAGTGGCACGACCTCGGCTCACTGCAACCTCTGCTTCCTGGGTTCAAACAATTCTCCTTGCCTCAGCTTCCCAAGTAGCTGGGATTAGCCGCTTGCCACCACACACAGCTAATTTTTTGTATTTGTTTTAGTAGAAACGGGAGTTTCACCATGTTCACCATGTTAGCCAGGCTGGTTTCCTGACCTCCGGCGACCCGCCCACCTCAGCCTCCCAAGGTGCTGGGATTACAGGCATGAGCCACCGCGCCCGGCCAGCACAGTTTGATTTTCAAAGAACTTTTACATAGTCAACTTATTTACAACAGTGACCACACTAAAAAGAAACCAGAATAGGAGTTACCCTCATTAGGAAATATGAGGAAAGTAAGATTCAAAGAGAATAAACGATTTATTTGAGGTTTCATAGCTAGCAATTGGTGTATTCACGATCAGAAAACTGATTCTTGTGAGACTAAATTCAAGGATTCCTTTTTTTTTTTTTTTTGAAATGGAGTTTCGCTGTGTCACCCAGGCTGTAGTGCAGTGGCGCGATCTCGGCTCACTGCAACCTCTGCCTCCGGGGTTCAAGCAATTGTCCTTCCTCAGCCTCCTGAGTAACTGGGATTACAGGCACGCGCCACCACGCCCAGCTAATTTTGTGTGTGTGTGTGTGTGTGTGTGTGTGTGTGTGTGTGTTTTTAGTAGAAACGGGGTTTCACTATGTTGGTCAGGCTGGTCTCCAACTCCTGACCTCGTGATCCGCCTGCCTCAACCTTCCAAAGTGGTGGAATTACAGGCGTGAGCCACCACGCCCGGGCCAATTCAAGGACTCTTTTACCACAGCCTTCTATTGATAAATACTGAATTTAACAAGTAGGTTTCAAATTCCTTGTAGTGCTAGGCACATAATAGATGCATACTATGTGCTTACTAATTGTTTAAGGTAAAAAAAAAAAATGTATTCTTTTCCTCTGGCTTACCAGATTTGTCACAGAACAAAGATAATTCATATTATTTGGCAGAAAATAAATTCACCCCCGAATCTTGGTAACTATCCTACTCATTATTTCAGCACTTTTTTTTTTTTTGAGACTGAGTCTTGTATCCTTGCCCAGACTGGAGTGCAGTGGCACGATCTCAGCTCACTGCAACCTCCACCTCCCAGGTTCAAGCGATTCTCCTGACTCAGCCTCCTGAGTAGCTGGGACTACAGGCATGCACCACCATGCCCAGCTAATTTTTCTATTTTTTTTTTTAATAGAGATGGGGTTTCACCATGGTGGCCAGGCTGGTCTCCAACTCCTGACCTCGTGATCCACCCATCTCGTCCTCCCAAAGTGCTGGGAAATATGGCGCCCGGCCATATTTCAGCACTTTGTAAAGGTGTAAAAGCAATCGTAATGGGCCCATGATTTCTACTGATATTCTTATTTATCATTTGTCCTTCTAACAAAAAGTCACCTTATCTATCTCCCAGGAGTTCTGCAAGATCAATGCCTGGGTTTCATGACTTGAGACATTTTCTTCTGAACCAACGACTAAATCATCAGACCTTATAAGATTTTGTGTTTCCTTCTATATGTGTGATTCTAATCCCCCTCCTCCTGAATTTGAAGGATCAGAGATTTGACTGTAAATTGCCTTACACAAGGGTTTAAAACCTTACGTTTTAACATTCCATTGCATACTCCTAGGTATAATAAAATATAGAAAGTAGCATGATATTTATATTCAATGACATATGTTTAAAAAAAAAATCATGTTTGTGACTGAGCTGTGAACAACAGCCTTAGAAGAATTTGAAAGAGTCTATATAACAGATTTTTATCTTTTCTATTTCAATCACACTGAGATAAGTAGTTTCTCTAAAGCCTAGAAACATCCAGAAAACCTGTTAGTGTTTCTAAGCCTGATATGAAGAGACATCACAAGCTTTTTGGAAAAAAAGAACTTTAGCCTTTTGGCCCTTTGGGTCATTTAAAGGAATGGGTACAGTCTTTTAAAAGTGGCTCAATTGCCTGCTGTGATTGATCTCATAAAAAGGGTGATGTTGGGCTGGGCGCAGTGGCTCATGCCTGTAATCCCAGCACTTTGGGAGGCCAAGATGGGTGGATCAAGAGGTCAGGAGATCGAGACCATCCTGGCTAACATGGTGAAACCTCGTCTCTACTAAAAATACAAAAAAATTAGCCGGGCATGGTGGCGGGCGCCTGTAGTCCCAGCTACTCAGGAGGCTGAGGCAGGAGAATGGCGTGAACCCAGAAGGTGGAGCTTGCAGTGAGCCGAGATCGCACCACTGCATTCCAGCCTGGGTGACAGAGCGAGATTCTGTCTCAAAAAAAAAAAAAAAAAAAAAAGTGGGGGGTGATGTTTTCTCCTACGGGGTACTTATGATGATCTTCCTGGCTTTCCAAGGTAGCTACTCCAGCAAAATTAACCTACAGGGATTTCTTTTTATTTTCTTTTTTCTTGTTTGTTTGTTTGTTGAGACAGAGTCTCCCTCTGTCGCCCAGGCTAGAGTGCAGTGGTGTGATAGAGTGGAGGCTCATTGCAACCTCCACCTCCCCAGTTCAAGTAATCCTCGTGCTTCAGCCACCCAAGTAGCTGGGGTTACAGGCATGTGCCACCACGCCCAGCTAATTTTTGTATTTTTAGTAGAGACAGTGTTTCACCATGTTGGCCAGGCTGGTCTCAAGCTCCTGGCCTCAAGTGATCCACCTGCCTCAGCCTCCCAAAGTGCTATAATAGGCTGAGCCACTGCGTCTGGCACACCCTGCAGGTTTTAAAACATTAAAAACCAGGAAGCTCACTTCCCTCATCCTCTTCTCCCCAGACTCTACTATTGTTCTTTACATTTCATTTATCAAGAACGTATGACGAAAAATGTGATCCAATAAAGGGAAACACACAGCACCTAAGTTTAGTGGACACCATGTTGCAAAGTTGGACAGAGAATACATTGTCATTGTTGTACAGGCTGCCACTGTAAACTGTTACTCCCTGGCACCTCCACACTAGGGCGGGAGTCCAAACTTGTGAGTGGCAGCTAGCCATGCCAACAGATGGGCACAGGGATGATAGCCAAGGGACGATGTATGTGCATCAAGTATAGGTGTCCAGAACAGGAATTCCAACTGAGAAGATCAAAATGACTCTCAAACTTATGGTTAATAGCTTGTCAATTCATGACTGGTTTAATATAAATGAACTGGAATTGAAGAGAATTGACATATTTTGACAGAACCTCAAATTTATTTTTCATAAAAATATAAATTCAACTTAGACATTTGCAGTAAATGGCTTAGTGGCATTTTCTGAGAAGAAAATGCTTCCACTTTTCCATTTTTCATGATTGTTAACCTTCCCTTAAAGATATATAGCACTGGACTCTTTTCTAAAACTAGCTCATTACTTTCTCATTTGTTATTAACTCCTGAAATGCATTCAACTCTAGTACTTCAATGTCACCTATAATTCTTAAGGAAATTTGTCCTAGCAGATCAATTAAATTCAATTTCCTAACTTGATCTGTTAAATCTCAAAAATGCCGGAGATCTACTTTACATTTTTCTTAATGCAGGAAAGATAATCCTAAAGGGATACTTTATCAGTGCTTTAAATTTTTATTTCTAGTAATAATTTCAATATCTCAAATCCTAAAATTACATAATTTGAATTACACATGGGAGGAGGGACATGCAGGATTGAGATTTAGAATCCCTTAAGATCATTAATTTGAACAGAGAAGAGAATATATGGCTTATTTCACTTAAACTTATATTACTTAATGTCTCGTATTAATTATATTGCTTATATTACTTACATAATATTATATTATACTTGCTTGGATTACTTCTCTGTACTTTTTTCCTAATTAGTAGAATTAAGGAATTGGACTAGGCTACCTCTGAAGTCCTCTCTAGCTACAAATTCTCTATTTCTCATGCAAACAAATGAAATGATGCTCTCCTTTCAAGCTAGGAATAGAAATTCTGAGTGGAAGTCTCTGCATGGCTTATTGTAACCCCAAAAGAAGACAGAGCATGATGATGACTGCTATACAATCCAAACTGCTCTGGATGGCTAAGCTTTTTAGAAGTAGGGAAGTCAGGATTTATCCTGAGACTCTCAAAGATCTTCCAGAAACAGGTTTCCCCATCACCCAAAACTTCTCCATAATAATATTCTAAATTTTTTATTGAAGAATAATATAAGCAGAAAAGTGTATAGCTATAAACTTTCATAAATTGAATATATGCACAAAAACAGCAACAAATCAGAAAACAGGCCAGGTGCTGTGGCTCACACCTGTAATCCCAGCCCTTTGGGAGGCTGAGGCAGGAAGATCACTTGAGGCCAGGAATCTGAGGCCAGCCTGGGCAACATAGTGAGACCTTGTCTCTACTAAAAATTTTATAAAAGAGGGCCTTTCTGCTCCGAAGACCCCTCTCTCTCAATAGAGAGAGCTGTTTTTCTTTCTCTTTTCTTCTGCCTATTAATTCTCCGCTCCTAAACTCCTTGTGTGTGTCTGTGTCCTAAATTTTCCTGGCGCGAGACGACGAACCCTGGGTATATACCACTGACAATGTTACCGTATCATATTGGGGACCTTGTCTGGGATACCAGGGTACAGCATTTATCGAAATAGTGAGTAGAGGAGCAGATTCCAACTCTGTCCTTTCATTTGGGACTCTTGGCCTCCATTTTAAAACCAAATCAAACCAAATACTGGGCCCCCTTCAGCTATTTAAAAATGATTAGCCCAACTGCCAGCCTTGCAAGACTTGGGGGACAGGCTTACTGGGGAAAACATGGAGAATCCCCCAGCACCCACGGGTTGCTGGGCATGTTGGCCATATTTGAACCGGCTCCCTTTCACGGAGAACTTAGCCGTGGCGTGGGCTGGAAAACCAGGTCCTGGAACAACTGAGGATTTATGGCTGGGGCTACCCCCCGCCAACCCCAGTGTTATCCAAAGGTTTCTTTTTTTTTTTTTTTTTTTTTTTTTTGAGACGGAGTCTCACTCTGTCGCCCAGGCTGGAGTGCAGTGGCGCGATCTCAGCTCACCGCAAGCTCTGCCTCCCGGGTTGAGGCCATTCTCCTGCTTCAGCCTCCTGAGTAGCTGGAACTAGCGCCCGCCACCACGCCCGGCTAATTTTTTGTATTTTTAGTAGAGACGGGGTTTCACTGTGTTAGTCAGGATGGTCTCGATCTCCTGACCTCGTGATCCACCCGTCTTGGCCTCCCAAAGTGCTGGGATTACAGGCGTGAACCACCGTGCCTGGCCCCAAAGAGTTCTTGACTGACCCCAGCCTCCGACTGCCCGTCGCGGTGTCGGCAACAGGATCTCCAACTTTTCTATAGTAATTTCCTCCTTTCCTGCCGTATGTCTTATCCCTCTCTCTCAATAGAGAGAGGTGTTTTTCTTTCTCTTTTCTTCTGCCCATTAAACCTCAGCTCCTAAACAGAACAACAACAACAACAAAAAACTAGCCAGGCATGGTGATGCGCACCTGCGGTCCCAGCTGCTCGGAAGGCTGAGGCAGAAGGATCACTTGGGCCTGGAAGATGGAGGCTGCAGTGAGCTATGATGGTGCCACTACACTTCAGCCTGGGTAACAGAGGGAGACCCTGTCTCAAAAAAAATAAAAGAAAAAAAGAAAAAAAAACTAGCATATTATCTGCACCCAGAAGGCACTGTTTTCTTCCAGTGCCTCCTCAAAAACATCCATTATCCCAACTTCCAACAGCATAGATTCATCATAAACATGTACTCGTTTGTATCTGGTTTCTTTCACTCAACATTGTGTTCATGAGGTAGACCCATATTGTTGCGTGTAGTTTTAGAATGTTCATTTTCATTACTGTACAGTATTCCATTTGTTTATCTACTCTACTGTAGATGGGCATTTGGTTAATTTCCAGCTGTGGGCTATTACAAGTAGTATTCCTATGAACTGTGAACGTGTTTTTGATGAACATATTTATGCACTTATTTGTGTATACACTGAAGAGTAGATTTGCTGGGTCATAGGTTATGCATATGGTTTAGCTCTAGTAGATATTGCGAGTTTCCCCAAGTGATTGTAACCAATTTACACTTCCATCACCAGTTTTTGAAAGCTCCTCTTGCTCCACATCCCTGTCAAAACTTGGTATTGTATGTCTTTTTTCATTTTAACTCTTCTGGTGGATATTGCAATGTGTTTTTTATAATTTCTTTTTATTTTGATTATTGAGGTGAAAGTCACATAACAAAATTAACCTTTTTAAAGTGAGCAATTTAGTAGCAGTTAGGACGTTCACCATGTAGTACAACCTCCACCTCTATCTAGCTCCAGAACATTTCATTACTCCAAAAGGAAACTCTGTATCCATTAAGCAATGGCTCCACGTTTCCTGCCTTTTGACCCATCCCTTGGCACCCATGGATCTGCATTCATCTCTATAGATTTACCTATTCTGGATATTTCATATAAATGGAATCACACAATATGTGGCCTTTTGTATTTAATATCTTTCTCTTAGCATAGTGTTTTCAAGGTTCATTCATATTGTATCATGTATCAGTATTTCATTCCTTTTATAGCTGGTTAATATTTCCTGGTGTGTATGTACTACAGCTTTGTTTATCTGTGCATCCATTGATGGATATCTAGGCCATTTCCACCTTTTGGCTATTGTGAATAGTGCTGCTTGGAATCTGTGTGTGCATGTATTTGGTTGAGTACCTCTTTTCCATTCTTTTGGGTATTTACCTAGGAGTGGAATTCCTGGGTCATATGGTAATTCTATGTTTAACTTATTGAGGAACTGCCAAGCTTTCTTCCACAGTGGCTGAACAATTTTACATTATCACCATTGGCCAGGTGCGGTGGCTCACACCTGCAATCCCAGCACTTTGGAAGGCCAAGGAGGGTGGATCTCTTGAGGCCAGGAGTTCGAGACTAGCCTGGCCAACATGGCGGAACTCCAGCTCTACTAAAAATACAAAAAATTAGCTGAGCGTGGTGGCGCATGCCTGTAGGCCCTGTAGGCTGAGGCATGAGAATTGCTTGAACCCAGGAGGCGGAGGTTGCAGTGAGCCAAGTTCACACCACTGCTCTCCACCAGAGTGAGACTCTGCCTTAAAAAAAAAAAAAAAAAAAAAAAGAAAGAAAATAATATATTCTCACCATCACAGTACTAGGGTTCCGATTTCTCCACATCCTTAGCAGGAAATATACTTACCATTTTCAGGTTGTATTTCGTTTGCTTTTAAAATTATAGCCATAGCCATCCTAGCAGGTATGAATGTCATTGTGGTTTTGATTTGCATTTCTCTAATAACTAATGAAGTTGAGCATATTTTCATGTTTCCATTGCTCATTTGCCCATCTTCTTTGGAGAAATGGCTGTTCAAGTCCTTTGCCTATATTTTAATTGGAGTGTCTTTTTGTCATTGAGTTTTAAGAGTTCTTTGTATGTTCTAGATACCAGACACTTATTTGTGAATATTTTCTCCGGTTCTGTATACAGTCTTTTCACTTTCTTGACAATGTCTTTGACATTAACACAAAAGCTTGTAATTTTCATAAGTCATCCAATTTATTTTCTTCTTTTGTTGCTTTTGCTTTGGGTTGTCATATCTAAGAATCATTGTCAAATTCAAGGTCATGAAGATTTACACCTATGTTTTCTTCTAAGAATTTTATGCTCTTATGTTTAGATTATTGATCCATTTTGAATTGATTTTTACATATGGTAGAGGATAGCCTAACTGCTCTGGCTAGAACTTAAGGTGCACTGTTGAACAGGTATCCAACTTTATTATTTTGCACATGTATATCAAGTTGTCCCAGCATCATTTATTAAAGAGAGTGTCTTTTTCCCATTGAATGGTCTTGTTCAAAATCAAATTTTCATAGATTTATGTGTTTATTTCCATACTCTCAATTCTATTATGGTGGTCTACATGTCTATCTTATGTCAGTACCATATAGTTTTGATTACTGCAGGTTTGAAGTAAGTTTTGAAATTAGGAAGTGTGAGGTCTCCAACTTTGTTCTTTTTCAGTAGTTTTTCACTCTTCAGCGTCCTTTACAATCCACTTGAATTTGAGAATCGGCTTTTCCATTTCTACAATAATTATAATTGGAATGTTGATAGAGATCACATTGAATCTATAGACCACTCTGTGTAGTATTGTCATCTTAGCAGTATGAAGTTTTCTCTTCCATGAACACAGCATGTCTTGCCGCTTATTTAAATCTTCTTTAATTTCTTTCAGTAATGTTTTGTAGTTTCTAGTGTAATAATTTTTCATCTCCTTGGTTACATTTATTCCTAGGTATTTTATTCCTTTGGATGCTATGGAAAATGAAACTGTTTACTTAATTTCCTTATTGGTTGTTTCTTAGTGGTATATAGAAAAACCACTGTTGACCAGGCACGGTGGCTCACGCCTGTAATCCCAGCACTTTGGGAGGCTGAGGCAGGCGGATCACCTGAGGTCAGGAGTTGGAGACCAGCCTGGCCAACATGGCAAAGCCCTGTCTCTACTAAAAATACAAAAATTAGCCAGGTATGGTGGCACGCACCTGTAGTCCCAGCTACTCGGGAGGCTGAGGCAGAAGAATCACTTGAACCTGGGAGGCAGAGGTTGCAGTGAGCCGAGATCGCGCCACTGCACCCTAGCCTGGGCGACAAAGCAAGACTCTGTCTCAAAAAACAAAACAAAACAAAACTGTTTTTTCTGTGTGTTGATCTTGTACTTTGCAACTTCACTAAATTTGTTTTTACGTCTACTAAAATCTAATACTAAAGCAGATTTTAGTAGAGCTAAAAACAAATACTCTTGTTTGTTCTTGTAGAGTCTTTGAGAGTTTCTATATGTAGGATCATGTCCTCTGTGAGAATAGTTAAGTTTTGCCTCTTCCTTTCCAATTTGTATGTCCTTTATTTGTTTTTCTTGCCTAACTGCTCTGGCTAGAACTTAAGGTGCACTGTTGAACAGTGGTTATTAAAACAGACATCTTTGCCTTGTTGCTGATCTTAGCGGAAAAGTTTTTAGTTTTTCATCCCATTGAGCATAATGTTAATTATGAGTTTTTTACAAATGCCTTTTATCACATTGAAGAAAGTTCCTTCTATTTCTAGTTTTCCGAGTGTTTTCATCATGAAAAGGTGTTGGATTCTATCAGATGTACTTTCTACATCAATTGAGATAATCGTGTGGGTTTTCCCCCTCATCCTATTAATGTTCTGTATTACATTGATTAATTTTCTTATATTAACCACACTAGTATTCCCGATTTTTAAATTCCACTTAGTCATAGTTTTGAATCCTTTTAATATGCCATTTCATTTGATTTAAGAGTGTTTTTTGAGGATTCTTGCTTCTATATTCATAAGAAATATTGGTCTGTAGTTTTCTTGTGGTGTCTCTGGCTTTAGAATCACAGTAACACTGGCCTCATAAAATGAGTTAGTAAGTGTTTCCTTCTCTTCTCTTTTTTGGAAGAGTTTGAAACAAATTGGTGTTAATTCTTCTTTAGATGTTTGGTAGAGCCAATGTGGTTTTAATTTGCATGTCCCTATCGTCTAATGATGTTATCTTTTCATAGGTTTATTGGCCATTTTTACATAATGTTTTGTTAAAGTCTGTTCAAGGGCCAGTCATGGTGGCTTATACCTGTAATTCCAGTACTTTGGGAGGCCAAGGTGGGTGGATCACTTGAGGTCAGGAGTTCGAGACCAGCCTGGCCAACATGGTGAAACCCTGTGTCTACAAAAATACAGAAATTAGCTGGGTGCAGTGGCATTCGCCTGTAATCCCAGCTACCTGGGAGGCTGAGGCAGAGAATTGCTTGAACTCAGGAGGCAGAGGTTGCAGTGAGCTGAGCTTGCATCATTGCACTACAGCCTGGACAACAGAGCAAGACTCTATTTCAAGAACAAAAAGTCTGTTCAAGTCTTTTTTCCATTTCCTATTGGTAGTCTTTTTCTTGATTTGTAGAAATGTTTACATATTCTGGATGAGTGCTTTTCAGATATGTGTATTGTTATATATTCTCCCTTTTTTTTTTTTTTTTGAGACGGAGTCTTGCTCTGTTACCCAGGCTGGAGTGCAATGGCACTATCTTGGCTCACTGAAACCTCCACCTCCTGGGTTCAAGCAATTCTCCATCTCAGCCTCCTGAGTAACTAGGATTATAGGCACCTGCCACCACACCCAGCTATTTTTTTTTTTTTTTTTTGTATTTTTGGTAGAGACAGGGTTTCACCATCTTGGCCAGGCTGGTCTTGAACTTCTAACCTTGTGATCCACGCCCCTCGGCCTCCCAAAGTGATGACTGTAGTTTTAAGTCCTAGCATCTGAAAGTAAAAGTACAAAGTCCAAATTTGTTCTTCAAGATTGTGCTGGGTATTCTTCAGCCTTTGCATTTCCACATTAACTTTAGAATCAGCTTCTCAGTTGCTACTGAAGAAAAACAACCCTGCTGGAATTTTGATTGGAAGTTTGTTGTAGCATAAGGCTTTGGAAGCTGAAAAATAAATAAATAAATAAAGGATACCTCTAGCATTTGGAAGCACAATTTTATAAAATGTATTCAATAAATATCTTCTCAGTGCCGGATTTTTGTCATGTTCTCTATGAGTTGTGGCAGTGAGTAGGGACACAGTGGGAACGAGACTCAGTACCCGCACTTGAGGGCTCAGGGAGCAGCCTCGCTATTTTCTAAATTTGACACTGAGACTTTCCATAGAATTGATGCGGTCTGTGTTTTGCTTTTTAATCACAACAGTTTTATAGTGGGTGAGATTAGACACCTGCTGAGGCATTTTATGATCATTTGTAAGCGTCTTCCTGACGAGACTGAGTGCTTTACAAATCCTCATGAGGTTTCACTTAGGAAATAGAAGTTCAGAGGTTAAGTTCTTAATATCTACCCCTGAGCACTTTACAGATTATTTTATTTAATTCTCAATAACAACCTCATTGAACAATGAAATAAATATTATTGTCCCCATTTTTACAGTTGATGAAACTGAGGCTTAGAGAGGTCAAGTCATTTGCCTAGGATCATACACATAGGTTATGGATCTAGAATTTAAACCCAAGTCTTCCAAATTTCAAAGCCAATGCTCTTAGCCACTACAAATCAAAGACAGAAATAATGTAACATTCTCATCCGTATGACTTAATTACTTGCAATGTGAAATAATGTAACATTCTCATCCCTATAATTGAATTACTTGCAATGGATCTGCACATCCATTGTTGTAACAAAAGGGCCATGATATGAATGGAGTCTTAAAAACAGACACAGGTGAGTTTGTTCCTGTTTCTGCTGCACTCCATAGAGGGTGGTGGTGGTGGTGGTAGTGGTGGTGTTGGTGAGACAAAACAGCCAGAGTCTAGATGGGACTTCGTTATTATATGGTACTTTAACTACATTATCATCTGTGGCCACCAGGCATGTCAAGTGTAAATTCTCCTCCTGGGCTTTCCCAGAGGTGCCCATGGTCGTTAATCAGGGTAAATATACACTGTAAAGGCAAATACCTTGTTTGTAGAGATTATTGGAAACTGGCTTAGAGCCAGTTTAAATCTAATTCTTGAATGCAATGTGTTTTGTAGGAAAGAACAGAATCACTCCATTACTTCCTTTCATCTTAGCTCAAATGTTACCAGCTCAACAAGGCATTCCCTGACCACCCTTTTTAAAAGTGAAAACACCCCCCCATCAAGAATGCCCTATCCGCTTTCCTAGATTTTTTGCACTACAGAATGTGTTTCTTTCTTGTGTATCACATTACTTATTTATTTATTTCATTTATTGTCTGGTTTTGTTTGTGTTTTTTAAGATGAAGTCTTACTCTGTTGCCCAGGCTGGAATGCAGTGACATGATCTTGGCTCACTGCAATCTCCACCTCCCCAGTTCAAGTGATTCTCCTGCCTCAGCCTCCTGAGTAGCAGGGACTAAGGTGCACCCCACCATGCCTGGCTAATTTTTGTATTTTTAGAGGTTTCACCATGTTGGCCAGGTTGGTCTCGAACTCCTGACCTCAAATGATCCACCTGCCTCAGCCTCCCAAAGTGCTGAGATTACAGGTGTGAGCCACCGCACTTGGCCTATTGTCTGCTTTTCTTTCTTTTAAAACAAGCTCCATAAGGACAGAGATTTTGGTCTGTTTTGTTCCTTGCTGTATCTCAAGTAGCTAGAACAATGCCTTGTAAGTGGCTGATACACAAAAGTATTTATTGAATAAATGAAAATGTGAAATAAGTTTGTTTGGCTTTTTAATTTTTAGTTTTTTAGAGACCATAAAAAATATTGCTGTGTTGCCCAGGTTGGAGTGCAGATCATAGCTCACTGCAGCCTCCAGCCCCTAGGCTCAAGTGAGCCTCCGAACTCAGCCTCCTGAGTAGCTAGGACTACAGAAAAGTACTACCATGCCTGGCTAATTTTATTTTAATTTTTTGTAGAGACAGGGTGTCACTATGCTGCTTAGGCGGTCTTGAATTCCTGGCCTCAAGTGATCCTCCCACCTTAGCTTCCCAATGTGCTGGGATTGCAGGTGTGAGCCACCATGCCCACCTTGAAATAAAGTTCTGATACGAGTTTGTCTCGCCTAGACCTGGTAGGATTATACTGCATTTAGTTCCTCTGTGGCTAAGAGCATAATGCAAAGTAAATTTAGAAATGGAAGAAATCTTCATACTGACTATTGTAGTAAGAGCTATTATGATGGGAAGGGCCACATTCAGAGTCCTTAGAATGTCCCCTCTTCCCTCCCTCTATACTAACAAGTCACCCAAAAGCAATACCCTATCCCTAAGGGATGCAGGAATGGAGATTCTTTTCACATTGCTGTTTAACTCACCAGCATAGTAGATGAAGCTGACAGACATCTTGAAAAAGATGATTATCAAAAATTTATTCAAGACAGTGATCCTGCATTTATAAGATGCACTTATTGTGTATACATTACTCAGGGGTAGCTGGCCTTGTAGAATGGTGGAATGATTAACACGTAATCATCAAATTAAACCCTTAAGGATACATGGTGCCCTGTCTTCTAGAATGCAGCAAATATTCTTAACCAGCAAACAATTCTCCCACAGCTAGAACAGGTGGATTTGGAACCAAGAGGTAGAAGGAAAAGCGAAACTTTTCACTACCATCCCTAATGACCCGCCTGCAAAATGTTTGCTGACTATCCCTGTGACAGTGGGCTCTGGCATAGAGTTTTAGTACCCAAGGGAGGAATGCTTTTACTACAGATTATAAACTGAAAGTGTCACATGGCCAGTTCAGGTTTCTCATGGCAGCAGGTGACAGTTCAAGAAAGTTATTACATTGCTTTCCAGTGAATACTGCTGGCTATTAAGGAAAAGTAAGATTGTCACTAAATAAAGAGTAAGAAAAGAGTATGCACCAATTTTTTTTTTGTTTTTTTGAGACAGAATCCTGCTGTGTCACCCAGGCTGGCGTGCAGTGGTGCCATCTTAGCTCACTGCAGCCTCCGCCTCCCGGGTTTAAGCGATTCTCCCACCTCAGCCCCCTGAGTAGCTGAGACTACAAGTGTACACCACCACGCCTGGCTAATTTTTGTATTTTTAGTAGAGAAGGGGTTTCACCATATTAGCCAGGCAGGTCTTGAACTCCTGACTTCAAGTGATCCACCTTCCTGGGCCTCCCAAAGAGCTGGGATTACAGGCATGAGCCATTGCGTCCAGCTGCACAAATTCTTAAAGATCATCAGGCCACCTCTTAATACTATTTTGGTAGTGGTGAAATTATAGAAACTCCACATATACAGGCCATTAAGGGCTCCCATCTTTCAGGAATGATGGTATGAGTTATCCCTTTGGGTTCAGAATACCAACCAGCTGAAGTGCTAGGTGAAGGCAAAGAGAATATGGATTGTGTAGTAGAGGAGGAAATCATAACTTTCTACCCCAGCTGGTGATTCATAACGTAAATGAGAACTACTGGCCAGGCGCAGTGGGTAATCCCAGAACTTTGGAAGGCAAAGGTGGAAGGATTGTCTGAGGCCAGGAGTTTGAGACTACCCTGGGCAACCTAGCGAGACCACCAAAAAACAAAACAAAACAAAACAAAAAACACACACAGAAAAACTATTTTCTGGTTTCTTGAGACAGGTATTAGCTATACATTTTAACTAATTTCTCTTTTCTTCCTACTATTTTATATAAGCTCTAAATTAATCTAGTGATTAATTTTATAGCTTGGTCCATAGATTCCAGATTATTGAGATGGGATGGCGATGACACTAGAAGAGACGTATACAGCATCCTGAGACCCTGACTTGGAGCTGGATGAGTTCATGATGACACTGGGCTGACCATTTCTGGGAAGGAGGGGAGCACATTTTCCATTGGACTGGAGCTCACAAATTTTGTTAGAATCATTTATTTCCTTCCAAGATTATTTTTCTTTCTCTCCCTCCAAACCTCCCTCCTCCCTTTTATTTCTTTCTTATTTTTCTTCTATCTTCCTTCTAGTTTTAGAAGTTTAGGCGCAGGGAAAGACTGTATATTGATATAAGGCGATCACCAGGAGGAAATACAGAACTGGGCAGACACTTGTTCTTCTCCTGGCCACCCAATATCCCAATTCTTTTTCTGTATTTGGAGAATCCCTCTCATTATGAGGCAGAGTCTGCTACCTACTAAGTTGAAAGTGTGAAATACTTGTGTTTTCTTTTGCTTTTGTTGGTTTTTTGCAGATTCCGTGCCCCTGAGTGAGGGCTATCATCAGATATACCTACCAAATCAAAGTCTTGGGAGCTAGCAACACAAGGACACAGGTTCATGGTGTTCTGGTGACAGATGCCAACTATGGATGCCTCCTAAACTAGCAAGAGCATTGGCTGTAGCTGTACCCTCCTGTGCCCAAAGCCAATGCTAGTGGCAGGGTCAGTGTCTAGCTATGGTATGATGCTATCTTCTCTGAAGCATTGCTGTGGGTGACTTGGGGTGCTGTTTTCTGACTAGGTGGCCCCAAAGCAGTGGTGAGCTGGAGCCAGCTATACCAGCTTGCAAAAGATGACTGCTAAATTTTCAGAGAGGCTGTGAGCCAGTTTTTAAATGTAATACTGAAAATGAAGTTATATAAACATACAATTAAATAAATTATATTTTTAAAAGGTAGCAAACACTCAAAATCCATCATGTCCTAGTTATATTACCATTATATATGGATATAAGATTATTTACATCTATTGTATCTTTAATGGTACATCTCTTCCCAATTCCATGTTCAATGCCATCACATTGGGAGCTTGAGACTGGCTGCAGTGGCAATGTGTACACCATGAAAATTGGCAAATGCTACACAAATCAGGGCTTGATTTCTTACTTGGTTGATTGTCTAGACTTCAAGTGATGAAGAAATGTTAATAATAAAGATTAGGCCGGGTGTATTTGCTTACGCCTGTAATCCTATCACTTTGGGCGGCTGAGGTTGGGTGGAATACCTGCGGTTGGGAGTTCAAGACCAGCCTGGCCAACATGGTGAAACCCTGTCTAGTAAATACGAAAATTAGCCGGGCATGGTGGTGGGCGCCTGTAATCCCAGCTACTCAGGAGGCTGAGGCAGGAGAATCACTTGAACCATGGAGGCGGAGATTGTGGTGAGCCAAGATCGTGCCACTACACTCCAGCCTGAGCGACAGAGTGAGACTCTGCCTCAATAGTAACAATAATAATAATACAGATTAAACTTAAACGTGTGTCACGTCTACAGCCATTACTTGTAAATAGCATAAAATTTAAGGAATCACATTTTTCCTGGGGAGTTAGTTTCACTGCCCAAAAGTCTCATTCTCTGATCCAGAGATTCTGAGGCAACCTATTATCCTTCAAAAATATCTTCTTCTGATTGTCAGAGTATGTTTCTGAGGACCAAGAAAACTGATGGATGCACTGCTCTATTGGTAACAGGACAGGCATCTTTTCAGTAATTTGTGACAAAAATCTCCACAATATGCCTTAGATTAAGGGAGGGCAAGATTTTCTGTCATTGTAAAGCTTCCCAGCTTGTAACAAGAACATTTCAGCCCTTTGAACAGTAGTCCAATTCCTATTTAAAATTATTGGTCTATACATTACAATCACAACATCTTTTGTACATATTATGACATATGCCTTGTGCCCCTAAATTTAAGTTCATATTCTTATGTGGGAGTATTCTTCACATTTTTGAGGAATTGGACTGCTCATATTAAAAATAACAAACTTTATGTTTTGAGACAGGGTCTCACTCTGTTGTCCAGGTTAGAGTGCAGTAGCATGGTAATAGCTGACTGCAGCTGCAGCCTCAACCTCGCTGGCTCAAGCAATCCTCCCACCTCAGCCTCCCAAGTAGCTGGGACTACAGGTGCACACCACCACACCTGGCTAATTTTTAGATTTTTTGTAGAGACAGGGTCCCACACTATGTTGCCCAGGCTGGTCTCCAACTCCTGGGCTCAAATGATGCTCCCCACTCAGCCTCCCAAAGTGCTGGAATTACAAGTGTGAGCTACTGTGCCTAGCCAACAAATGTTTATTGAGCACCTATTATTTGCAAAAGACTATGGCAGAAGTCGTTGGAGAACAAATCTCAAAAGTTTTGTTTTGTTTTTGAAGAACTTTATTATTCAGTATGAGAGATGACATATACACAATGACTGAAGTTCAAAACAGCACATATTGGGAAACATGAAAGAGCTTCAAACTGCTATGAAACCTACCAATTTCAGCAAGATAACTAAGCAATATACCATTTATAACAATAAGCCAAGCTTGATAATAAGTGTTATTCAAATATCACAGTATATATATTTATATAAATATATTTATACACACACATAAATATGTATATATATTTATACACACATATAAATATGTATATATCTTAATACACATATAAACATGTATATGTTTATACACACACATATAAACATGTATATGTTTATACACACACATATAAACATGTATATGTTTATACACACACATAAACATGTATATGTTTATACACACACATATAAACATGTATATGTTTATACACACGCATATAAACATGTATATGTTTATGCACACACATATAAACATGTATATGTTTATGCACACACATATAAACATGTATATGTTTATGCACACACATATAAACATGTATATGTTTATACACACACATACAAATATGTATATGTTTATATATATATATATATATATTTTTGAGACATGGTCTCACTCTATCACCCAGGCTGGCTAGAGTACAGTGGCACGCTCACTGCAGTCTCAACCTCCTGGACTCAAGCCATCCTCCAACCTCAGCCTCCCAAGTACCTGGGACCACAGGCGTGTGCCAACACAACCAGCTAATTTTTTATTTTTTGTAGAGACAGGGTCTCCTTGTGTTGCCCAGTCTTGAACTCCTGGGGTCAAGGGATCCTTCGGCATCAGCCTCTCAAAAGTGCTGGGATTACAGGTGTGAGCCACCTTGCTGGGCCATAAAATCATCAATCTTAATTGTTTTTCTTCAATATAAGAGGAAGACTGATATAAGCCTCAGAGCCAGACAGACCTGGGCTTGGGAAGCTGCTCAGCAATTTGCTTGCTCTGGTTATCAGTCAAAATAGTTCAATCCAGGAAGCAGAACTCTTAGGAGTAATATGGAGTAAAGGATTCATCATAGGGATTAGATTTGTGCAACTGTGGGAGATAGGATAATAAAGGTCTGCAAAGGAGGGGATAGTTGGAGGAGCAGATAAAGCACTAATCTGGGAGCATGGATTGGAGCCTATATGGGGCTCAATATTGCCTCTGCTGGAGGGCCTGAAGCCACCGAAAATGACAAGCAGGACAGGCTGTTGGCAAGGAAAGCTGGACACAAAGTGGTGGAAAGTCAGAACACCTGCTTGCAGTAACACAGGATGGTGGCTTTGTACTATCTCTCATTGCACCTAACCTGGCCCAGGATTGAGAGCACCCGACGAAGATGGGCAGGAGCGAAGGGACCTGTGACTGCAGCTGCTGCCTCATGCCAACAAAGCGAGCCAGGAGATCAGCAACATTGCTCTGCGTGCAATGGCTGCTGCTTCGCTTCTGCATTCCGAATTATGCACAGAAAGCTCTTGTGGCCAACTCTAAACAGGAGCCATACAAGTTCAGGGAATTCCGGGAAACATAGTTTCAGCCTAGCTAAGCTGCCGCAATATGAAGCCACCATATTCTGTTACTTGAAGTAAGAAAACAAAATCCTCTTAGCCTCAGTTTTCTCATTTGTGAAAAAGGCATATTAGTACTTATTCTCAGAGAGTTGCTGAGAGGATGCATGTCTTAAGGCATAGCTCCCTAGTATGTAGTGTATTATTTATCTCAATTAATTTAATTATTTTTCTCAAATTAATTTAAAGCCTTTAATGCCAGTTTTATAATTTTTCTAATTACCCTCTTGAGAAGATTATCATTATAATTTGCTATTTTTAAAATAATTTAGGCCAGGTGTAGTGGCTTACATCTATAATCCTAGTATTCTGGGAGGCCAAGACAGGAGGCTCACTTGAGTCCAGGAGTTTGAGATCAGCCCGGCCAATACAGCATGATTCCATCTCTATAAAAAATTTTGAAAACGAGCCAGATATAGTGGCATGTGCCTGTAGTCCCAGCTATTTGGAAGGATGAGGTGGGAGGATCACCTGAGCCCAGGAGTTTGAAGCTGCAGTGAGCCATGATGGTGCCACTGCACTCCAGTCTGGGTGACAGAGCTAAACCCTGTCTCTAAAAAACTGAACTAAAATAACAGTATCTAATTTGCTTGAAATATGTTTTAATAATATGTTTAGTCTGTCAGTTCCTTGGGTCATAAGTGATTTTTAATATTATTCAGAGAGAAACTCAAATGCGGCTAACATTTGTATTTATGGACCCAAACTTGAAAATAGGCCTATGATTTGTATAGTATTAGTGCTCTTCTGTCATCAACAACCTGGTCCTCAACCTACACTGACTGGTATTTTTAAATTCCTCTGTAACTTTTGTGATCTCTTCTTATGATGTTTTCTCTTTCTTTGTGGTTCTTGAGATCAATTCACAAGGAAATCACAGTTCTCAGATCCTAGAGTTGCCAGGATTAGCAATAAAAATATAGGATGCTTAATGAAATTGGAATTTAAGATAAACAATGAATTAATTTTTAATATAAGTATGTCAAGTACAATATTTAGAACATTCTTATTTAAAATCATTCATTTTTCATTGGAAATTCTAATTTAATTAGGCATGCTATATCTCATGTGGAAATCCTACCTGATTCTCTTTTCCTTCTGGGGCACCCTGGCCTTGCTAATTCAGGAATCTCTTTTACTGTCATCCGTTCTAATGCTATTTTCACCAGCAATTCCCATAGCAACTCACTTAACACTCAACATATCCCAAGAGGAAGCATGACCCGGCCCTGTACAATGGCTACCTTTTCCATCCAACCACCTATGTCTGCAGTTTTGCCATTCTTCCCATCTCTCCTCAAAGAATCTTAGGTTCATTCTTGAGTGCCCCTACTTCCAGACAGTTACTGAGTCCTGTCAATTCTTTCTTTAAAGTGACTTCCAAGTGTTCACTTTCCTCCTTTTTGCTACCTTCACCTCTGCCCTGACCCCTATCTGCTAGATAGTCTCCTTAACTCCAGTCTCCTTCTTTGATCCTGTCTAAATCCTACTCATCTTCCTGAACACTACTGTTTCACTGTACTGTGCTGCTTAAGAACGTACAATTGTTTGCTATTGTCTATTGTATTAAGTACTATGACTAGTGTAAAATCTTTCACTCTTTGAATGACACCATCAAAGAAATGAAAAGACAAGTGGCAGTTCTCCCAAGAAAAAAAATAGATGACCTGAATTGTACTATATTCACTTCAAAAATAAATTCATAGTCTAAGACCTTGTAACAAAGAAAACTGCAGGCTCAGATGATCTCCCTGGTGAATTCTACTAAATATTTATAGAAAAAATGATACCAATTGTACACAAACTCTTCCAGAAATAAAAGAGGAAAGAGGTCAGCATTACCCTGATACCAAAAGCAGACAAAGTCATGAGAAAAAAAGAAAGTGATAGACCAATTTGCCTCATGAACACATACACACAAAACTGCAACAAAATATTAGCAAATCAAGGCCGGGCACGGTGGCTCATGCCTGTAATCTCAGCACTTTAGGAGGCTGAGGCAGGCGTATTGCTTGAGCCCAGGAGTTCCAAGACCAGTCTGGGCAACATGGTGAAACCTTGTTTTTACATATATATGTATGTATATATATTCACACATATATATATATATATGCAAATCACATCCAGCTATATATGAAAAGAATAAAACACCAAGACCAAGTGAGCTTTATCCTGGGAATGTAAGTTAGTTTCAAAATTTACAAAGCAACCAAAGTAATTCACCATATCAACAGATGTATGATCATCTCAGTAGATAAAGAATAGGGCTTTGACAAAATTCAACATTTACTCATAATTTTGAAAACCACTACCGGCAAACCAGAAATATAAGGAATATTCCCTATGTTGTTCAACCTAAGAAAAGGCATTTATGAAAAACCTATAACTAATATCATAATGCTCAAAGACCAAATGCTTTCCCTAAAGATGAGAAACAAGCCAAGGATGTCACTTTCACCTTCCTATTCAACATCATACTGGAAGCCATAGCCAGTGCAATAAGGCATGAAAAATAAATCAAAGATATGTAGATTGAAAAGGAAAAAATATTAAATAAAACTATCTCTATTCACAGAAGACATGATTGTCTATAAAGAAATTCCCAAAGAAGCTATAAAAAAGCTAGTGGAACTAATAAGTGAGTTTTAGTGAGGTCACAGGATATAAGGTCAACATACAAAATCAATTGTATTTGTATATACTTGTAATGAAGAAATTTTAAAATGAAAAATTTTAAAGTATCATTTCAAATAGCACCAAAAAGCATAAAATATTTAGGTATGCATCTAACAAAATATGAAATCTGCATGCTTAACTATAAAACATTGAAGAGAGAAATCAAAGAAGATGTAAATAAAAGTGGAAATATACCATGTTTACATATTTGAAGACCCAACAGTGTTGTCATTTCACCTCCAAAATGATTTATAGATTAAATGTGATTCCAATAAAAATCCCAGTAGGCTTTTTTTGGTAGAAATCAACAAGATGGGGCTAGGCATAGTGGCTCATGGCTATAATCCCGGCACTTTGAGAGGCCGAGGGAGGTAGATCATTTGCAGTCAGGAATTCAAGACCAGCCTGACCAATACGGTGAAACCACATCTATACTAAAAATATAAAAATTAGCCAGGCAGTAGTGGCACACGCCTGTAATCCAAGATACTTGGGAGGCTGAGGCAGGAGAATCGCTTGAGCCTGGGAGGCAGAGGTTGTGGTGAGCCAGTCTGGGTGACAGTGAGACTGTCTCAAAAAAAAAATCAACAAGATGATTCTAAAATTTACATGGAAAAGCAAACAAAATGGAATTGCCAAAACAACTTTGAAAAAGAAGTACAAAGAAGATTCACATTATCTAATTTTAAGACTTACTATAAATCTGCCATAATCAACACTGCGTGGTATTGGCAAAAGGACTGATGAATAGATAAATGAAACAGAATAGAAGATCCAGAAATAGACCCACAACATACGGTCAGTTGAAATTTGAAAAAAGTACAAAGGTAATTCAGTGGAGATGAGATAGTCTTTTCAAAAAATAGGGCAAAATAATTGAACATCCATATGCAAACACACAGAATAACAACTTAACTCATATTTCACACCATACATAAAAATTGACAAAATAAATCTAAAGTGTGAAACATAAAACTTCTAGAAGAAAACATAGGAGAAAATCTTTGTGACATTGGTTAGGGAATGATATTTTTAAATACAATACCAAAAGCATGATTCATTAAAAAAATAAAAAAGTCAGACTTAAAATTTCTGCTCTTTGAGTGACATTCAAATGAAAAGACAATCCATGAAAAACTACAAAAATATTTGCGAACAAATATCTGATAAAGGACTAGTCTCTAGAATACATAAAGGACTCTCAGAACTCAGTAATAAGAAAACAACCCAATTAAAAACTTGACAAAATATTTGAATAGACACTTAATTAGTGAACATATTTGGATGAGAAATAGGCACATAAAAAGATGCTCAACATATTAGTCATTAGGGGAATGCAAATTAAAACCACAGTAACATACTATATACCTATCAAAGTGTCTAAAATAAAAATAACCGATAACACCATATACGAAAGAGGATGTGAAGCAACTGAAAGTCCCATACAATACTGGTGGGAATGTATACAATGTAGCTACTATGGAAAATAGTTTGGCAGCTTCTCGTAAAGTTAAACATACATACATCATATAATCCAGCAATCCCACACTTTGGAATTTATTTAAGAGAAATAAAAACATTATGTCTACACAAAACTAGCACAGAAATCTTCATAGAAGCTTTATTCATAATTGCCAAAAAGCTGGAAACAATCCATATGTCCATCAACTGGTGAATGGAAAAACAAACTGGTATGTCCCCACAATGGAATACTATTCAGCAATAAGAAGAAATGAATTGCTGATATACCAACAGGGAGAATCTCAAAAATGTTATGCTAGGTAAAAAACCAGCTGAGTGTGGTGGCTCTCACCTGTAATCCCAGTACTTCGGGAGGCCGAGGCGGGCAGATCACCTGAGGTCGGGAGTTCGAGACCAGCCTGACCCATATGGAGAAACCCCGTCTCTACTAAATATACAAAATTAGCCAGGTGTGGCGGCACATGCCTGTAATCCCAG
This sequence comes from Nomascus leucogenys, assembly GCF_006542625.1. NCBI lineage: Eukaryota > Metazoa > Chordata > Mammalia > Primates > Hylobatidae > Nomascus > Nomascus leucogenys. The sequence continues at coordinate 92,993,886 of NC_044389.1, read as the reverse complement.
CTACTCGGGAGGCTGAGGCAGGAGAATCGCTTGAACCCAGGAGGCAGAGGTTGCGGTGAGCCGAGATCACACCATTGCACTCTAGCCTGGGCAACAAGAGCGAAACTTCGTCTCAGAAAACAAAACAAAACAAAAAAAACAGACACAAAAGACTACATACTGCATGATTCCATTTGTATGATGTTCTGGAAAAGGCAAAACTACAGTGAGATGAAGTAGATCAGTAGTCTCCTGGGGTCAGAGGTAGGGCAAGTATAATGACTGCAAATGGGAACAGGGAAATTTGCTGGGATTATGGTGACACTCTACATCTTGAGTGTAGCGCGGTTACACAACTGCATACCTTTCCCAGAACTCATTGAACTGTTCAATATTTTGGAGTTGTAGAATTTAAACCTCTACATTCCAAATCATGTGCCCTCCATTCCATGGTAAATGAGGGTTCTTACTGTTTTTTTTCAATTTGGCCAATCTTCTCAATGCCTTATGGACTTTGGGCTCTTTGTAGATAGATGTTTCAAGCAGAGTCAAAAGTACCACAAGTTATGGATCACTCAGACTAGAGTGTGAGACAGCAACTCCCTGAACCCAGGCAAAGGATGTTCCAGAGAAAAATACGAAGACATCTCGATTTTGCTCCCTGAGATTTTCTAAAGAGCTGCTTACCAAAGGAAATGATTCAAGAAAAACTGGAGGAAGAACCAGTGAAAAGAGAGGGAATGGAATGGCCCACTATGCTTTCTAAAGGGAGAGATGTTTACAAGCAGGCTGACCATAATGAACACTGGTGGGCTCTAAGATTCTTGGGGGATCAGGAGGTGAGAGGATAAGAGAATTATTGTCATCAAGGCCTTTGAGGGCATCCTATGACTGCTGTTATTGTAAGAGCTCTGTAAGGTTCACTTTACATTTCCTGATAGTGAAGAAGTGCCAGGCAGCCCCCAGAAGGTTTTCGTTTTCATTTTCTAAATAGGGGCTTATGTGCTTGGGGTCCTCAAATGGTTACATCACATGCGCACCTGCACCAGTAAAACCTCACAATTACAGAATTACACAATTTGGTTATAATTACCAAATAAATACCAATAATGGTGCATGTGCCTTAGGTCTTAATACTTTTCAAGAGCCCTGTGAAAGAGATGCCATTATTATTTCCACTGTACACTTTAGGAAAATTAGACTTAGAGAAAATAAGTCTTTAGTCCAAGGTCATAGAACTGGAATCAAGTGGGATATGGGAATGAGCCCCGTTTTCTGTACTCCATGCACTATACTGCCTTCATTCATTGAACAAATATTCTTGACTATCTATTATGTACCAGGTACTTGTCTAATAAAGGACTCTTTATAAGAACAGTAAAGTAATAAAGTAAAGAAGTTACAACCTATGGTGCTTTTTTTATAACCCATATTAAAAATCCTATCAACTTCAGTATACTTTAAGAAGGTATTATAACTTATTTATGTAACTTCATAGTAATCCTTACAGTTATTAAGATAAAAAACAGCTTGTTAAGCAAAGTTATTAAAATCTCCCTATTAAATAAAATTGAATACATTACTGGATAAATGCTCCCCAAAAAAGAGTTTTTTGATATTTCTTTTCAATAAATCTTGTTATAAATGAGTATGTTTTTAGAAAAATTGAGATTCCACTTGAAACAAAAGATAAACACTGATATTTAAATTTGCCACTTAAACCCTTATATTTTCCAAAATTATCATTCATATAATTATTGAGATATCTTAAAGAAAAAAGAATGACTATTTTTATTCAAAGAATGGCACAATATTCTTATAATACTCAAAGAAGTGCTGGCTACTCTCCTATTATTATATTTAGCTGGAATGATTTAAAATTTTTGGCTAACATATAACTATGCCTGAGAACCTGATGACATTTCTATGTAAAAGTTTTTTTTTTAAAAAAACCATCTTAGGAATCATATTGAATATGTTTAAATCTAGCCAAGTTTTTATCTTTATACTTTTCTTAAACTTGAATACCATAAAAGAAAGCTAAGAGAAAAAGCTTAAGCAAACACAATTAGATTGTCTCTATACTATTTATAGCAATGGACTGATACTTAAAGCTTACTTAGCTAAAGATTTAAGTCTGTTACTTTATGACATATGCTTTCCTCCAACCCGTTAACACGGCAGGATGTTTGCAAAATGACTACTCTCCTGTAGTGACTCTTGATTCTAACATAACAGACTATCATTATGACTCAGTTTGAACATTTGTCATCATAGATGTCATAGTTTCTACAAACAGACAAATATTGATCATAGCAACTTTTAGAAACAGAATAAAACCAAAATGAAATTAAAATTAATTTAAAAGTATTCGTTTGAAAATGCTCTTTTAGGTTTCTAGAAGCACTTTAATTATTGATTGGTTAAACTGACTTCTAAACATCTGTATTTTACATTTTTATTTATGTTCACCTTGTTACAAAAATAATTTAAGGCAACTTTCAAAAGTATATAAAAACATATATGTAAGAATATTATTTTCCTTCTATTATAATCGACAAGTGCAAAATCAATTTTTTCCCAACATTTCCAGTACACACTGTTGAAAGTTCTTTATAAAGAAGAATGTATATTGCTATTGAAACTTAAAAAACAAAATATGTATGTCTTTATTGATACTTTTGGTCTTATAAAACTATTTTTTATTTCAATTCATACACTTTAACTATTGTTTAGGCAAAAATAAAAGTTTTCTTATAGTTCTATCAACTACTCACCTATATATCATAGGCCTAATTTAAAATCTTCTGTCATTTTCAAATTCTAAGAAAACCATTTGAAAATTCAGTTTTCTTAGGGCCTTGTTTACCCACATATTTCCATCTATGTTGTTAGTCTTTACCAAATTTCTCCTGTTTTTGGTCTGTAATTTATAGAGCACTAACAGTCAAATAAAAGTTGCCAATTATCTGATTAATTTTGATTTAGAATACTGCTGCTCTAAATGATCCGGCCTATTTCTGTTACCATTAAAAAAAAAAGAAAAAAAGAAAAGAAAGTCAAGTAATTACGCCAGTAATTCAGGTCCAAGTTTCTAATTACATGGACAAAACTGACTACATAAATACAATTCTCCCTTTCACCTGTTGCTAGTCATTATTTTCTTGGTGTTTTGTTACATTAACAAGATTTTATAAGACTTGCCTCCCCATGCCCTTTCATAAAATATAGATTAAAATGCTTACACAAAGAAAATTAATTTTGAACATTTGAGAGAGTTAGAAAAACATTTGTTTTAACCTTTAATAAAACAATGAAACAAAAGCTCAGGGAAAAAAAACTGAGTACATGGGAAGAAACACAGTGGAAAAGTTTAATCTATTCTTTTAGGTGCTTGTTTTCTCAAAATTCTGTAAAATTACTTTCTAAACATTCACCACGGTGTAAAAATCAGCTATGTATAAACAATTCAAAGTATTTTCTGAATAGTTCTAGCTATGTAACAAATGTGAAAAAGCTGAACACAATTATTCTACTAGGATTTTGCAAAATGTAGTTTTTAGACTGACTTATCCATAAAATGGCTTCAAGTCTATATTTAATCTGAAAAGGGGGATAAAATCAGTATTCTGTGGAATATAACAACCATAATAGAAAAGTTAAATTCTTTTTTTTTTTTTTTTTTTTTTTTTTTTTTTTTTTTTTTTTTTTTGAGACGGAGTCTCACTGTGTTGCCAGGCTGGAGTGCAATGGCACGATCTTGGCTCACTGCAACCTCCAACTCCCAGGTTCAAGCAATTCTCCTGCCTTAGCCTCCCTAGTAGCTGGATTACAGGTGCATGCCACCACGCCTGGCTAATTTTTGTATTTTTGGTAGAGACAGGGTTTCACCATGTTGGCCAGGATGGCCGCGATCTCTTGACCTCGTGATCCACCCCCCTCGGCCTCCCAAAGTGCTAGGATTACAGGCGTGAGCCACTGCGCCCGGCCCAAAATGTTAAATTCTTAACCAGTATTATTTTAAATATTGTACACAATTAAAAATATTCAAACTCTTATCTTGGCTTTCATTGCCATGTAAGCTCTTTTGAAATATTAATTTTGGTTTAAATGCTTACTTTAAATGAGTTAAAAGTACTTTAGCTGTATAGTCTCCTTAACTGTTTATAATGTATTTAATGCAAATCATCCCTTCTTATACACATAACTTCCATTCTAAAATGCTTCATTTGACAAGTGAATATAGTTACATTTTTCAGTTTATAAGCAAGTATACTGATGAGTTTTAATCTACAAAAACCTTTATTTTTGTTTTAATTTTTCTTTGTAAAATTATAGTTTCTTAAACAAAATATAGTTATTTGTACACATTTTAACATGTAAAAAGCATGTTCTCAAAATATAAACTTAAAAAGTTACTGGCTTTCAACAATAATATCCCACAGCATAGGCCCGTTTGTTCCATTTTTTGCTGGAATTCGTGAAACTAACCCAAACTCCAATTTCTAAGGTATGAAAAAACACAGAGATTCCAAATCCAGACCTAAAAAACGAAGAGACTCTGTTAGACATTCTCTGCTGTTGTAGTCTAAATGTAGGACATTGTGAAACTGATTAGATTCTGGACATAACAGATGATCTTTGTCTTTTTCAAGCCTTACTATGAAGCTTAGTTGAATTCATTGTAGCTAAAAGAATCTTGGATTGCGTCACAGAAAATAAACACTAAATAAGCTTTCTGTGACACTTCTCAGGTCCTTTCTCTCTTCCTTCCTCTTCCTCTTCCCCCCCTTCTCTCTCTTCTTCCCTCCTTCCCTCCCTCTCTCTTTTTAAAGATATAAAACAATTTAAAGGACTGTCTGTGTACACATGGAAGAATTAGATATATTCATCAATGTAAACTTGTTTCATGTCTCTTCTTCACTTTACCCTCCTACAGCTAAGCCGTGGGTCATCCTGGCTGATACCAGATCAATGATACAGGAAACTGAAGTGGTGATGTTCATAATTTTAGTAGGGAAAAAAAAAATCAACCTGCTGTTGAGGAGGTAACTGTGCTTATTATCTAAATGGTCTATTTGATGGAATTTCTTAGATGATTGGCCAGTTCCTAATTTTCATATAAATTAACTGGTGAAGATAGAAATTATGTGATTTAAGAATTGAACTTGCTTTTTATAATCCATACAAAAGATAAGTGAATCATTTAAATCACTTACTGAATTTAAAGGAAAATTATTTTTTATTTGTGCAGAGAAATTCTAAGACACATAATACAATCTGTTCATTTCTCATTAAATGTTATATGGAGTATGATTGCTTTCTTTCATTTCTTCCTAACTTCCTTCCTTTAACTAAAAATTTGCCTTCATCTTTTGCCAAATTACATTTGTTTATTTTCATTTCTTTTTTACAAATCAATTTCTCATTTCTTCTTAGATGAAGACTTCACAGTTTTGGTCTTTACAACTCAGAAATTCCCCATGTGACATTAACTGCTTTGCTTAAAAATAAGGGATCAAACTTCCTAAACATTTCAACTTGCTACGCCGAAGTCCTAAAGAGTAGACATGACTTTTCTAATATCCATGAAATCCTTTTAAAACTACGGACTGGTTAGATACAAAGATTTGATATTTAAAGTTATAATTTCATTGTTAAGTCTGCCCCTTTAATTTTGCCATTATCTTATACTCACTCAAGTAGCTAACAAAATCATGGCATGACAACACTGATGACAGCTCCCAAATTTCACTTTAGAAATTAAATAGTATTTTCTTTGCCAAGATTTTGACTACAGAGTTTCTTATTTGCAAAGTTTAACAAAATTATGGTTTTCTAGGCTAAGGTGGGCAGATTACTTGAGGTCAGGAGTTTGAGACCAGCCTGGCCAACATGGCAGAATCCTGTCTCTACTGAAAATACAAAAATTAGCTGGGTGTGGTTGCACACACCTGTAATCCCAGCTACTTGAGAGGCTGAGGCATGAGAATTGCTTGAACCCAAGAGACGAAGGTTGCGTGAGCTGAGATCATGCCGCTACACTCCAACACGAGCAATAGAGTGAGACTATCTCAAAAAAAAAAAAGAAAAAAGAAAAAATTATGGTTTTCTAATTTCAGGAAATGTTGTGAGATCTTATATAATAAACTCAATTTCTTAGTAGCATGATAATTTGACTTTTTAAAACTTAGATTTAAAATATTTAATTTTTCTTATATTTTGAAGTTTTATGTTTTATATTTCCCAGATACAACTTATGAAAATGAAATATTTAAAATGGTACCGGTCGGGCGCAGTGGCTCACGCCTGTAATCCCAGCACTTTGGGAGGCCAAGGCGGGCAGATCACCTGAGGTCAGGAGTTCGAGAGCAGCCTGGCCAACATGGAAAAACCCCCATCTCTACTAAAATAAATAAATAAATAAATAAATAAATAAAATAAAATGGTACTAAATGATGACAATATTAAACAGAAATTGTACTATTTACTATTTAATATAAATGTATTCAAAAAAGTTTTAGGGGAAAAATACAAAACACTTGTGCCAAATCATAAGTTATCTGTTTTAGAGAACATTGTATCATTAATTTTAATCCCTGTGGTTCCAGTTTATTTAATGTAATTAGTATTTCATTTCCCTCACACATTTTTAAATCCACATATACAAATTAAGCTATACAATGTGAGAAAAGGTTATATTTGTCCATATCAATTATTGCAGCAATGACCATTTAGAAATAATTAGGGATTGGATTACATGTTTAAATTGAAAATAAAAGCTTTGCTGTCCCCTCTGAATACTCAATTTGGTGTCTGACAGTGTGATATAAGATGCAATTTGAGACCACTGAACTCTGTGATCATGAATGTGCAAAAACTTGACCATTCAAATTCCAAGTCACAATCTACGCCTTGCCAAGTTATATAATAAAAGAATGTAGATAGGTTTTATAAACTTCACTGAAATAGTTTTTGACTTATACTCTCAAGTGTCATATATAACTCAGTTAAATACTCCTTCCAACTGTCCATTTGTGGTTAAAATAGCTTTAAAACAGTAAAGCCTATTTTCATTAACAAATATCTCAAAGTTTAAAGTAACCATCAAAGCACTGGTGTCAGGGAACACAGAGAGAATGGTTTCTTACTTAGAGGTAGTTTTTAAAGTGTTCTAAACTTTCTTCTCTGTAGCATATGAGCAGGCAGGGATAAAACAGATCCCCACTAGAATATATAATAAATATATAAGCCAGTTAAAACTAGTCTTTGTCTCGATGGCACTTAAACTTACTAAATTTTTTTTTTTCTCCCCATGGAGTTTCATGAACTCTTCAATCTAAAGGAATATCTTCCTTCAGCGTTCTTTGCACAAAAGCAAAAGTACTTATACAATCTGAAAAAGAAAATATTGTAATTCATAACACTAACAAATGCAGCAATGAGGCCTGTGGGAAAAGCTGACCACACAGATCCTGTAAAAGCCCTAGCCTATTTAATTGTAATCACAATAAAGGGACCAATATTGTTTGTTTCTAAAAAAGTTAACCAGTTCAAAGGATACAATGTAATTGAAACTCTAAAACATTGTTTAAAAAGGTAACTTCTAGTTCTTCAAATGATTTCTAGAGTCTCAAAAAGAAAAATAAATTTATCAGCATTGTCTACCTAATATTTGCAGTTTAGGAGGCAAGATATATTGTTAATGTGAAGATGGTTCCATCTGTATTTTGTTGTTTTCAGCTGCACATAATTGTTCTTTTAAAAGGGTTTTGGGGGCCAAATTTAGTTTACTGGCTTTGAGCCTGCAGAATTTTTTAAAGTTTAATCAAAGTTCCAATGCTGTTTTGAGTAAAGCAAAATTTCAAACAGTATTTTTCATACTTTCAGAATATGTTCATATGTAGTTTTTCTAATATAAAATGCATTGATTTTTATGGCTGCAACCAAGAGAGTCTACATCTGGGTAGTCATGCCTTTTGACGATCATACTTCCATGTATTTTAATGGCTTGTCAAAGACACACGTTTGAAACACTCAATCCTGTGCCTCCTTCAAAGGAAGTTTAAATAAATATACCTGTAGCAGGAAAATTCCGTTTTTCTAGCATTAGAACACATTATGGTGAAAATTTTTGTGTGAGCTTAAAATGCGTGCATCACTTAGGCCTAACACATGAATATACTTAGGCCTAAGAGGACAAAACATCCTAAGAGAAAGTACTTATACATGGGCAACAGAGTAACACGACAGCTGTTATGGAAACAATCCTTGTGAATTTCCTAACTTTTATGCCCACAAATTCACAACCACTTGTGCTTATTTTTCTTTTAAAATAGTATTTTAAAATCTATGTCCATTATTAATACTCTCTTTTTTTGACACTAAATTGAGTATTAGAGTTATCAACTCAAATTCTATTAGAGTATTAATAATCAATGTTACACTAGGTCATAAAATACATGTGTAATAAACATAATAAGCTTGGGTATTGTTAATATTGTTGAACATTTACACAACTCTGTCCTATTTATTCTCTATGTAATCAGATATCATGAAGTTTTTCAACTGACATTTTACTACTGATGAGAAACAAATTAGGAAGAAGATGAGTGATGGGAAGAAAAGATGAACATGATTAGTAGGTGTTTGTTTCATACTCTACGGAGACTTTTAATTCCTTCACTGCTACTATATTCTCACCGAGTGAAGAGCCACTGCACGTGCCTTTTAAAGCTTTCAAAGCAGGGCTGAGTAGTTACTCAATCTGTTACTGATGCTGTTACTCCATTTGCATCCTGTTGTGAAATGAGGTACTCTTTATGTATTGGTGCCAAGGTAAATGTCGACTGTATCCATCAAAAATTTTTAAAATAGACATCTAAGTTAGAAAAAGAAAAGAATGTTTCACTTTGGGTCTAATGTTGCAAATAATCGCTCCTGAAGACTAAAACATCTTTGTTGTTCCGCATCCCTTCCCTCCACCCTTTAAGAACTTGCATTTTTTAACTTTTCAAGTGCTTTTGATTAAAGATACCTAATCTACTTTGCTTCACGGGTTTTTTAAAGAATCATTCTTGTTCTCTAAACCAACTTCGTAGAAATAGAGAGGAAGTTAAACTTTATACAGTATTTGAATCTTTAAAGGTATGAGCATCCTAAATAGTAACTCACCTCTAATAAAGATCTTGCCATTCCTAAATGTACTTTACTAAGGTAGCTGTTTAATAAAAACATATTTATGCAGATTCTATAGAGCGACTAAAACTGGACCCATAGGTGTGGTGAGTAGCACAAAATGTGTATGGCATTTGGCATTTATTTGCAGCGGCATATAAAATTGTTAATAATCCTGTCAAATCCGTTCATGAATAATTTATTAATCCGATTGCTGGAGTGCAGTGTATACAATACAGGAACTCTATGTATGAGTGCATGTGTACACACCCCCGATGCAGGAAGGACTCTACTGCCGTATTCCAGAAATGACAAAGAAAAAGTAAAAATAAGCAAGAATCACATAATTAGATGTCTTACAGTCTCATAAAAGGGCAGTGCTGCAAGGTTAAGCTGGTGAGCTAAAAAACAAACAAGACAAACAAAAAACCACAAACACAAACAAAATCCAGTCGCCTGAGATCGGAGCTCCCCGCAGGATTTGCGCAGAGCGAGGAGCGGGGAGGACGCCGTTTGCGGGAGGCGGGGGCCGGGATCCCGACACCGTCCGCTGTCTCCCCGGGGTCTCTCAGGGAACCGAGCTGGTGACCGTCCGAGGTAAGCGCCGAGCCAAGGAGAAAGCGCCGAGCGCGTCCACAAAGCGCCCGAGGCCGCCCTTCTCGCCAAGGCTCGGCAGCTCCAGCGGCCTGCGCTGGACAAGGAAGAGCTGGACGGAAACGGTGGGAGGCGATAGGCGGCGGCTGGGGGCGCGGGACCCGCGCGCGGGCGCGGAGGCGGGCGGGGAGGTCCCGCAGCCCGCGCCGCCGCCAGCCGCCCCGAGCCGCGTGCGCGCGCGGCCGCATCAGCTGAACGCGCGGCGCGTGTCACGTGGTGTGCGTGTCGAAGGTCACGGCGCGCTCACAATGGAGCTCTCAGAGTCTGTGCAGAAAGGCTTCCAGATGCTGGCGGATCCCGGCTCCTTCGACTCCAACGCCTTCACGCTTCTCCTCCGGGCGGCATTCCAGAGTCTGCTGGACGCCCAGGCGGACGAGGCCGTGTTAGGTAAGCCGCTCGGCTCGGCTCGGAGCTGGATCCGCCGGGGTGGAGGGGCGCTCGAAGAGGAGCCGGCGGAGCGAGAAGGGGAAAGCCCCGGGAAGAGGAAGTCTCCGGGCTTTGCCCTTCGCTCCGGACGGAGTGTTGGGGACGTGGCTTTGCCAGGACTCGGAGCAGACTCTGAGCATTGTTTTGGCCCCACTTGGCACCTGCATAGAGCCAACTCCACATTCCTGGCCCGGTTTCCCTCCCAGTCTCTTTGTTCTTTTGTAAAGCCGGTGTTCAAGTCTTGTTTGTGGCCTAAACATCTAAGGTGTTTAGCCTTGTCTGAGGCTGCGGCTGTTTTGACAGTTGGACTTCATCTGGGGAGCTCCCTGCAATTCAAGCTTCTAGGGCTAGGCTAGCAAAGGTTTAAAAGGGTCTGTTTCCGAAGTAATTACTAGGTCAGATAGTGTTGACATTTGCCAACTTAGAGCATACCTCAAGTTACTGTGATCACTCCAGCGCTCTAGTTCAGCATGTTTTACACAGGTTCTACGCCTAGAACCTTAAACTATGATGCACAATACTTTGTTCCGCCCCAGTTACCAGGATGCGAGTGTCTTTTAAGCGATCCGGTCAGTGACTGCGGAGGTGCAGTGTCAGTATGGATTGAAGACATATTTTAAGAGAGATCGCTTTTAGATGATTTTCTTAAATATAAATATCCCAACAATTCAAATTTTCTTTTTCTGTAGTTTCATAAACTAAACACTTGTACAAAAAGTATGAAAGTGGAAGTTCTTTAAACGAAAATAGTAACCACCACCTGGGTTAATCTCAAAAAAAAAAAAAAAGATGACTGTCAAACCCTGAAAGTACTAATATAATTTTGAAATTTGTATCTTATATTCTGAACTCATGCCCTACCTTCTACCCCCCTGATGTATTGTTCATGGAGCCAGTTACCCTAAACTCATCATTTTTAGGATGGAAGTTTATTCTAAAATTGACACCATGTAAAATATTTATCTTGTTTTTCCTTTGAATTTACTCCAGTGTCAGAATGACCATTGCATTGTTATATTTTCTTTGGGGGCTATAATATTTTTTAATAGTAAAAATATTAAGGCAAAATAAGTTAATTGAAACTGGTAATAGTAGAGTTCTTGTGTTCTTTTTATTGTTTTTCACTTGACCTTGTTGCTCATCTCATTTACTTATAATTGACTGTCCTTATAGTTGAATTTTTTTTTTATTTTGTTAAAGGGTTTTTAAACCCAAATTAAAATATCCTTTTTAGGAACATGACTATAAAGAATTTATTATCATAGGCATCACTGGAAGTTAATTTATTTTAGATCATCCAGACTTGAAACATATCGACCCAGTGGTTTTAAAACATTGTCATGCAGCAGCTGCAACTTACATACTAGAGGCAGGAAAGCACCGAGCTGACAAGTCAACTCTAAGGTACAGGATTTATTTAAATATCCATTTATTTTCAAATACTACCTTAATGATTTCAATTTCAGTTTTAAAAATGGAGACAGAACTTTGGCTTTTTTTTTTCTTTCTTTCTTTCTTCTAGCACTTATCTAGAAGACTGTAAATTTGACAGAGAGCGAATAGAAGTGTTTTGCACGGAATATCAGGTTACTTACTTTAAAATTTTTAATTAACAGTACTATTTTTCTTTTACTCTGTTGTAAAGATCTGGTTTTTTTTTTTTCTTTCTTTCTTTCTTTTTCCTCTCCAGAATAATAAGAATTCCCTAGAAATCCTACTGGGAAGGTAGGTACTGTATAAGGTGTCAAGCTGAGGCACTTTTCACTTGCAGGTATGAATGGAGAGTGTTGGTGTGAAACAAGATCTTCGGGATCTTGACCCAAAGAAAAGGAGCCAAAGGGCATGTCAAACAATTGAAGTTAAGCTAATGTTTTTAAAGATAGTTTATTGAGATGATTTTCAAATGCTCTTTTACCGTTCAGAATTTAAAAATAAAGTTTAACAATGGTTTAAATTCAGAATGGATTAAAATGGAGTTGGGGGTGGAAAGTAGAGCCATTCTTAGTAAATATAAATAACTGAAAAGTTCTGAGGAGACTATGTACATTGCATCTTTCAGTATAGGCAGATCTCTCCCTCATATAATGGATGTTTCTTGGCGCTTGGAATATCAGATAAAGGTAAAGTTTAAGAAACTTCTCTGGGGGGGATTTAGGGAACGTCTTAAAACCTAGAGTTTAAGGCTGTTACGTGTTTGTTGTGTTATTTTAGACCAATCAACTTCATAAGATGTACAGACCTGCATATTTGGTGACCTTAAGTGTACAGGTATTTATAGATAAGTCTTATCCAATAGTGAAATTTATAATTTCATTGATTTAAATAAACAGCGTTTTTTGTTGTGTGTTTTTTTTCCTGCCCTAGAACACTGATTCCCCATCCTATCCAGAGATTAGTTTTAGTTGCAGCATGGAACAATTACAGGTACAGTATTAGGATCTATAAATATGCCTGTCTTTTTATAAATGTTTACTTGAGAGTTATACTCTTGGAAAGTTCAAAAGAAAATTAATCTAACCATTTGTCAGCAGATAACGAAGATTGGTTAAGGATTTAATGGGAAAGGGGTATCAAAAGTAGTATTTTAAGATAGGCTTCACTTGAAATTAAGATGTTATTAATAGAGAATTGGTCTGTATTTGCTGTTCTTGCGGATTAAAATAAACTTCTGTAGTGTTTAGTGTAAATTTCTTCTATTCATGATGAGTTTGATCCAATAAGATAAAGCAAAATTAAGAGCATGGCTTTGAAAATGTCTTTGCTTTCAGAAATTGTAAACTGTCAAAACTGGATTTTGAAACAGTGTTTTTTAATGACTTTTTATAAAGGGGGAAGTATACATAACATTCTAAAACTGTTTATATTGCCCATTTAAGACGGGAAATTCAAAACTACATTGATTAGTGGATATGACAACGAATTTATTTCATAGCTTTTAAAAAATGAAGATCATTACTGGAAATTTAGGTGAAATTGAATTTTTCAAAGGCATCTTCTGTAGAGTCGTTTTAATGTAACCATGAATCAAACTTTCAACTTTCAGAAAATGTGTATACAGCATCTTTGTTAGATAACTTGAGAAAATTCAGATGTATCTGGGCGGTTAAGGATCCAGTTAGAAATCATGTTTCAGTGTGAGGGCAAATAACTGTTTTGAACATGAGGTATTTCTGAGGAAACGCTTCTTTTGCCCGATAGTAGTTTGTCAAAGGTTAAAATCTTGTTGAATTTTAAACTTGTTTGGAAGGTGTGTCCTGACTTTTTTTCTTGCATCTTTCTTGAGCTTGGATACTTCTTTCCATGTTTTATCCTAAAAACGTGGTATTGTATACACGTCTTTTAGGACTTGGTGGGGAAACTTAAAGATGCTTCGAAAAGCCTGGAAAGAGCAACTCAGTTGTAACTTGGTGAAGTTAACGATCCGCCCGAGTGCAGAGGAAAACCAGAAACGCCTTGCCTTCAGCTGAACCACCGTTTGTGCGAGCTGGATGTCCTTTTCAGTAGAAAAGAATTTTCCTTTTGAATTTATACCATTCATCAATTTTGACACTTTAGAAACGTGTGAAAGGGTTAAGAGGGAAAGATACTGCCCAAGTATTTGAATCGTTTAGTAGTAACTGTCCATTTATCCTATTTTGATCTTTTTCAAGTCTAATGAAAGGAAGTAGACAGTATTACACCCTGAATAAATAAGGTGGTGTTTTCCACAAAGACTGATGATATTTTGTTTGGATCTGAGTTCGTGTGTTAATTATTACTTTGTGTGAAGCTAGATAGTAGTGTGAACTTTTAACGATAGCCTTTTCTCAGGATTGAAGTTAAACACGGAGGAAACGACGCGATCTCCTGGGTCTCTCGCAGACCCCTGCTTCGGGGCTCCAGGGGCGGGCGCGGGCGGCCGCCCGGCCCGTTACCTGCGCCCGAGGGCTCGCCCAGAGCCCGACCCTCGGCCGCCGGGTCCCGGCCCAGCGCGGAGCCCCTGCCCGGCGCCAGCCGTCGCCCGCGCGCGCCCCGCCTCGGCCGCCCGCGGGCGGGGAAAAGGCCGGCGCGGCCGCGGGCTGGCGGGCAGGGGCGGGCGCTGTTGTTTCCGCGAGCCCAACTCGGGCGCAGGTTCCGCGCCGCGGCGCCGGAGCCTGGGCCGCAGCCCGCGGGGCCGGCCGGGGGGCGGCGGCCGGGGGACGTATGCGCCCCGGGAGGAGGCGGGCGGGCGGGAGAAAGAAAGAACGGGGGGGCGGGGTGGGCTGCGCGGCGTGCGGGGCCGGAGCGGCGGCCGCGCGGAGCAGGGCGGCGCGTGTGGCGCTGTGGAGAAATGTCTCCGCCGCCGCGGCGCGGGGCGAGGGAGGGGGCCGGGCGCGCGGCGCAGAGGGGAGGGGGCGGCCACGGGCCTGACTACACCGACACTAATTCCCAGGCCGCCCTTAAGGAATGAGGGGAGCACGTGACCCGCTGGGGGGGCGGCGGGGGGAGGGGGCGGGCGGACTCCGAGCCATTTTGGAGCCGGTGTCAGTTTCCACTCTGCCTTCAGCGGTGCATTTTTTTCCACTCTCCCCTCCCCCTCCTCCCCTCCCCCCGCTCGCACGCACACACACGGCGCCCCCCGCCCGCTCGCCTCCCCCACAGCAACTATGAAATAATCGTAGAATGAGAGGCAGAGATCGGGGCGAGACAATGGGGATGTGGGCGCGGGAGCCCCGCTCCGGCTTAGCAGCACCTCCCAGCCCCGCAGAATAAAACCGATCGCGCCCCCTCCGCGCGCGCCCTCCCCCGAGTGCGGAGCGGGAGGAGGCGGCGGCGGCCGAGGAGGAGGAGGAGGAGGAGGCCCCGGAGGAGGAGGCGTTGGAGGTCGAGGCGGAGGCGGAGGAGGAGGAGGCCGAGGCGCCGGAGGAGGCCGAGGCGCCGGAGCAGGAGGAGGCCGGCCGGAGGCGGCATGAGACGAGCGCGGCGGCCGCGGCTGCTCGGGGCCGCGCTGGTTGCCCATTGACAGCGGCGTCTGCAGCTCGCTTCAAGATGGCCGCTTGGCTCGCATTCATTTTATGCTGAACGACTTTTAACTTTCATTGTCTTTTCCGCTCGCTTCGATCGCCTCGCGCCGGCTGCTCTTTCCGGGTACGTAGGAGGCGAGGCGCCCCCGGGACGGGGCTGGGGGCCGGCGGGGGCCGCGCGGGGCTCGGGGCGGCCGCGGGTGGAAGGGGAGCCCCCCCCGCGCTCCGGCCGCGCCGCCGGGAGGGCGCTGACAGCGTGGGCGCCCGGCCCCGCGCCCCGCGCCGCCCGCCCCGCGCCCGCCGGCCCCGCGCGCCGCCCGCCCCGCGCCCGCGAGCGCGCGCCCGCCGCCGCCCGCCGACTCCCGCGGCGCCGGGACCGACCCGCAGCCCGCGCCGCGCCGCGCCGCCGTCGCCAGCAGGGCTCGGCGCCGCTCCAGCCGCCGCCGCCCGCTCAGCCCCGGCGCGCCGCGCGCGGCCCCACGTTTTAGTTCCCCGCTCCCCCGGGCGCCCCTCCGCACCCTCGCGACGCACATGGCCCCCGAGAGGAGCACTGGTATTTGCAGCCTCGGCGGCTCTCCCGGCCGCAGCGCCCTTTGTTGAGAGGTAGATTTGGATGAAACGGGGACGGGTTCCTGAAATCGGGAGCTGCTTGGGTCAAGTGGCTTCCCTCCTCTCCCGAAGAAAGGGCTCTGGAGGGGCTCCAGCAGCCAGAGAACACCCCCATTTTATAGGGACGGGTTGCGTAGGGGGCGGCCATCCCGCCAAGGTGGGTGTTAGGCTGGAGAGAGCCCCGACAAAAATGTTATTAACTTAAGTTGGGGGGACACTTGTGTGAGATTGGATGGCTGGTAAGATGGCGGTTCCCAGTTGTTTCCAAGGTCTCCTGCATTTGTGTTTAAAATGCTAAAGTTTTCAAGGTGGTGTGTGTTGGGAGTCTTGGATAAGTGCTCTAAACATCACTTGGGAGGTGCTCCCTGGGAAGTGGGCATTTCAAATTTGGAGCTTTTTGTGGAGTGAAGATGGTGACTGGACGTTAGCTTTGCTGGAGGCTTCCTTTCTCACTACTACTTTTTCACCTTTTTCTTTTTTCCCCTTTTGGAGACTGCAACTTTTCTCTCGACTTCTACTAAGGGATGCACTCAGCATCATGACTCCAGTCCACTACCTTTTACAGGTTTTGCTAAATGTCTGCATAGGTCATTTGGCAAAGGGATGCTTTAGAAGGGAGCACTAAAAAGTTGATTGCATATGTTTACGCAGTCACTTGGGCTTGACAGTGATATGGCATGATCTTTTTTCCCAGAGATTTACAGTTAATAATTGGAAGTAAACAAGTAGAGAGACTTTGATCATTACCAATTGCAATAAAAGGATTTAGTGGGCTTAGTGGTCACGGTTCAATATATGAAAGAGAAGCATGTATTAACCCCTTCTCTTAATGTGGGCAAAATTCCGAGCGTATTTATCCAAATGGAAGTGTAGGTTGGTGGTGTGTACAACGTTATGAGTAGTTCAACCTATATTTTATAGGAACCTTAACTCCCATGTTCTGGAAACACATTATAGGCTACAGTAAGCAGTTGATACTTAAGGATGCAAATTATTGACAGTATATAACAAGTTATGAGACTCTATATGTTAACATTTGAGTTTTAAGTAGACCGATCAGAAATCCCTGGGGTTGATTTTATGAACAAAATTATAATTTTTTAGATTTGAGTTAATTCCATACATCTACCCCAAAGTGTAGTTAGAAGTGTTTGAAATAACCTACTTGTGAGTCTTATGCCTAGTAAAAGTATCTTTAAAGCCATATACAAGTCATTGTGTATGCATGTATACACATAAAGCTTTTGTAAGAAAATTAAGCATTTAATTGTACATGATAAATCCATTAATACTCTATCACTAACTTCTTGGATGTATCTTAAGTGTGCAGATAGGCTTTCTCCCCAGGAGTCAAATTAACCCCAACTTTACCCATGCTTATGTTGGGCTGTGAACCCCAACTGGGGCTATGGAGTTCATTTGCATTTCTTAGATTGCAGTAGGCAAGCTGATGGTTAACATAAGAACTTGCTTCTGTTTTCCTTCATTTTGACATTCCTGGTGTTAGGCCTCCACCTAAAAACTGACAGCCCCAATTGAGTGTGTTACAATGGCAAGTTTTAACGGTTGAGTATTTTTATCGTAGTATGTTTGATGCATTTTTGTTTGCTTAACTGGCAGTTTCTGGGTTGGAACCTGGAAGGTTTTCACTTCTGAGGTGGAAGAGATTGTTTCTCAAATCTTATCAAGCATGTCAAACACTTTGGAAGTCTTCATTAGGTTGCCACTACTTTCAAAGGGCATAAAAACATAAAGAACTGATTTTTATATAAGTAACAGTGGTATTTGTTAGCATTATAAATGGTCACAGGATTGTGGCCAAATTCTTCTGAACTGAGGTGGAGGAATTGTGTGAATTAAGACAAGATGAATTTGAAAGACTTTTGGTCAAGTACATGTGACTTAAATGCTCAAAGCCAACCGGTAGATAACCCTCCACTGAGGTTTGATTGTTCTCCTTGTTAATACTTGTGTTTGTGTGGTGTTGGTTTTCTGCAAGGTAGAGGAGAAATAAAGGCAGCTATTTTTATTGGAGCCTCTTTATGAACTTCGTGATCGGTGGTTTTTTAGTGCAGTATGCTTTCACAGGCAAACAGAAATATCACCTTGCTATCTTTCTAGGAAAGATCCTATGGTTTCACAAGGAGAATTTTGAATTTTCTTTAAGCACCAAGAAGGCTGTTCTTTAATTTACCAAGTATAATTTGATTTAAATATTGCTACTCTTTAGGGTCATTGCTCGACCTACAACTCCTCTGTGCCCCGCTTAGATTTATGTTAACATGTTGACAATATTCTCCAAAACAAGTAATCCAGAGATAACTGAGGAGTCACACAAGAAGTTTTCTGGTAGAGGTCGCCAGTTGCCACTGTGGTCACTTTCATAAGAGAGGCTTTGTTTTGTTTTTTACCATTTTCTAGAGGTTAGCTCTTAATTTCAGCCATTGAGCTGTGTTGATTGGTGTTTCCCTTTACTGCATTAATACACCTTAGGAATTAAAACCGCAGGTACATCTTACTGCAAGTTTCAAAAGGTTCTGGATTTCCATTCAAGGAAGATTTGAGAATGCACTTCAGTGAGGTCTGAAAGCTTAGTCTTATATCAGGTTCTGAAATGAATGAAGGAGGGGGGTTGAAGTTTATTTTTTAAGAATGCTACACGAAGTAATTGACTTCCCTGACTGTCGGCTGGTGTATGGTTGCTGACAGTTCCCCATTGTGACTTTCCTGTAATAGAGGTATCTGTTGGGAATATCATTTCATCGTATGGGGGGTTTTACATTTGTTTTTCTCTCCTGTCGCTGCTCTGGGTTGACAAGCTGTTGATTTAGCGTTGGAAATGGGCTGGTCACATGGTTCTGTACATATTGTCACTATCGTACCGATTAAAGTACTTTTTCTTGCCCCCAGCATAGTTTGTTCAAATAAAACACTGGGCTTTGCCCTCTCCTCCTCTTGTAAAACAGATTTCAGTCTTCAGCCTTTCCAAAACTTTGTATCGCTCATTTAATCTACAGGAGAGCGTCACATTAGAGAAGGAAGTTTTAAAGAGGTTCGGTTCAATAAACATCTCTGCAATTTGAGCCCTGACGGTTTCGGGCTAAGTGCACAGTTGGCAATTCTCAAAAAAATCCCTTCGTGAAATTTCTGACCCAGTGATTGCAGACAGGACAGACCGAGAGAGTCGAGATCTGAAACCAGCTCTGCGCACCAAGTCGACGTGGAAAGAGGCCCCCGGAGTGTCCGAAATGGCCGGGAGTGCGGTTTGCATTTTCCTTTCGCGGGCGCTGCCGCAGGCTCCGGGGTCCCCGCCGCCCCGGACTTGGTCACCAGTCCCCGCTCCCCAGCGCCCTGGCCTCGTGGGGCTGCCCCGCCCCCCCCGGCGTCGCCGCACCCACCCCGCCCCCGCGCCGGCCCCGCCCCCGCGGCACGCCGCCCCTCCCCCGCCCGCCCGCCGTCCCGCATGCCCGCCGAGGCTCGGGGCTCGGGCCGGGCTCCGCGCGGAGTTGCAGAGGTGGCCGGATGCCAAGTGTAAGTGTAAGTTGCTATGGAAACCCCGACCGAGGCGAGTTCCGAATCCGGAGCGAGACGGAGCCCCGGGCGCCGCCGGATCCGCCCCTCGCATCCCGGCCCCCGGGCGTCCGCCGCGCTCAGGCCCCGGCCCAGGCCGACTGGAGGTGCTCCTCCTGCGGCCCCAGCACCCGGCTCCGGAAATGCCAGGGATGCAGGGAGGGCAGAATTGTTTTCCCTGCGCGTCGCGTAAAAACGTGCCAGGTTCTGCTTGCTGGAACCGTCTAAAGCAACCGGAACCCCAGATTTTCGCTTGCAGATTCTTGAGGAAGTTTTATAATAAATTCGGAGACCTGGAACAATCCCTAGTGGTTGGTAAATATCCGCGAGGATTGTGTGGCGTCTGCAGCAGCCTTGGGGCTGCTGGGCTGGAGGACAAATGGAAGAAAGAGACCCTAATGCGCTCAGCTCCCAGCCCCCACCCTAGACTTTCTTCTTCCTACAGGAATGATCTGAGAGACCAGAAGTAATGTTAGTTGGATCCTTTTGCATCAGTTTGGTAGAACTGATTCCGATCTGATGAGTAAATTCCTTCTGTAGAAACGTTGGGACAGCCCAGCTGTACAATGTTAAATGAGTTTTATAAATTCAGTGTTTCAGGGTTTGTGATTTCTAGATGATCTCCATTCTTGTTCTGTGAATTATGGCCATTATTTCTGTGTCTTGCAGGATTTTTTATCAAGCAGAAATGCATCGAACAACGAGAATCAAGATCACTGAGCTAAATCCCCACCTGATGTGTGTGCTTTGTGGAGGTTACTTCATTGATGCCACAACCATAATAGAATGTCTACATTCCTGTTAGTACCGAGCTTTAGCTCTCTTTTGTATCATGTGTATTTCACAGTTTGACCTGGAATTTGAAAACTATTAATGCTTCCTGCAATCTGTGGGAATGTTGGTACAAAGTGGTGAAGTCATTTTCTTTTCTTGCATTTAATGACTTTTTGTTAATATGTATTGATTGTATTACAAGCATGCAATGTATGTGTTCTCAGGATACGAATTAGTTTATTTAGTTGGAAATGCCTTTCAGCATTTACCATCTTGTTTCTACTAGTTCTGGGTTTCTAACACCAATGCTTTATCCACTCATTCCTAAACATAAAAAAACTTTACATGTTCTACTTCTAGTCTGTAAAACGTGTATTGTTCGTTACCTGGAGACCAGCAAGTATTGTCCTATTTGTGATGTCCAAGTTCACAAAACCAGACCACTACTGAATATAAGGTAGGAAACTGTTTAAATTCCTTGTTTGTAATTATTATTGGAGTTGTATAATTTACTGAAGGCTACCCTCTTTATTTCTTCACAGAAAATTTACTCTTGAATACGTAACTAATATGTGTGTGCTTTGTGGAGGGTGGCCGTTTAATTTCTTGCCATATTAATGGTGACCAAGTTTAGACAAAGTTTAGTAGTATTAAAGTGATTTTAAGATTTTTTTTTCCTAACTGTCCTTTAAAAACTGAGTTATTTCACCTTTTTTGCATTGCTTTATGGACTTCATGACAGGCAAGAATAAATATTTGAAAGGGCTTCCATTCTTCTTTATTCTCTATTCATATGAGCTAATTTAGTAACTTGAAAGGCACACTTCTCTTGACTGAGCAAATGTGAAGAATTTATTAGTGAATATAAAATACTTTTCTACTGATTTAAAAAGTGCTATATACAGACAACTTTTATTCTCATAGATTTTATCTTACCAATATAGTTATAGACAGCATCACAATCAAGTAAAATATTGTAGCACAAAAAAAGACTAGAAACTTATGAACACTTTTAGTTCTTGCCATCTTAATTCGTAGTTTTCTATTTTTAATTATTTTTCAGGTCAGATAAAACTCTCCAAGATATTGTATACAAATTAGTTCCAGGGCTTTTCAAAAGTGAGTAACTTGCTTAGAAAATGAATTTAAAGAGATTATTCATTAGTTCTTTGTGTTATGCCAAATGTTTACATCTTTTTTTCCCCATTCAGATGAAATGAAGAGAAGAAGGGATTTTTATGCAGCTCATCCTTCTGCTGATGGTAAACCTTTTAGGGGAGGGAAGACATTTTATTTGGGGGGAGAGCTTATCTAGGAATTAAAATGTATTAAAATTGACTTTACCACTTCCATTCTCTTATATATAAAATTTATTAGGCATCTAATTTTTAAAAATTACATTTCACTGTATCGTTATAGCTGCAAATGGCTCTAATGAAGATAGAGGAGAGGTTGCAGATGAAGATAAGAGAATTATAACTGATGATGAGATAATAAGCTTATCCATTGAATTCTTTGACCAGAACAGGTAAAATCTTTAGGCAATCTATTTTATGCTAATGTTTTTATTAGATTGTTTCACTCATAAATTTTCTTTTTCTTAGATTGGATCGGAAAGTAAACAAAGACAAAGAGAAATCTAAGGAGGAGGTATGTTTCATGTTAAAAAAACATATAGAAGAAACATTGTTTGGATTCCAGATTTTGTCAGGGATTGTGTTGCCCTTTAGAATATTCGGCTGTTAAATAGAAGAAAATGGTCATGTTTAATGTTTAAGAAAGGTCTACATGTGATATTTAATAATTAGAATTTATTTTATATATGATTGTTAGTCTTACAAAATATTTTCAGTAGTTCACAGTTAATACTTTGGTGTGCTTGAAGCTTATTATATTAGGAATCTGTTCATTTAGTATTTGTAATGATAGTAAACTCAAAGTGTAATTAGTTGAGGTTGGTCACCTCCAATTTTGTTTGATACTAGTTTCTTTTATATTCAAGCAATCAAATTGAAACTTTCTTCATATCTTAAAGTAACTGAGAAAGTTACTTTTCTAAATGTACTTTTAGGTGAATGATAAAAGATACTTACGATGCCCAGCAGCAATGACTGTGATGCACTTAAGAAAGTTTCTCAGAAGTAAAATGGACATACCTAATACTTTCCAGGTATCTACTTTTATATTCTTCTTGCATTTTATATAGATTTTACAATTTTAATTACATTTTTCACTTTGGATTTTGAACCCAAAAAAGCAATAGAAAAAAAATTTAAAGTTAGTGCCAAAGTTGAAATTTATCTTAAAACATTTGATATACATTCTCTTTTATGCTATGAAAACAAATCCCTTAACACTCTCTAGAAATAATTTTTTCCTCATTTGAAGTTTCAGGAGTCTTTCTTTGTTAAAATGTTTGGAGAATATGTTTTTTAAAGCATTTTTGGATTATATTTAAATGACAAAAAATGTAGATTTACCTTTGTTCTTTTGTTACTTAATAAAAATATTTTTCACTAGATTGATGTCATGTATGAGGAGGAACCTTTAAAGGATTATTATACACTAATGGATATTGCCTACATTTATACCTGGAGAAGGGTAAGTAGCATATCTGTTGTTAGATTATGATGGTAAACTATATTTAAAGAATTAAGAGTAATTTTTTTCCTTTTAACTTTGTAGAATGGTCCACTTCCATTGAAATACAGAGTTCGACCTACTTGTAAAAGAATGAAGATCAGTCACCAGAGAGATGGACTGACAAATGCTGGAGAACTGGAAAGTGACTCTGGGAGTGACAAGGCCAACAGCCCAGCAGGAGGTATTCCCTCCACCTCTTCTTGTTTGCCTAGCCCCAGTACTCCAGTGCAGTCTCCTCATCCACAGTTTCCTCACATTTCCAGTACTATGAATGGAACCAGCAACAGCCCCAGCGGTAACCACCAATCTTCTTTTGCCAATAGACCTCGAAAATCATCAGTAAATGGGTCATCAGCAACTTCTTCTGGTTGATACCTGAGACTGTTAAGGAAAAAAATTTTAAACCCCTGATTTATATAGATATCTTCATGCCATTACAGCTTTATAGATGCTAATACATGTGACTATCGTCCAATTTGCTTTCTTTTGTAGTGACATTAAATTTGGCTATAAAAGATGGACTACCTGTGATACTCCTATGGACGTTAATTGAAAAGAAAGATTGTTCTAAAGAATTGGTTTCTTGGAAAGCAGGCAAGACTTTTTCTCTGTGTTAGGAAAGATGGGAAATGGTTTCTGTAACCATTGTTTGGATTTGGAAATACTCTGCAGTGGACATAAGCATTGGGCCATAGTTTGTTAATCTCAACTAACGCCTACATTACATTCTCCTTGATTGTTCTTGTTATTATGCTGTTTTGTGAACCTGTAGAAAACAAGTGCTTTTTATCTTGAAATTCAACCAACGGAAAGAATATGCATAGAATAATGCATTCTATGTAGCCATGTCACTGTGAATAACGATTTCTTGCATATTTAGCCATTTTGATTCCTGTTTGATTTATACTCCTCTGTTGCTACGCAAAACCGATCAAAGAAAAGTGAACTTCAGTTTTACAATCTGTATGCCTAAAAGCGGGTACTACCGTTTATTTTACTGACTTGTTTAAATGATTCGCTTTTGTAAGAATCAGATGGCATTATGCTTGTTGTACAATGCCATATTGGTATATGACATAACAGGAAACAGTATTGTATGATATATTTATAAATGCTATAAAGAAATATTGTGTTTCATGCATTCAGAAATGATTGTTAAAATTCTCCCAACTGGTTCGACCTTTGCAAGATACCCATAACCTATGTTGAGCCTTGCTTACCAGCAAAGAATATTTTTAATGTGGATATCTAATTCTAAAGTCTGTTCCATTAGAAGCAATTGGCACATCTTTCTATACTTTATATACTTTTCTTTATATACTTTTCTCCAATAATACATGTTTACTTTAAAAATTGTTGCAGTAAAGAAAAACCTTTAACTGAGAAATATGGAAATAGCGTGTTAATTTTCCATTGGCTATGATGGAATTAATATTGTATTTTAAAAATGCATATTGATCACTGTAATTCTAAAACAATTTTTTAAATAAACCAGCAGGTTGCTGAAAGAAGGCATTTTATCTAAAGTTATTTTAATAGGTGGTATAGCAGTAATTTCAAATTTAAGATTTGCTTTTACAATTAACAATGGAATATGCCTTCTCTGCTATGTCTGGAAATAGAAGCTATTTATTATGAGCTTCTACAGGTATTTTTAAATAGAGCAAGCATGTTGAATTTAAAATATGAATAACCCCACCCAACAATTTTCAGTTTGTTTTTTGCTTTGGTCGAACTTGGTGTGTGTTTATCACCCATCAGTTATTTGTGAGGGTGTTTATTCTATATGAATATTGTTTCATGTTTGTATGGGAAAATTGTAGCTAAACATTTCATTGTCCCCAGTCTGCAAAAGAAGCACAATTCTATTGCTTTGTCTTGCTTATAGTCATTAAATCATTACTTTTACATATATTGCTGTTACTTCTGCTTTCTTTAAAGATATAGTAAAGGATGTTTTATGAAGTCACAAGATACATATATTTTTATTTTGACCTAAATTTGTACAGTCCCATTGTAAGTGTTGTTTCTAATTATAGATGTAAAATGAAATTTCATTTGTAATTGGAAAAAATCCAATAAAAAGGATATTCATTTAGAAAATAGCTAAGATCTTTAATAAAAATTTGATATGAAAAGCACAATGTGAAGAAGTTTTGGAAACCCTATAGAGGATTACAACAGGTAAACGTTAAAGAGAATACATTGCTGTCTTAAAGTGATGTGGCTAAGAAGTACGTGCTTTGTTGTAGAATTGCTTGAAAGCCCGTTGAACGATGTATCTGTTTATTTACAGTCTTTGAAGTAAAAGTTACCAATGTTTGCCAATTTTGGTGAATTTAACTCATTTTCTAGGCTTAAGTTTTTCATGATGTTTAAGACAAAAGTTAATGGAAGTGTCAAGTGATATTTTTACCTTGGATGATCATTTGTATAAAGAATGAAAAAATATTTTTAAAAGGCTAAAAACTTAAAATGCTAGTGGACTGTCATTTGACTTACATAAAACCAAGTTATAAGATCAACATGGAATTCAAACTTTACATCTCAACCTCTTTATGATGGATTTATTTTTGAAATTGCTTATTAATCAGATACTGCAGTTATGGCTTACTTGGCACTAACCATACCTGAAAATGTTTCCATTGATTTGAAAAATGATTTTTTTCTCCTCAATTAGAAAATGGCATAAGCTTAAAACCATATTTCAGCCAAAATTTTTTCTATTAATGAAAGATTATAATGTTTTGTATTCTTAAGCAGCTATTACAGTTTGACAATTAAGATTAAAAACCTTTGCTAAATTACCATGTTAGAAATTTTCAACCTTATGAAAACCCGTATCAAAAGCTGCTAACTTTGTAACTTCTAGTAGTCAAAGCAGGGTACAGGAAAAGTCAGCTTTAAGTTTGACTTTTGCTTCTGAAAATATTCTAGAACACAAAGTTAGTGCTAACAAAATATTTCAGAGAAAATGCCTAAATTGATTTTACAGATTTTTAGCTTAAATGCAAAGAGAAAAATGAGGCTGGTTGCTGTTGTGTAAATAGTCATCTATCTTGCTTTACACATGCCTACCATTTTACAAGTACTTTTTGCTTTTAAAATTGCCGGCCGTTAATTGCACTGCATTGAAAAAACAACTGCCCTTCAGTTGTCTTAACCTGCCAACCATATTGCTATTTCCATATCCATACGTGATAATATTTGGACCTCTGGAGGGAAAATGCAACAGGCAGAGTAAGCTGGTAGGAACTTTCCTTCATCCTTTCCTCTTTTCCGAATATTTTGAAGGTGCAGTTAATTTGTGAAGTCTTGTTACACTCATTGTATGGGCCTATTAAGGTTTTGTTATGAAAACAATAGGAATTTAAGTACCCATGTGAAATGTGCCTTGCATTGACCAACACGAAAGGAGGACGTTTGGTATTTTAAAATAGTTTATTTTATGGTATCTTTTGAGGAGATAGGATTTACTTTTAGAAACAATCTACGCATGGAATCCAGTCTCA
The DNA here is from genome assembly GCF_006542625.1 of Nomascus leucogenys. Taxonomy (NCBI): domain Eukaryota; kingdom Metazoa; phylum Chordata; class Mammalia; order Primates; family Hylobatidae; genus Nomascus; species Nomascus leucogenys. The sequence goes on along the minus strand of NC_044389.1, from coordinate 92,967,560 downwards.
AAATCCTGGGGTGAAGCAATTGTTAATTTTTCCATTTCTCTTTGTATTTTAAAGGTTTGATAAATGTTTTAGGTCTTTTTCTTCCTAATACACAAGGAATGATAGTTGGAAATTCTGATTTAGTTTAGTACTTAGTTGGAATGGAGGCTCCATACGATTTTTTAAATACTTTGGCTGTTTTCCCCACACAGTCTTCATTGCATTTTATCCAAAACAAAAAGGTCTTGATCAAATTATATGAAAAACGACTAGACATCATTTTGGATCTGTGCTGCATCTAACTGTATACTAATCAAAACCTTTCAAAAACCGTCTGTGCCTTTAAGACACTAATTTGGTGCAAAGATCACTGAACCCAGCTCCAACTTAAAGCTCTTGACATACATCATTTCACTTGAGGATGTTTCTTCATGTACAAAATGAACACTAACACAGGTGATAATTTCTAAGGTTGCTCTAAAAAAATTCTGACTCCTCAAAAAAAAAAAAAAAAGCCCTCGAACTAAATTAGGACCACAGACTTCAGAGCGACGAGACGAGTTCTTTACAAGGAATAGGAGATATCCATATATTCCAGCCTTGCAGCGAATCAGATTTGCAAGTACCCACCGCGAAGACCTTGAGCCAGCCGATCTCCCTGCAAATCTCAAGATCGCCCAGCTGTGATTATGAAAGTCTCCGAAAATGTTTACACAGTTGAGTGTTTCCTGTTTCCGCAGTTAATTTTTTTTAACGTTTTTTTCTTCTTTTGGTTCTTGAAACGGATTTCCTTTATTTGCACCAGTTTCTTTTTCTTAGTGTGCAATTTCTAGAGGTATCACATGAAGAACTTCACTGTCAACTCTGTCTTCATCAAGTCGACGACATCAGAAGTCATGTCATATTTATCACTGGAAAGGCTCCTCTGTAGGACTCTTGTGAGAAGTGTTCTGGAGAAGTTCAAGTGGAAAACTCATTCGGAAGTCGCTTTAGCCCTCCAAATAAATAGTAAGCGCTCAATAAAAACTTCCAACAAAGGAGTTAGAACTACTCTCACTCTTCTGCCCCTAGCCTTTAAAAATGTCCCTTCCGAGACTATCCGAAGTCACTTTCATAAATAGCAGGTGTTGTTCCCTACACTTCAGTAAAATGCTACTTCTTGCTCTGATTGTCGGGTCATCATGGAATGCAAACTTCACCGTGGACGTGATTTCAACGTTGGTGCGGATTTGGAGATGTCCAATTCTCTGTCCTAAATTAGCCAGAACTCAAGTTGAGACAAGAGACTTGGGAGGCTGCAGATCCGGGTGATAGGGAAGCGCGTCGGAAAGTGGGATGCCAGGAACGGGATGGTGGCCGAGACCCACACCGAGGTTAGTGCAGGTGGAGAAGTCGGTCCAGGAGCCCAAGTCACAGGTCCGAAGTCCTCAGGAGCGGAAGATCTTCCAACTAAGCCGGAGAGCGGGGCGCACCGCACGGCGTGGAGCATAAAGCCTGGGCGAGGGTGATTAGGGTGGGAAACTCCACTGCTTTCCAAAAAAACAGGTTTCTTAGGTTCTAGTGCCCGGTGGAAAGGGCACAGTACACCGGCCTGGAGGAAATCACCTGACTTCTCCTTTGGTAAAGGCCCCCCTTACCAGCGCTGCCTCTCTGGTAAGGGGGGCCTTTACCAAAAGACAGCTTAAAGAAGAAACAGCCTCTCTCTTTTTCCTTATTTTCTAATTAGCATCTCACAGAGGAGTGGAAAGAGCTACAGCCCAGTCCCCGGCTTGCAACTGCGCCACCCCAGTTCGGCCCTGCTGGGCGCGCGAGCCAAGGCCGCCGGGCACCGGGAGGCCATTTTGCGCGTGCGCTGCTCGCCTCGCGCTGCCCTCGGCCCTGCGGACTCGGATCCCGCCAAATTTGAAAGCGAGATTGTCAGGCCCTGAGGGCCTTGAGGGGCGGGGGAACGACGTCGCTCTCCAAAGTTGGACCCCGTGGCGAGCGGCGGCGACAGCCGGGTGCGCGCCGCCTCCCGAGGTGCTCCCTCTTCCCGCCGAAGCCCTCCACAGCGGCAGGCCGAGGCGCAGCGACGGGTCCCTGTCCCCCGAGCTCAGCGCGGGCGGGAAAACGACCTGCACCCGGGGACGCAGCGGCTTCGCGGGCAGAGCCTACGGGAGCGCGCCCTACCAGGAGCCAGGACCGATAATCGCCTTTCTTTGTCCTCCTCCCTCTTCGAGTCCAATCAATGCCCTTTCTCCTTCAGGAGCGAGGTGTCCTTGGAGTTTGGGGTTTTGTTGGATGATTTTAAATAAAATTATTAAGTTATAAAGTGGACGCCCTGAAGGTTCCCGAAGGTGACTTCATGTCTGTGACTGGAAAGGCCTAGAGGAGAGGGTCCTCCCGCTGGGCTCGTTTAATAGAAAGAACGCGCTCGAATCCCCTGGGAAAGAGCCTTGACCGGGTGACAGGGCTGAGGAGGGGTGGCTGCGCGGCGGGAATCTCAAGATCTGGGCAAAGGCTCGCGTCTCCGGACGCGAAGGCGACGCCAAAATGGGTCCCCGGACAAAGCGACCCTGGGAGTGCCGGCGCCCCCGGCCGGGCAGAGGAGCGGGTGGGCCGAGGCTGGGACATCGCCTCCGAAAGCTGCCGGGACGCGGCGGCTTCCTGCAGAGCCCGAGCCTGCCGGATCCCCAGAGCACAGAAGCTTCTCGGACACGGGAGCTCCCCGTGCGCCCTAAAACCGGGAGAGGAAGGGACGACTTGGGGAAAGGGATTGGGGAAACAGCGGAGAAGTGAAAGCGGCCTAAAATGGGCGACGGCGGGCGAGTCCTCTTTTATCAATGCAGCAGGCTGCCGGAGCCGCCATTTGGTGGCGGATCTCGGTAGTTCAGTAGCACGTTGTGCTGAACGTCACAACTGGCTTGTCTACGTGGCATCGTCATTTCTTAACCGCGGTTTTACGAAATGCAAATTTCCCCCTGGCCTTCCTCCTCCGCGGGCGTCGACCCCCCCTCGGCGCTCCGGGTGGACGGCTCCGGGGCGCGGCTCGTCCCTCGGGTGGTGCAGCCCCCGCGGCCCAAGACCCGGGGAGAGCCGGGGGTACTTTCTGCGAGGCGCCTTCCCCCGGCTTCTGCCCGCGCCAAAGCCTGGTGGAATCCAGCGCAGCCCTGAAGGCGCGCTTGGCACCCCGATTTTTCGAGACTAGGACGACTCTGAGCCAGCAGCTTTCCTCTCCCTCTCGGGGAGAATCTCATTTCCTTGGGGTGGTGAGGGTGACGGGCATTGTCTTTTGGCCCCGCGTGTCCCTTCCCCGGTCTCCCGCCTCACCCCTCTCCGAGGTGAGGAGGGGAAACGGCGAGCTCAGGCCTGGCGGGAAGGAACCAACCCGACGAGAGGCGGCTCCGCGGGGAGGGTCGGTTGGGATCCCGCCGTAGCGCCTCCTGCTCTGCCCGGTACCCCCCAGGGTCGGGGAATGCCAGTCATTTCTGTTGAGTGCTAGCAGGGCCGGTGTCACCACCTCGGGTGGTCGAGGCTTCGAGGTTTTCATGAAAAGCCCCCGAAGCGTGAGGCGCCCGCCCAGTGGAGAACAAAGGGCCGAGGGGCGAAGGCGAGGCGAGGCAGCGCGCGCGGCTCCCTTGGCTCGACCTAGCTGGGAGTCGGCGGCGCGGGCAGGGCTCACTCCCGGCCTAGAAACGGGATCCCGCCGCCCCCGCCCCGCAGGCGACCGCAGGGATCCCATTCTTGGAGCCCAAGCTGCCATGTTGCCTTCGCGGAGGGCGCCAGTCACTTGACGCTTCCGAGACAGCGAGGCCCCCAACCCGAGAGCCCTTCGGCCGTCTTTGCCGCACAGCTGCGGTCAAAGCCCGGAGGGACTGCGGGACGCGGGCGGGAGCGAGAGCCCTGTGGGCGGCCAAGCCGGCGCGGCCGCGGCGCTGCAGCCGCTTCCCTTGCCACCTTCGTTCCAGGGGCTGCGGGGCTGCGCGCTCGGCAGAGGCTCGGTTGCCAGTAGCAACCACACGACGGCGATTTGCAGCCAGGGCCGCCGCCGCAGCCGCTGGTACCTCTGCCTCCTCCTACACCTCGGGCTCGAGCATTTGAAACCCTGGGGGTTGCCTTCGGTGACATCTCTCGCCCCCACCTCCCGTCCTCAGTCTCCAAAATCCTCAGCTCTGCTCAAAAGCCAGCGCCCCCGGCTGGGCCCTGCCCCCACCGCAGACAATAGGGGCGGCCGGGAGCGCACAGGGCGGCGCGCGCCGCGAGCAGCGGGCACCTGAGCCCCCCAAATCCGGGCGCATCGCTGAGTCTCAGCCCCAGGTGCCCTCTTCGCGGAGTTGATCAGCAATTCTTTTTCAGTGGCCAATTAGAAAGCTTTTCTTGACATCAGAAATAAGGGTGGTGCCAAAGAAAGAAGTCAAACGCCCACTCCCTTTCTAATAACATCGACACAAAGAAGAGCTCATGGTTGCGTCTGCGCTTGGTAACAGTGGCTTTCCTCTGGGTTAGAGCCACAGGCACAAGCACCCGCTGCTATCTTTCTTCTTCGCCTACCATGAATATTTTGCATGAAATCCAGAATGTAACCATTTGCGTTGGCTTAACTGTTGCATCTGGATACTAGTTATTTATCAGTGGATGGAACACTTTTTTTTTTTTTCATTTCATTGGATGATCCGCATCAACCCTTGGCAGTGTGGACTGCGTGGTTTGAAACATAAAGAAAACGACTGGCATTAACCCTTGAGGGATCTACTTTTTCTGTGGCTCTAGGACACCAATTTAACTTTTTTTAAACAAGAGAAATCTTGTTAATGTTTTAAGCAGGTTTTATTGAAGAAAAGTCCTTAAAGTATCCGGCTAAGTCTTTTATTTAGCTACTAGGATAACTCGGGAAATATGTGCATTGCCAAATTTCTTCGCTCTTAACAGTTGTCCCGGCTTTCTTAGCTGAGTGGTCTTAATGGGTTAAAATTTCTTGTAAATCACAAATGTGCTGAAATTTCCAAGTTTAAAGCTCCCTGAGGATAAGCACCTGCCTTACTCATCTTTGTAAGCTCCAGAGTCCTTTGAACATAACAAATATTTGTCGGACTTCCAGGGAATTTCAGAAGTTTCAACAACTCTTATTAGGAAAAAAACCTAACTTACTGATAACTAGCACAAAGCTTGGATATCTTTAATGAACTCAATGAAAAGCTAAACAATTTCCAAGCTGGTAGCATTATCAGATATTCTCATTCATGAATATTTAACTTAATTATATTTCAAATGCCATAGATTGTATGTTAAAATATCTGACAGATGTTTTCAGGATTCTAAGGAGAATGACAAATTGTACATAAGAACTTGAAACTGCTAATTTCTCATCTAGTGTCTAAAAATTTGGTTAAATAGCCACAAGTAAGGTGCAACTTTAAAGTGCTTTCATACTTCCTGATAGCACAGACATGGCATTAACTGTCTTTACAGCTGGACAGGAATGCTTAAGGATCTAGCGTTAGATATTGCAAATCTACTAAGACAAGGTACCTTGAAATATCCTCTTTAATTTAAATAAGCTTTAAAGCATACTGAAAATAGTATGTCTCAATCAAAAGTGATGGTAAACTCAAATTAATGCCTCCTGAAATGACTCTTAGGTATATTATTAAAAGAGGTTCACCTTTAAGCTTCACAAAATATCAAGTTCATTAAATAAGACAGTTTACCTAAAAGAAGAAAGCACTGCTTGGTTCCTAGAGGGAGCATAACGACCTGTAGCTTGCCAAACCACCCCCATCAGCACCTTAAAAATAGGAAAGCAAGGCTTTAGTGAAAAGTTCCTTTCTACGGTCTTTCAAGAAAGAAAAGCTCCAACAACTTGCTTTGGACCAAGTTAAAGAGATTATCTCCCTTTTTCATTACGACTGTCTTTCAATGAATTGAAGGATAAGATCAAAGTGCATTCATATTCATGTGAATTATCGCTATTGACTTGAATAATGATGGATTTCATTGTTTTATTTAAACTGAAACCAGGAACGCTGCTGCTTTTGAGGCTACACCCCTAAGGCTGTAGAATTTCTTCTCTGAGGACTCAAAAGCCAAGCAATTAGGTCTGACAACCACGTCATTTCCATAATGTACTTCCGTACAGAGGACTTTTTATTGGAATCGGTTACATTTCTATAGAATCTTATTACCACTCAATTTTTGACTTCTTTCCAACCTTCTCAACAAAACTCCTAAGTTCTCCTACACTTCCAAAAAACTTATGAGTAAATTGTACTGAGAAGATACAGCGATGTTTCAGAAGCTTTTGTTAATAGCTGTTCATGAATCAGACAAATTAATGTTATCAGTAATTACCTCAGGAGAGTGTTTTTGTTTTGAACATGATACATTACAGTTTTTCTAGGGTAACTGAAGAACTCAGTTACAGTAAGCTTGGGAAAATGTGTTTACCAGCTGTTTCTTTCTAAATATGTCTCATGACAATTTTCTTAAAACATTTTCATTGGGGTTTTCCTCAAACTGTCCCATCATTTTCTAAGCAGATGGAAGTTACTAGATTCAGTGGAACTCCCCCTCACTTTCACCAAGTGATCACTCTGCTCAAATAATTCTTAATAAAATGCTTATCAGTTTGGAGAACACTTTTTAGGAAATTCATTACAATAAAGTAAGCTTGTCATTGAATTCTGCAAGCAAGCTTTAAAATAGACTTAGGAAACTGCATTTTCCTGAACTTTAATATTCACAATTTATATAGCCTCTCTAAACCTAAAAAGAGACTCTAGTGCAACAAAAATCTATTACATTATCATGGTCTGAAGTGGGTTCTGGGAATATCCTTTCTCAGAAAGAGAACTGATTCAGTTACTTGGTTTCTCTCTTAAACTTTTGCCATACATTTAAGGCATTATACATAAACCACATTTTTAAAAAATTCAATGTTTTTCTATTCAATTGGGCTACAAGAGATCTCTATTTTCATTTACCCATTGTGTGTTTTTAGTATTGCAAGACACTCTTTAAGCCAGGAATTAGTAAATTGTTTCTCTTTGGGATATGATCATATATATCTTGAAATTATTTGCATACGTTCAGCTTTACTTGTAAATTTCCAGGACTGTTACCCTTGATTTATAAGGAAAATGATAAGCAATTGCATATTATTTCACCAGGGCAAAAAAAAAAAAAAAGCATTCCTTGAATAAAAAGCATTTCTTTATAATTCAATTCCTTAAGACCAGATTTGTCTTACTAATGGGAAAAGTATTAGTATTTTCTTCAAATAGGTAGTTCATCTTTTATATTGTTCATATAGGAACTTTTTTCACTGTAAAAAAATTAGGTAATATTGGAGTAGGAGGTAAAGTAATCCAACTTTAGCAATATTTAGATGTTTTCTCTGAAATGTCAAAAAGCAAGGGTCCAAACTGTAGTGCAAGCATCTCCTCTGAAAGAATGAGAGATGTAGTGCCACCGTGCTCTCGAATTTAGCCTACGTTTTAGCGGAGCTCACTCTCTGCTCAGATAATCTCTGGGGAAAAAACGGACAGATAGGTTAAACAGGAAACACTATTTCTTTTTTCAAAGGTTTCAGAAACCTAGAAAACCATCTCTCGGTACTTTTGCAGTAATTTCCAGGAGTCAGAACATACAGTCCATTATTCTTCAGAGTAACCAATGCACAAGACACTTTGGCTTGGGACTTGATATCGCGAAATGACGTCAAAAAATTAAAAAAAAAAAATCGAGGCTCGCACATGCGCAATGAAGTGCAGCTGCTTTTTATTTTTTTGTCTATATCAGCTATTGGCTCTTATCCCCGCCTCTGGGATCCGGCCTGCGCCGCGGGGTCCTAGGGGGCCGGCCGGTGTAAGGCGGTGCGGAATTCCGCACCCTACTCCAGCAAGAAAGAGCCTGAAGCCCCTCCCCACCTTTCCCGGCCAAGGCGCTCTTCTAAGTCCCGCGCGCGGACAGCCGGGGCAAAGTAGGCCGACCGGCGCGGCCGCAGCGAGTTTTCTGGCAGCGCCAGCGCTGCGGGGCCTGGGTTCCTGGGTTACGGTCTCCGCCGGCTCCGGGCTCGCCCCCGCAAGTTGGCCGCACCATTTCCCCGCCCGCGGGGCAGCCGCTCCTCCGGGAGGCTCCGGCAGGGTTCCTCCGCCCCGGCCCCAGCGCGGCAGTGCGGCTCCAGCTGGAGGCCTGGCCCGGGAAGCAAAGCGAAACAACAGAGGCCTCTTTCCTCGCCAGCCGCCCGCCGCGCCTTTCCCAGCCCAGGCCGGCGGCCCGCGGCGCGGAGGGAGCGAAAGAGTCGGGGCCTGCCCCCTCCACCGCCCGCACCTCGGCCGCCGCGCCGGGGTCCGCCCCGGGAGGCCCGCGGGAGGGAACCCCCGGCCCGCCCCGCTAGGCGCTTCCGCACTGGCGCCCTGGGGCCGCGCGCCCCCGCCCCTTCCTCCCGCGACACCCGCGGGGCCCCCGCCCGCGCTCGCGGCCTGCTCCTAGCGCCGCCTCCCCCGTTAGAAACTTCGCAGACACCGCGAAGCTGCTCGTTGGAGTTGGAGAAACTTGGGAAGAATGGGAAAAGCCGAGGAAGCCGGGGAGGACCACGTTCTTCCCTTGCCCTCGGCCCGACAGTCCTGTCCACATTGGACGCGGCTGCCTGCCAGCGCCCGGGAGCGCGGACCCAGTGGACACCCCGCTTGGGGACCCGCCGGTGTCCGGCTTCGGCTCTAGGCGGGCGGCCAGCCGCGGCGCAATCCCCGCGGGACACGCACCTAGGGGATGCGTGGCCTGGACGCGGGCTTGGTGGGCTCTCTAGAGTCGTTTCTTATGTGGCACTTTCTGTCTTTGCTGTGTCCTGCACTGATTAAAGGGTGGAGAGGATAGTACGGACCTTCTCTGACACAAGTCCAACAACGCCAACATTTTAAAGGGGTGGGAGGTATTGAGCGGGAGGGCTGACTGGCATCTGGAGCAGGGCGCTTAGTGTTTTCCAGCTCGTGATGCAGGCTTTGGGCACAGTTTTGAATTACTTAAGAAAACGCACGCGAGTCTAAACGGAAGATATTTATATCACACTCACACACCAAGCTCCAATAATTTGTTTTTATGCATGTCACCACCGCCTTAGAAAACGGCATGCAGCATTTCGGACTTATACATTGAAAGCCCCCATTTTTAGTATCAATCACTTCGCACTACACGGTGCCTTTTGGGGAAGCAAAATTATTCGTGTGTGGAATCCCCCAATCACGGGTTTCTTTGGAAGTGGAAAAGATTAGTTCCATCTCTTCATCCTCTGAATTACTGGAAAGGAAGACAGGTACAGGTATATATTTAGGAATTTGGGGCCAGTTAAACCACTGTCATCTTGACATTGACCTTAACACTGAAAAGAAAAACTTTAAAATGCAAAGAGTTGACTTTAAAAGGTTTGAAAAGCCAAGAATAGGGAGTAAGGCATAAACACAAAACATGCACAGAAATTTTAATCTTCCCTTCCCGGATGGAAGTGAACAAGTCTCTTCTCCTCTGCTGACAAACTTGATGAAATAACCGGATGGTCGGCTCAGACCTAAAATCCTGACATTATTTCCCAAAAGAGGCGCGATGCACCATTTAAGATAGTCATGTTTACTTTCATCATTATAGGTAATATTTCTGTTCCACTAACTTGGCTATGGACTAAGTAATGCTTTTATTTTTAATTCCAGTATGTAACTATGGAGTTATTTTAGTAATTTTAAATTTAGTGTTTGCAAAATGACTAATGTAGTCTCATAACTTCAGTAATTACATGCAATTGCCAGTTGAATGCCTTCTTAAACGCTAACAATGATTTTGGGGAAAAATTATTTTAGAGGAGGGAAATTTCATAGCTGCATAGAACTCAGCTAATTTTTATTAAAAACAAGAAGCCTTTTGTTATTTAAATGATGTTTTTAGGTATTCTCACTTCTTCGCCTACTTTACCATAAGTCCCTCATCTTTGCCCCCAAAACACTAATAGCCCTTAGAGCAAGTACAGCCCTTAAAACAGTGGCAGACTGCAGTACATGCCCATTGAATGAATGCAGGCTGCGGTATATGCTGGTAGAATGAAGTGATGTCTATCTCCTGCTAGGCTTCATGTCCTGGAAGAAAGGCACATTCTTTTATTAGCAAGGTATTTGACACACATTGATAATGAATACGTGTTAGGCTTGATGCAGAATATATATAAACACTTGATTCATCTCAATGACAGTTTTAAAATGCAGATGTTAATATCTAATTAGCATATATAAATCTTTAAATTTTAAAATTCAGCTAGGAACTGAAGAAAAAATACATGGATGTTAAAATTAGCAAAGCTTCTTTTAGGCATGTCTAGCATATATTCCCATGATAATAGGATTTTCTGAATTCTCAAAGGAGATATGCAAAGAGAAACAACAGGATTTTCAAAATGGCTATATTTTGTTGTCATTTTCAGTCTCATTTTCATAAATAAAGGAGGAATTATTTGAAAAAGTGATTTTGAAGTTACATATTATGATTAGCTTTTTACAAAATTAGCCAAAGGCTTCCAAACAAACCTTTCATGGAAACACTTTTTTGCAAGTTGTTCAGCTAATGGTCCATTCTCAATCAAATGTATAGTCTTATGTGCCAGTTACATTGTATATCTCTAAAGTCAGCTGGTACTTTAAGAACAGTAATCTTCCTGTAATACTTCTTAAAATACCGAAGTATCCCTTTGAATTGTTTTCTTTTTCATTGCTTAACTGTTAGAGGTGTGTATGTGATCATGGGACATTCATTTAACTTTAGAAAACAGAATAGTATTTTGTTTTAGAGTTAGTACATTGAACAATGGGTCAGGAAATACAGATTGGTTTTCTTGTCAGTAAAAGTAATCTGCCATATTTTATGCTTGAATTACTGATAATTTCACTTATATGCATATTATAATCACACTGTGTTACGTACATTTCTCCATTTAGTTTTTAAGATTTTTTAAGAAGGAACCTAGAATAAAGAGCAAAGATCTAGCTTCTTTAATATGTCCAATTTCAGATATGAAGTAGGCATCCTATATTATGTTTTATCAGGAATAATACAATTTAACTTAAAGATATTGTTAATAACAGATACTCAGACTCTAAAGTAATTTACATAGCTTTTGAACGTATGTTTTCAAAGAACTTAGTAACATCCCATACTGTGTTATGTTTATAGGTTTAGACCTCTCCCCCTCTATTGAGCTCTTAACACTTTTAAAATAGAAAACAAATAGTAAAGCCATTGCTAAAAATGGCAGTTGGAGTAGCTTAAGAGTTTGAATTGTTTGTTTAAGGACTGAAACCAAATATAAAAACTTTTAGTTTTAAGGGGATTTTTTTTTCATCATTCAACAAGGAACTGAAAATTACAAGGCTTATTTGCAATCTTAATTATTTACTCTGTTTCCTCCCACGTCTCTAAATGGGAACGCACAACTTTAATTTTAAAGGACATATTCCCATAGGGAAATATAGATATCACTGTAAAACTTACGACTTTGAGTTAAGTAAAAAGATTGTGGCCATCACTGGCTTTTGAGCTGCAGAAGCAGAAGACATGTACCTGCCCTTCGGAGGTATTAGGGACCCGACTAAACACACTTATTCTTCTCTCTGATTGCTCCAACTATTTGGAGCTCCACAAAATTTCAGGACTTCATCAAAAGCTCAGTTAAGGGTGAGATCTCAAAGATTGTTATAGAGGACTCATTCCAAATATAGAACTAGTTAAGTTTGCATGCTCCCTTCTGTTGAAGAAGTATCAAGGGGTTTCCTGTCTTGGCACTACTTAGCAGCAGCTGCGGCTATGTATCCACTTGACATCTGGTGAAACTGTAGTTTCTGATGGAGGAACATTTAAAGTTGACAACTGTCATTGAAACAACTGGTATATAGTTTTCAAAGACAAGCTAGAAACCAGTAATAGACTAAGTACTTCAATTTTGTTGAAAGAAACTGGGTAAAGGGTTCAAGTTATATAAGACAGGGAAGTCTGGTTTTCCAGGTAAAGGTTCTCTCTCCTTTTCTGTTGGAGATGTCATTCATCAACATAACGAAGCCTAAATTTAAAAGACTAAGACAAAATGTTTACAAATCACATAAAAGTGAGGAAACAGCAAAATTAGTAGTCATTAGGAGAAAGCCAGGGAAGACAGGACATTCATCACATCCTTTCCTCATCTGCTTTCCTCACTGAGTCTGTGAGTGCTCATTAAATGCTTTCAATACAGTGTAATTAAGTGTATGAACATGGTTGTCATGCTCCTCCAGGAATCTTGAAACCAGGAATGCCAGGTATATAACAGCGGGTTACAAAAGAAAACATGGATTCTTAAATCAGTGTTTTACTGTCAGTGCAGTGTTAAATGTCAGTGCAACACTTAAGTTGCATTGACATTCATGTGTTGATCGGATTGTACAATGTCACGTGTGAGATTTCTCGGGACCGTCGAAGCTCAGACAACCCAGGGCTGCAATTTACTCGTCTGGCTGCACTCGAACCAGGCTCCCTTGGCGCGTGGGTCTCTCCCAGCGCTTGGTCCCGACCCGCGCCGCAATCAGGACACCACGCCGATGTGGGGTGGCTTTGTAAGGAGCTCCGACCTCCAGGAGGTGCAGGGATACTCGACGGCGCGCGATGTGCCGGCGGCTCGGCGAGCCTGGCGCGCTGACAGCCCCAGCAGTCCGAGTCCTCGAGCTCGGGCGTCTTCGCGCCGCCGCCCCGCGCAGTGCTCCCGGGCACCGCGGCCGTGACGTCACGCCCGAGACTGGCCGTTGCAACAAGACGGCCGCGTTCCGGTTCCGGTAGGTTGCCCGGGAGACGCGGGTACACAGAGAAGCGGCTCCCGTCGGAGGCCAAGTCGTCGCCACGATAGCCCCTTTGGTGGACTCGCAGGCCGAACCGCTTCCTCGCAGAGCTCGAGGAGGGCAGACGGCGGCGGGGGCGCCATGAGTCAGAGGCAGGTGCTGCGAGGTAGGGCCGAGGCGGGCAGGTGCCCTAACTAGCTGGCGGCGAGGAGACCCGGGTGCTGTGGGCTCCACCGACTCTCTCTCCCGCAGTGTTCGAGCAATACCAGAACGCCAGGACCCAGTTCGTGCAGATGGTGGCGGAGCTGGCGACTAGACCCCAAAACATCGAGACGCTGCAGAACGCGGGTGAGCCCGGAGCCCGAACCCGCGTCGCCCCCCGCGCACTGAGTCCCCGACGCCTCCGCCCCGCTGCCCTGCCCGTGGAGCTCTTGGGGAGCCGCAGGGTGGGGACTGGAGTTCGCAAAAGCATCCATTCTTTTCAGCAGGTCTTTGGGGGTCAGGCCGAGAGGGTGAAGCTTCCAGATGGGTGTGGGAGGTGCCCGATGTCCCTATTTCCATGTTCATTGCACACAGGCAAGTGTCAGGTTGAAAGTCGAGGCCCTAGGAATTGCCAGGAAGTCATTTTACGTGAATGGGACTCTACCCTAATGAGACCCATTTTATCCAAGTGCCATTTTGCGTGCCACCCTGCCTTTGATCACCTTCGACTTCCTCACAGCAAAGCAATTCCAGTGGTTTAGACGTGATTTCTCGTCTTGCTTTAGTGAAAGGGGAATGATATGCTCGAATCTTTTCCAAGAAATTCCAAGTAGGTAGAGACCAGACTTTGCGAAATCCTTGTGGCAACTTCATTCTACTCCTCAGTCCGGACTCTTGCAGATGTGAGATGGGGAGAGAGGGGAAGAGATAGGGAGAGAGATCTTCTTATCTCATAACATACACTGATAAGAGAAAGATGATTCCTCCTCCTCCTCCTCCTCCTCCTCCTCCTCCTCCTCCTCCTCCTCCTCTTCTTCTTCTTCTTCTTCTTCTTCTTCTTCTTCTTCTTCTTCTTCTTCTTCTTCTTCTTCTTCTTCTTCCTCTTCTTCTTCTTCTTCCTCTTCCTCTTCCTCTTCTTCTTTTCTTCTTCTTTTTTGGATGATTCTACCACCATCTGAACTGTAAGGTAGCATTTTATCACTATTGTGTCATGAGAAATCTTTAGTTTATAGGATGTGATCTTTAAAACTAACACATAATTTAAAAAATTAACATGTTGACAGCAAGAATACTTAGGTGTAATGATTACTCTGGGTTTCTTTGAGGGGAATTACTACTGCACCTATGTGATACTTCGTTTTGTCACTGGGATTTTTGGCATTTATTCCTTGTGTGTTTTTATTGGGGGGCATGTATTTACAATAAAGTATATTTTATAATCTTCTAAACGCATTTTAGTTTGAAATAATTGTAGATTCACAACTGTAAGGGATAATACAGAGAGATCCCGTGTACCCTTTACTCAGTTTCCCCCAATGGTAACATTTTTCAAAACTGTAGTGCAATATCACAAGGACACTGACATTGATAAAAATTCATTGATCTTATTTAGGTTTCTTCCTTTTAATTGTTCGTGTGTGTGTGTGTGTTTTGTCCTATAGAATTTTATTCCATGTGTATCCACCACCAGCACAGTCAAGATACAGAACACTTTCATCATCACAAGGATCCTCTCTGTTGCCCTTTTATAGCCACACACACCTCCTGCTATCCCTAACCCTGGACAACCACTAATCTGTTCTCCATTTCTAAAATTTTGTCATTTCAGAATTGATAATCCTTTGTTCTATAGTTGTTTTATATGGATTAATTTTCAGTATTCTGTGTGTGTGTGTATGCAGTCGTACTCCTCAAAGTACTCAGAACAAAACCGGGTACACAGTATTTCATATACACAGACTAACACAGGCTAAGGTGTTAGAACATGTGCATTTAAAAGTACATTTTAAAGTGTAAACTTTTAAAGTTTTTTCTCTCAGTGCCTCTCAATGGCCTTCGTGAGTGGACACTTACTACTTAACAAAGCTTTACTTTCTGGACAATATGAATATAGCCAAACTAAAACTTTTAAAATGGGAAAATAATTGATATTATTTTTAAATTTTAATACTGAGATGTTAAAGTATACATAACTTTTAAGATATGGAGTATCATGTTTTAGTGAGTAGTGGCAGGTTAGCTCCTCCCATAAGAGTGCAATGTAGACTTCACAGCGGAATTTAATCCAAATTGACAGTATAAGTGGCTTAGATATAAGATTCTACACTTATGGTCTGGCTTAGGAAAGACAAATACGAAAGGAATATAACTTTATGTTTTGAAATTCTCTGCACTTGACTAATATCTGGGTAGCATGCTAAAATGTTTCTTTTCCTGAGGAACTTACTTTTAACATATTTCGTGTTATCGAGATTCAATTCAAGCATTCCTTCAGCAATTTTAAATAGAGACATAATGAATATTTCAATGTATTTATTCTTTTGACTAAAAAATAACCTGTAAGCTTTGTTATGAAAACTTTTCTTTCTTTTTTTTTTTTTTCTTTCATTGAGACAGAGTCTTGCTCTGTTGCCAGGCTAGAGTGCAGTGGCATGATCTCAGCTCACTACAACCTCCGCCTCCCAGGTTCAAGCGATTCTCCTGCCTCAGCCTCCTGAGTAGCTGGGACTACAGGTGTGCGCCACCATGCCCAGCTAATTTTTGTACTTTTAGTAGAGATGGGGTTCCAGCATGTTGGCCAGGATGGTCGCGATCTCTTGACCTCGTGATCCACCTGCCTTGGCCTCCCAAAGCACTGGGATTGCACCCGGCCAGTTTTCTTTCTTAATAGTCAGTTTACTTAGCCATTCAAATGATTTGTTCTTTTAAAAAATTACGATTTTAAAAACGTGCTTTAGAATGAGCCTCAGTATGTGTAAATCAATTATACATTATGGTCAAACTTTTTTTCAGTCAAATGCCTTCATCTGGTAGCTTCAGATACCAATGCATTTTACTCCTGACTTTGACATACTGTCTACATATCTAGGAAGATTTTGTTTGTTTTCTTATTTTTCCCTCCAATATGCTAAGTAAATATATATCATGGATGCAAGATAATGTAAAAAATATTTTCCCTATGGGCATCATGATCAAACCAGTAATTCCCTTGTTAAGAATTTTTGAATTTATTCTATGTGAAAGGAATATTAAAGGTGAAAATTGTCAGTGGAGTTTTTATTTCGTTTTAAGTCTCTGATCTTTTTTATTGTGTTTTTGATATACTAATAAGAGAATTTGCTTTATTAAATATGTCCAAAGTAATTGCCAAAGCAGACAAAGTATGTTGCAAGATCTTTTCTTCAGAGTTATTTGGAAAAGATTAAGTTTGATTTCCTTCTTTTTTTTTTTTTTTAACAAAAGTTTATTCTTAAATGTACAACAGCTCCAAGACAACACTTAATTCAAGCTATACGTGGCAAAAGATGTTATGGCAGGGAATAGAAAGGTTTAAATACGGATGAAATAAAGGGTCACCATCTCCTCAGGCACAAGGAACAGGCTACTTTTTGCTAGATTTCTTAATTCCACCTGTGGCCAAGGGCCCCTTCCCCGCGGCCTTCGCTTTTAGCTCCTCGAGTTTTTTCTGCTCCTCTTTTTGTTTCTGCTTGAAAGCCTTATCTCGTCCATCTCCTTGGCCTGCTTCTTGGGCTGTTTCAGTGGCTTCTTCTTGCCACCTTCGCAGCCGGACATGGCGCCTGCTGCCCCTTCCCCAGACCCTGCCACCGGAAACAGCGGTTTTTTTTGTTGTTGTTGTTTTCGAGACAGGGTTTCACTCTGTCGCCCAGACTGGAGTACAGTGGCGCTATCTCAGCTCAGTGCAACCTCTGCCTCCCAGGCTCAAGTGATTCTCCTGCCTCAGCCCCCTGAGTAGCTGGGATTACAGGCGTGTGCCACCACGCCTGGCTAATTTTTGTGTATGTTTTTTTTTTAATAGAGAAGAGTTTTCACCGTGTTGGCCAGGCTGGTCTCGAACTGCCAACCTCAAATGATCCACCCGCCTCAGCCTCTCAAAGTGCTGGGATTAAAGGCCTGAGCCATCACGCCTGGGTAGTAAGTTTGATTTCTAAGCAAAATTATTACTAGAAAGAACTGTGTACAAAGCATCTATAACCTTGAGGTGTTTTTTTTTTTCTCACTGAGGTTTTATTCCTCTAAATTAAAAGAACACATGTGAACAATTAAAAAGTTTAATATCTGTTATAAAACTTCTTTATGTACTCTCAAATTCTATATGTTTGAACCATTACCTCTTGCAGCTGTTTAAAAAGAAATTTTGATACTTCCCCTGTCTGAATAATTAGTAACACATGACTGTAATAGTAGAGATAATACATTGTTACTTCTACCAATTGTAAAATTTCAGCAATTGGAGGTGTTTTGTTAGTTATAAAATATAAGAAACATGTTTTGTGGCTTATTGGAATACTAGGCCACTTTTAGTTCTGTTTAGGAGGTCTTTTGAAATACACTGATAGAAGCTCCAAGGAAATGACTTTTAAACTTAGCTATATAAAATACACTTTTCCTGAACCAGCTATCTATATAAGTGGGGTAAAGTTTAAAGTATTACTCAAAATTTTACATATTACAACCTATAGTAGAACATAGCAAATCAGTAGTTATGCACATTTTCAGAAGAGTAGGAATAAATAAGTTTGCATAACACTTTAAATGTGCACCTGTATGAAGCTAATTTTCAGATTGAGGCAATTTAATGGGTTCAGAATTCAAGAAAATAAGTCAAATATGTTGTTGACATAAAGTAATTTTAGATTACATGTGTCTGGAGCAGGGTAAAAGCTCCAGATTAACTATCTAGTACCTCTTAATATGCTATGAGGAGGAAAAGCCCTGAGTAAGCATTTATCATGTATTTAAGACATACCTTGATAGGTACATGTGCTATGATCCTCTTACAAACCTGCTGTTTCAAAGGATATTGAAACTGAAAAGAAAATTAACAAAGCAACTACAAAAAATTTAACCAATCATGCTATTTAAACTTGACTTTTTTTTTGGTATAAAAGGAGTCTTAGCAGTTGTGAATATGAATGATAATTAACTCAAAACACTGACTTCTTTTTAAAAGATAGGGATAGAGAGGTTTGTTACATATGCTTAAGTGGAAAATATGCCAGGGAGCTATACACATTCTGGCTTTGTAGGCACCAAACAATAAGTTCTAAAAACAAAAGCTTAGTCAGAATTTTATTCTGTGTTCCAAACCACTGTTCCTACATGGACATTGATCTGTTTTGTTAGCTGAGCATTGGTACATAGTAGAAAATAATAGAGTCAGGGTTAGGCTCTCATTGTTTCCTTAGAAAAAAAATGGACAATTAAAAAAAAATCTAAGCTGTAGATGAGCCTATAAGAAGGCTTACAAATAGCAAATTTCATAGGTTAAATTTTACAGATTAAAGTTTTGATATTTTCAAAAGTTTTTGAAAAGTTATTTAGGTATGCCATAATCCTACTTTACATCTGAATGAGGTTTCAGGACCTTTGCACTTCTGCCTGAAATCTTTCCCTATGCTTATTTGACTAACTAATTTCTACTCAGTCTTTATGGCTCTGTTTTGGTATTGATTTCTCAAGGAAATCTTGCCTGAGCCCTCACAGTAAATTAAATCTCTTGATTTATGGTACCCTTGCTCCCAGTATTTTTGTTTTCCCCACTAAACCCACTAACCCCATTATGCTATGCATAAATTCCATGCATAGCATAATCAAAATGATTAAATAGGATGAAGGAAGGAGTAACTGAATGAGTAAGAAAAGTTTTTTGAAGTAGTAATTGTTTTCACATCCACAGGTTGGATAATTGTTCTCTTCACAAAGTGACTTAGGCCCCAAAGTGGAACTAGAACTCATTTTTAATACTACCTCATTTTGTGCTCTTTCTGCTTTAACTTGTAGGTATTAGTAAACTGTTTTATGTGATTCTAGGAATTCCTAATAAACCTTGGTTTTAACTGTTGAAACAAGTGCTGTCTTTAGGTATTTGAGTACCAATGGCTGTCCAATAACTGGAAAATTTGGTGGCTTTGGAGGTCTCTTTGAGGACTATTGTGGTATTTGAGTGGAGGTCAGATGCAGAGGGCTAACTTTAATTGATAAATTCCTCCAGGTTTGAGGGAGTGGGAGTAGTATTTAGTGTTTAAGCTGGCCTCAGAACTCTAGAGGGCCTTTAGGCTTCCTTGGGCTTCTAATTAGAATCTTAATCAAACCAGGAGCTCTTTAAACGCACGCAGAAGAAAATCTGTAATCCACTGGAAGTTGGGAACCGAGGTAGTCCTGCAGAGACTACCTTGGACTGAGACCCTGTCTGCATGAAGTGCAGGCTAGAGGAGAATTTTTCAGAGCTCTGGGCTGTCAGCTGACTGTGAGTTACTGACTGCTCTCCTGGGCTTTTGAAAACACCCAGGGGTAGAATACAGTGAAGTGGGAGGCACTTGGTGTTTGTTGATTGATTGATGTGAGTATATACTTAACATTTCTTGCTTTTTAATCATGCTTTGTGTGAAGTACTTTTTGTTCCTGGGGGCAGAACTTTGGGATTTCTATTGAGTGGTTGTACTGGCCTTAGGAGAAATTCAGGGCTACATCTTGAGAAAAAATTTGGCCTTGTCTTGTAGTGCTTGGAATGGCCTGTGTGAATACAAGTCGGGCCTCCCTAATTTTCAAAGGAAATCTTGATTTTCCCATATACTCCATGCTTGCTTTCATAAGGATGGCTCAATTTA
The DNA here is from genome assembly GCF_006542625.1 of Nomascus leucogenys. Lineage (NCBI taxonomy): Eukaryota > Metazoa > Chordata > Mammalia > Primates > Hylobatidae > Nomascus > Nomascus leucogenys. The sequence goes on along the minus strand of NC_044389.1, from coordinate 92,947,933 downwards.
AAATTTATTGTTTATTTAGTTTCTGTTAAAAGTCTTACTGTGGCTGGGCGCGGTGGCTCACACTTGTAATCCCAGCACTTTGGCAGGCTGAGGTGGGTGAATCACAAGGTCAGGCGATAGAGACCACGGTGAAACCTCGTCTCTACTAAAAATACAAAAAATTAGCCAGGCGTGGTGGCAGATGCCTGCAGTCCCATCTACTCGGAGAGGCTGAGGCAGGAGAATGGCGTGAATTTGGGAGGCAGAGCTTACAGTGAGCCGACATCGCGCCACTGCACTCCAGCCTGGGCGACAGAGCAAGACTCAGACTCAAAAAAAAAAAAGTCATACTGAAAACAAGTGATATTTGTGTGTGTGTGTGTGTGTGTGTGTTTAAATGAAATGATCTCTATTCACTTTTCTAAATATTCTGTGTTCTATACCTGTGTCAAGTTAGAATCACTATTAAAGTATATTCATAGGCTAGATTATGTTAGTTTCCCATATAAATGTCTTTGTAGACTTAGTTTAATAATATATCACCCTTTTTAAAAAAAAATTGAGGGATTATTTAAAAAAATAGATGCTTAGATTTTCCAGTAGCTGCTATAAATCTGTAAAGACATTTTCTGTCTTGTTAAATTCTTAATATGAAGATAAACTTGCATATTCAACAAATATTTATTTGTTTATTTATTTGAGATGGAGTTTCACTCTTGTTGCCCAGGCTGGTGTGCAGTGGTGTGATCTCTGCTCACTGCAACCTCCACCTCCCGGGTTCAAGTGGTTCTCCTGCCTCAGCCTTCCTAGTAGCCGGGATTACAGGCATGTGCCACCACGCCCAGCTAATTTTTGTATTTTTAGTAGAGACGAGGTTTTACCAGGCTGGTCTTGAACTCCTGACCTCACGTGATCCACCCGCCTCAGCCTCCCAAAGTGCTGGAATTACAGGCATGAGCCACCACGCCCAGCAACAAAATATTTATTAAGTATTACATGGTATAGGTATAATATATAATATATTGGTGCTAGATTTGAAATTTCAGGAAAAAAAGTTCCTGCTCATTTTTATTTCCCAAAGTGTTTTCCTTTTTATTTTTGCTGCCAGGAAACTCAGTGCTCTGTTCAGAACTCAGTTGCAGTAGCTATCTTTAACCTACATTTCTGATAAAATATCAGTTCTCCTCCCCACTACATAGGGCAGGTGGGACTGTATACATACCTTTGTATACATATATTAATATTTTGGAATAAACTATTTCAAATATTTTAGAATAGTGAAGTGTGAATAAAATAAAACATTAATTCTATTTAAAGATAGATTTTCAAACTGATTGCCTTCCATACATTTTCTCTTCACATGTTACCCATGAAAACTCTTGGAGCAGATAATCCTGTTAGTACTGTCCTGTTTATTCTCTGTGCTGCCCCATTCCTGATTTCAGTCTTCTGCAAACAGATGGATGTAATTAGGTATTTACTGTAAAAGAGAAAACACATTAGTAAGAGAAGACAGGACTAATTCAACATTGGCAGCTCTCTAAAAAGACTTTCAAATTAAAATAGAGTTTTGTCTGTATGGTATGGGGTGATTTTAGGTGAGGAAACAGTTTGAATGACCCACTTGAGTTCCTTAAAGCTTTATCAATTTATGTTAAAGTGCTATGCACGTACCTGACTTCTTGTACCTAAAAAGAAAACAACTGTGAACACAATATTACCCATTTTGCTTTTATTTTAACTAAAATTTACCTGAAAAGAGAGAAAATTGCACATTAATTTTCACAGCTGGTTTATTCATTATTCAATTAACATTTATTGAGGGTCCAAGTATCAGATGGATGTTTAGATGCTGACCATGCAAAAATCGGAGGCATAGTCCCTGTGCTTAAGTGGCTTATTTGCTAATGGAAAGACATATAAATAAATTATTGTTTATTCGAAGGGCACCTTACTCCAGATTTGGGAATGCGGGATATCGTTCAAGGGAGACATCTAGGAGGAGGTATATAATCACACAGATACTGTGCTCAATTTCCTAGGAGTTAGCCAGATAAAATGGCATTCAGGTAGAGGGAACGTTATGTGTAAAGGCACAAAGACAAGAGAAAAGGTGATACCCACGGAAAAGGCCAATGTTTAGTTATGACTGGAGCTCAGGGTAATAGGGCAAGGAGAGGAGAGTCAGTCATGGTTGGAGAAGAAACAAGTCTAATTATGAAGGGCCTCATATGAAGTTTAGATTTCTCCTGAAATTGATGGAAAGCCATTGAAGTGTTTTAATTGGAAGAATCATGGGATCCATTTTGTGTTTTAGAAAGGCAATTTTAGCAGTCTTTTGGAGAGTAGATAGGAGGGGATTAAATCAGGATCAGGAGACTGGGTGCTCATTTTTGCTATAGCAGTCATGTTGGATAAGAAATGTTAAAGGGGTAACATCTGCAGGACTTGGTGACTTAGGAGTAGGGGTCGGAGCAGGTAAGGTGAGAGATGACTTCAAGATGCCTCCTGGACTTCTGGTTGCTTGGACACGTTAGCACCATTCATCTGTAAAGAAAGGATGCCAAGAGCAGAGAGAAATAGTGATTTTACTCTTCAGTGGTTGAGATATCCATGCAACAGTGACTATGGTGATGTAGAGTGCTAGGGCTCAGGAGAGAGAGATAGCTGGAAAGAAAGATTTGGATATGTGGAACTAACATGTTAATTTGAAAACTATATTAAAAGTCCATTTTATATTTCCTCATGTAATTGTAAATATGTTAAGTTCCAATCATTTTATCTAGAGTATAATGCAAATCCAACTTTGCATAGCTTTCATGTTCTACATTCTCACTCAGTTGAGAATCTCACAGACAGACGACGGTGGCTGGGACCTAATCAAGAGACAGCTGGCTAGGCACGGTGGCTCACGCCTGTAATCCCAGCATTTTGGGAGGCTGAGGCAGGTGGATCACCTCAAGTTAGGAGTTCGAGACCAGCCTGGCCAACATGGTGAAACCCCATCTCTACTAAAAATACAAAAATTAGCCAGGTGTGGTGGCAGGCGCCTCTAATCCCAGCTACTCAGGAGGCTGAGGCACCCGGGAGGTGGAGGTTGCAGTGAGTTGAGATTGCGCCACTGCACTCCAGCGGGGCAACAGAGCGAGACTCCGTCTCAAAAAAAAAAAAAAAAAAAAAGAAAGAAGAGTCAGACAGTTGCACTGGAAAAGTGAATTAAATTTTGGTTTCATACAATAACAATGGAAGCAGTTACGATTAATGCTAATGGTGGAAATAATGTGAATTCAACAGACTATATACCCTTTGGTATACATTCCAAACCTGGCACATAGGCCAGTTTTTCTTGGCAAATGAGCTGTGATAGACAGTAGGGAGGAGAAACAGGAGAGCATAGACTCGAGCCATGAAGAGCATCTACCTCACTGGATTGTAATGAGGGTTACATGGGTTACTATTTGTAAATTTCTTAGAGAGGTACCTGGCACATGGGAAATGCTATGTAAGTGTTTGCTAAATAAGTGAATGAATTTATGATGTGCTGGTCCCCATCCCATCTTCCTCGCAGCCCTTCCCACTAAAAAATGACATATCAGATATGGTAGACCTTTACTCACAAACAACTGAATCAACACTGAATCACCAAACAAAACTTGGAAGATACCATAGCTAGTGAGAATAAATTTCAAAGGAGAAAACAGATTATTGTTGCTCATAATAGTTTCTTGAATTATTTACTATTACAATTGAATTCTATGTAAAAAGGCCATACTTTTTGTGATTCATTCTGACACTTTAGATAAATTACAAGACTTTTTGTGTGTTATAAGGGATAACACCCTAAATCACAATTGACTTTATGTCTGAAAAAGTATTTCAAGAAAACAAGGCAAACGGATATGTGATACCAAAATTTGTGATTTCTTTTTTTTTTTCTTTTTTTTTATTATTATACTTTAGGTTTTAGGGTACATGTGCACAATGTGCAGGTTTGTTACATATGTATCCATGTGCCATGTTGTTTTGCTGCACCCATTAACTCGTCATTTAGCATTAGGTATATCTCCTAATGCAGTCCCTCCCCCTCCCCCCACCCCACAACAGTTCCCGGAGTGTGATGTTCCCCTTCCTGTGTCCATGAGTTCTCATTGTTCAATTCCCACCTATGAGTGAGAACATGCGGTGTTTGGTTTTTTGTCCTTGCGATAGTTTACTGAGAATGATGTTTTCCAGTTTCATCCACTTCCCTACAAAGGACGTGAACTCATCATTTTTTATGGCTGCATAGTGTTCCATGGTGTATATGTGCCACATTTTCTTAATCCAGTCTATCCTTGCTGGACATGTGGGTTGGTTCCAACTCTTTGCTATTGTGAATAGTGCCACAATAAACATACGTGTGCATGTGTCTTTATAGCAGCATGATTTATAGTCCTTTGGGTATATACCCAGTAATGGGATGGCTGGGTCAAATGGTATTTCTAGTTCGAGATCCCTGAGGAATCGCCACACTGACTTCCACAATGGTTGAACTAGTTTACAGTCCCACCAACAGTGTAAAAGTGTTCCTATTTCTCCACATCCTCTCCAGCACCTGTTGTTTCCTGACTTTTTAATGATGGCCATTCTAACTGGTGTGAGATGGTATCTCACTGTGGTTTTGATTTGCATTTCTCTGATGGCCAGTGATGATGAGCATTTTTTCATGTGTTTTTTGGCTGCATAAATGTCTTCTTTTGAGAAGTGTCTGTTCATATCCTTCGCCCACTTTTTGATGGGGTTGTTTGTTTTTTTCTTGTAAATTTCTTTGAGTTCATTGTAGATTCTGGATATTAGCCCTTTGTCAGATGAGTAGGTTGCAAAAATTTTCTCCCATTCTGTAGGTTGCCTGTTCACTCTGATGGTAGTTTCTTTTGCTGTGCAGAAGCTCTTTAGTTTAATTAGATCCCATTTGTCAATTTTGGCTTTTGTTGCCATTGCTTTTGGTGTTTTAGACATGAAGTCCTTGCCCACGCCTATGTCCTGAATGGTATTGCCTAGGTTTTCTTCTAGGGTTTTTATGGCTTTAGGTCTAACATTTAAGTCTTTAATCCATCTTGAATTAATTTTTGTATAAGGTGTAAGGAAGGGATCCAGTTTCAGCTTTCTACATATGGCTAGCCAGTTTTCCCAGCACCATTTATTAAATAGGGAATCCTTTCCCCATTTCTTGTTTTTGTCAGGTTTGTCAATGATCAGATAGTTGTAGATATGCGGCATCATTTCTGAGGACTCTGTTCTGTTCCATTGATCTATGTCTCTGTTGTGGTACCAGTACCATGCTGTTTTGGTTACTGTAGCCTTGTAGTATAGTTCGAAGTCAGGTAGCGTGATGTCTCCAGCTTTGTTCTTTTGGCTTAGGATTGACTTGGCGATGCAGGTTCTTTTTTGGTTCCATATGAACTTTAAAGTAGTTTCTTCCAATTCTGTGAAGAAAGTCATTGGTAGCTTGATCGAGATGGCATTGAATCTATAAATTACCTTGGGCAGTATGGCCATTTTCACGATATTGATTCTTCCAACCCATGAGCATGGAATGTTCTTCCATTTGTTTGTATCCTCTTTTATTTCATTGAGCAGTGGTTTGTAGTTCTCCTTGAAGAGGTCCTTCACATCCCTTGCAAGTTGGATTCCTAGATATTTTATTCTCTTTGAAGCAATTGTGAATGGGAGTTCACTCATGATTTGGCTCTCTGTTTGTCTGTGATTGGTGTACAAGAATGCTTGTGATTTTTGTACATTGATTTTGTATCCTGAGACTTTGCTGAAGTTGCTAATCAGCTTAAGGAGATTTTGGGCTGAGACAATGGGGTTTTCTAGATATACAATCATGTCATCTGCAAACAGGGACAATTTGACTTCCTCTTTTCCTAATTGAATACCCTTTATTTCCTTCTCCTGCCTGATTGCTCTGGCCAGAACTTCCAGCACTATGTTGAATAGGAGTGGTGAGAGAGGGCATCCCTGTCTTGTACCAGTTTTCAAAGGGAATGCTTCCAGTTTTTGCCCATTCAGTATGATACTGGCTGTGGGTTTGTCATAGATAGCTCTTATTATTTTGAGATACGTCCCATCAATACCTAATTTATTGAGAGTTTTTAGCATGAAGGGTTGTTGAATTTTGTCAAAGGCCTTTTCTGCATCTATTGAGATAATCATGTGGTTTTTGTCTTTGGTTCTGTTTATATGCTGGATTACATTTATTGATTTGCGTATGTTGAACCAGCCTTGCATCCCAGGGATGAAGCCCACTTGATCATGGTGTATAAGCTTTTTGATGTGCTGCTGGATTCGGTTTGCCAGTATTTTATTGAGGATTTTTGCATCAATGTTCATCAAGGATATTGGTCTGAAATTCTCTTTTTTGGTTATGTCTCTGCCAGGCTTTGGTATCAGGACGATGCTGGCTTCATAAAATGTGTCAGGGAGGATTCCCTCTTTTTCTATCGATTGGAATAGTTTCAGAAGGAATGGTACCAGTTCCTCCTTGTACCTCTGGTAGAATTCGGCTGTGAATCCATCAGGTCCTGGACTCTTTTTGGTTGGTAAGCTATTGATTATTGCCACAATTTCAGAACCTGTTATTGGTCTATTCAGAGATTCAACTTCTTCCTGGTTTAGTCTTGGGAGGGTGTATTTGTCGAGGAATTTATCCATTTCTTCTAGATTTTCTAGTTTATTTGCATAGAGGTGTTTGTAGTATTCTCTGATGGTAGATTGTATTTCTGTGGGATCGGTGGTGATATCCCCTTTTTCATTTTTTATTGCATCTATTTGATTCTTCTCTCTTTTCTTCAATTTTGTTGATCTTTTCAAAAAACCAGCTCCTGGCTTCATTAATTTTTTGAAGGGTTTTTTGTGTCTGTATTTCCTTCAGTTCTGCTCTGATTTTAGTTATTTCTAGCCTTCTGCTAGCTTTTGAATGTGTTTGCTCTTGCTTTTCTAGTTCTTTTAATTGTGATGTTAGGGTGTCAATTTTGGATCTTTCCTGCTTTCTCTTGTGGGCATTTAGTGCTATAAATTTCCCTCTACACACTGCTTTGAATGTGTCCCAGAGATTCTGGTATGTTGTGTCTTTGTTGTCGTTGGTTTCAAAGAACATCTTTATTTCTGCCTTCATTTCATTATGTACCCAATAGTCATTGAGGAGCAGGTTGTTCAGTTTCCATGTAGTTGAGCGGTTTTGAGTGAGTTTCTTAATCCTGAGTTCTAGTTTGATTGCACTGTGGTCTGAGAGACAGTTTGTTATAATTTCTGTTCTTTTACATTTGCTGAGGAGAGCTTTACTTCCAACTATGTGGTCAATTTTGGAATAGGTGTAGTGTGGTGCTGAAAAAAATGTATATTCTGTTGATTTGGGGTGGAGAGTTCTGTAGATGTCTATTAGGTCCACTTTGTGCAGAGCTGAGTTCAATTCCTGGATATCCTTGTTAACTTTCTGTCTCGTTGATCTGTCTAATGCTGACAGTGGGGTGTTAAAATCTCCCATTATTATTGTGTGGGAGTTTAAGTCCCTTTGTAGGTCACTCAGGACTTGCTTTATGAATCTGGGTGCTCCTGTGTTGGGTGCATATATATTTAGGATAGTTAGCTCTTCTTGTTGAATTGATACCTTTACCATTATGTAATGGCCTTCTTTGTCTCTTTTGATCTTTGTTGGTTTAAAGTCTATTTTATCAGAGACTAGGATTGCAACCCCTGCCTTTTTTTGTTTTCCATTTGCTTGATAGATCTTCCTCCATCCCTTTATTTTGAGTCTATGTGTGTCTCTGCATGTGAGATGGGTTTCCTGAATACAGCACACTGATGGGTCCTGACTCCTTATCCAGTTTGCCAGTCTGTGTCTTTTAACTGGAGCATTTAGCCCATTTACATTTAAGGTTACTATTGTTATGTGTGAATATGATCCTGTCATTATGATGTTAGTTGGTTATTTTGCTCGTTAGTTGATGCAGTTTCTTCCTAGCTTTGATGGTCTTTACAATTTGGCATGTTTTTGCAGTGGCTGGTACCAGTTGTTCCTTTCCATGTTTAGTGCTTCCTTCAGGAGGTCTTTTAGGGCAGGCCTGGTGGTGACAAAATCACTCAGCGTTTGCTTGTCTGTAAAGTATTTTATTTCTCCTTCACTTATGAAGCTTAGTTTGGCTGGATATGAAATTCTGGGTTGAAAATTCTTTTCTTTAAGAATGTTGAATATCGGCCCCCACTCTCTTCTGGCTTGTAGAGTTTCTGCCGAGAGATCAGCTGTTAGTCTGATGGGTTTCCCTTCGTGGGTAACCCAACCTTTCTCTCTGGCTGCCCTTAACATTTTTTCCTTCATTTCAACTTTGGCGAATCTGACAATTATGTGTCTTGGAGTTGTTCTTCTCGAGGAGTATCTTTGTGGCGTTCTCTGTATTTCCTGAATCTGAATGTTGGCCTGCCTTGCTAGATTGGGGAAGTTCTCTTGCATAATATCTTGCAGAGTGTTTTCCAACTTGGTTCCATTCTCCCCGTCATTTTCAGGTACACCAATCAGACGTAGGTTTGGTCTTTTCACATAGTCCCAAATTTCTTGGAGGCTTTGTTCATTTCTTTTTATTCTTTTTTCTCTAAACTTCCCTTCTTGCTTCATTTCATTCATTTCCTCTTCCATCAGCGATACCCTTTCTTCCAGTTGATCGTATCTGCTACTGAGGCTTCTGCAATCTTCGCGTAGTTCTCGAAACTTGGCTTTCAGCTCCATCAGCTCCTTTACGCCCTTCTCTCCATTGGTTATTCTAGTTATCCATTCGTCTAATTTTTTTTCAAAGTTTTTAACTTCTTTGCTATTGTTTTGAATTTCCTCCTGTAGCTCAGAGTAGTTTGATCGTCTGAAGCCTTCTTCTCTCAACTCATCAAAGTCATCCTCCATCCAGCTTTGTTCCGTTGCTGGTGAGGAACTGCATTCCTTTGGAGGAGGAGAGGTGCTCTGCTTTTTAGTTTCCAGTTTTTCTGCTCTGTTTTTTCCCCATCTTTGTGGTTTTATCTACTTTTGGTCTTTGATGATGGTGATGTACAGATGGGTTTTTGGTGTGGATGTCCTTTCTGTTTGTTAGTTTTCCTTCTACCAGACAGGACCCTCAGCTGCAGGTCTGTTGGAGTTTACTAGAGGTCCACTCCAGACCTTGTTTGGCTGGGTGTCAGCAGCGGTGGCTGCAGAACAGCGGATTTTCATGAGACCACAAATTCAGCTGTCTGATAGTTCCTCTGGAAGTTTTGTCTTAGAGGAGTACCCGGCCGAGTGAGGTGTCAGTCTGTCCCTACTGGGGGGTGCCTCCCAGTTTGGCTGCTTGGGGGTCAGGGACCCACTTTAGGAGGCAGTCTGTCCATTCTCAGATCTCCAGCTGCGTGCTGGGAGAACCACTACTCTCTTCAAAGCTGTCAGTCAGATGGGGACATTTAAGTCTGCAGAGATTCCTGCTGAATTTTTGTTTGTCTGTGCCCTGCCCCCAGAGGTGGAGCCTACAGAGGCAGGCAGGCCTCCTTGAGCTGTGGTGGGCTCCACCCAGTTCGAGCTTCCTGGCTGCTTTGTTTACCTAAGCAAGCCTGGGCAATGGCGGGCACCCCTCCCCCAGCCTCACTGCCGCCTTGCAGCTTGATCTCAGACTGCTGTGCTAGCAATCAGCGAGACTCCGTGGGCATAGGACCCTCCCAACCAGGTGCGGGACACAATCTCCTAATGTGCTGTTTTCCAGGCCCGTTGGAAAAGCGCAGTATTAGAGTGGGACTGACCCGATTTTCCAGGTGCCGTCTGTTACCCCTTTCTTTGACTAGGAAAGGGAACTCCCTGACCCCTTGCGCTTCCCGAGTGAGGCAGTGCCTCGCCCTGCTTTGGCTCGCGCACAGTGCGCTTCACCGACTGTCCTGCACCCACTGTTTGGCACTCCCTAGTGAGATGAAACCAGTACCTCAAACAGAAATGCAGAAATCACCCGTCTTCTGTGTCGCTCAGGCTGGGAGCTGTAGACTGGAGCTGTTCCTATTCGGCCATCTTGGCTCCACCCCCAAAATTTGTGATTTCTTAACCAAATACCGGAACAATGGCCAGAGGTATATAATCAATAAAGGCTGGAAGAAACCAAATCAAGGCCTGAAAATTCTTATTCTAAAAAAAGGCAGGGGAGGAACACAAATAATTTTAAGTAAAAAGTGACCAGTGAGGGAAATGAGAACATGTTATACAATTCATCAGTGTTGTGAAACTTGTTTCAGTAAAAATTATCATATAAATATCATAATTTGTTATAGAAATATTTAAAAATCTATTAGAGTAAGGATGGTAAGTATAATTAGACACACTAACAGGAGAATATGTAATGGTTGCAGTAGTAAAATCAAAGTGGATGGTAGTTTCTAGGTCCATTAGCACAAGTGTTGGGCTAGCTGTATATTGAGAACAAATTACAAATTACCTATGCTAGGTCACTTGAAGAATAGAAAAGAAGTTTAAAACATAAGCTCTGGCTTAGAGAGGTTTTTTATTTTACTGAGGATATAAGACATTTATTCACACAAACTAGAGAACCATATAACATGCTGTGTCAAGGATGGCTGCTGTGCTGTGCTTTGCACAACTTCAGGGGTGCCATTTATATCAATCTATGTGAACGGCATTCCTTTAATTTGTGCAGTGCACATCCTGCACAGCTATACATGGTAGACCTGGAATTATTCAAAGTTTTCATTTTTATTAATTTCCCTGAGAGTAAGTGGGGCAAACAGTAAAGCTCCCCAGTGACTTTCCATTCCCCTTAAAATAAAATCAGAAAATCTTAGTTTGGCCTATAGCCAAATTTGATCTGACCCAAGTAAACTTCTTAGCTTTATCTCTTGCTACCTCACTCCTCCCATTTTATGTTTCAAGCCAGTATGAATTTATTGAGGCTTCTTCAACAGTGAGCAACAACTATATATACTTTGACCAAACCAGAAACTTGGAAATATCACTGATTCCTTTCCAAAAATCAATTTGTCTTCTGAATATCTCCTTAGACCTTTCACTTTCACCTTTCCTTTTGCCATTACCATTCTCCAGGCTATCTTCATATCTGGCTCGGTAACTATGATAGTTTCCTAAGTGGTCTTCCCTGCCTCTCATCTTGTCCCTTGTCATCCTTTTTCCCCACTGTAATCAGAGTGATCCTTCTTTACAAGCTGTGATTTTGATCCTGTCACTGCACTGACATCAATGTTCAGATAAAGTTCAAAATACTTAAAATAGTTTATTGGATACTTCAGGACTTTTGTCTCTATTTATCTCTTAGCCTTCTTTCTCCAGCTTCCTGTCTCCCTTCTTGCACTATAGTCACACTGCATTCTCAGTTTTGTCAACATATCAAACTCTTTTTCCTCTTTGTTTATACCGTTCCTTCTGGGTGCAATACTCTTCAATCCTTTCTCTCTCCATCCCCTCCAAGTTTTTCAGCAGGCAGTCAAAGTCTGCCTGAAAGCCTTTGGATCTTAACTTCAGTGTCACTTTCCCCTGTGTTGCTTCCCCATGTCCCTCCAAGCCTGGGTTAGATGCTCTGTTGTATGTTTGCAGAGCTCTCTCTACTTCTCCTATAGTGGCATACATCATAGTATGTTGGGATTATCTGTCACAACCCCTTTAGAAGTTCCTTGAGGTCAAGGACAATTGTGTTTTTAATACTGTGTATATTCTTGATAGATATATCTTGAATGAATTACTCATTCAAGAGTAATTAAAAAATGTATGGTAAAAAAGCCTCAAACTATGGGGCCATTGAACCTTTAATAGTTCTTCGTTACAATGGATGGTATTAATTAATGAGTCACTCACTAATAATAAAATTCTGTGGATGAAAATATTATAAATTTAGGGAACTGATTTCTTTAGCATTTTTATTTATCAAGCACCTGATGGTGTTTATTTTGTTCTAATCTTCCTAGCACTTTAGAAATTTTATCTAATTCTCACAATAACTTTGTGAGTAGTCCTAGAATTTGAGGGAACTGAGGCACAGAGATGTTAAGCAGTCTTGCCAAGGTCCCTCAGCTAGGAAGTGGCAGAGTCCAGATTTGAACCCAATTAGTTTTCCTCTAGATTCATGCTTTTAACCACCTTACTCTGTTGCCTCTCAACATGGGCAGTCATGTAACCTTCCTTCTATTTGTAAAACATGAAGTTTCTATTATATTATTTCTTATTGGACCCCAGAAAGAATGCCTGAGTCAGATGGTAATATTGACAGTGAAAGGTGAATCCTTTACTGTGTAATTGGTTAGTTTTGTGCAAAAATCACTTCTTGTAAAACTTGAATGAACTATAGTAGCAGTTTCATAGTAAGTGGTTACACAGAATGTAGCTTTAGATTAAAATGAAGCATATTGTTGGAATTTGAAGTTTTAAAGTTTTGTAAAATTTATAGTAACAAATATCTAACATATTTTATAAGTTTATGATTTTTTTTTTTGAGATAGAGTCTCATTCATTCTGTCACCCAGGCTGGAGTGCAGTGGCACCATCCTTGCCCACTGCAGCCTCCACCTCCCCTGTTCAAGTGATTCTCCTGCCTCAGCCTCCCAAAGTGCTGGGATTAAAAGTATGAGTCACAGCACCCAGCTGGGTATGGAGTTTCTGTTAGGGATAATGAAAAAGTTCTGGACATGGATAGTGGTTGTGGTTGCCCAACACTGTAAATGTACTCAATGCCACTTAATTGTACACTTAAAATGGTTTAACTGATAAATGTTGTTATGTATATTTTGCCACAATAAAAAAAATTTAAAAAGCAGTTTAGAGGTAACCTAGGCAACAAGATAACTTTACTATGACATAAGTGGACTGAAAGCCCAGTTTGCAGAAACCATTTGTTTTATTTTTCATTTAACTTTTATTTTGAGTTCAGGGGTACATGTGCAGGTTTGTTACATAGGTAAACTTGTTGTGGGCGGGGGGAGGAAACTTGTTTTTAAAGGAACAAAGTTGCAGTGTTAAATGTCTTTGTAAGACAGCAGACTGAGGTAATATGTATATAAATTATATGCTTTAATATAAGAATGAGTGAGGTGTTTTTTGTCATTGGAAAAACTTGACATTTTCTTCCTGATGATTTCTATATGTCACTGGCATGCAAAATAAAATAATTTGGCCTGAATTGTGTTATAACAAATTAAATGAAAGAGTTGTGATTGTTTTGAGGCTATTTTGTAATCTCCTTCACTAGACTGTTAGTTTCTTGACAGTAGGTGTCAAGAAACCTTAAGTCATATATGTATTCCTATTGCTTGCTACGTAGTTAACCCTGATATCTTTTTTGAATGAATGACTATGGACAGGATCAGTGTGGCTATTTTTTTTTAATTTTTGAGTGGCTTCTTGTTTTTTTTTTTTTTTCATAACTGGATTGCAATATGGAAATTAAAAGCAGTGTCTTCAGGCCAGGTACAGTGGCTCACACCTGTAATCCCAATACTTTGGGAGCCCAGGAGTTCAAGACCAGCCTGGACAACATGGCAAAACCATGTCTCAAAAAAAAAAAAAAAAAAGTAGTGTTTTCAGTATAGCACTGGAATAAGAAAAATAGGCAAGGAACTCAAAGCTATAAATTATGTGTATGGGAGCATTGTAAAGATTTATCTTTAAGTTAAATTTCAAAAATATTTTCACACAATTTAATCAGTTTTTATAGAGCAGACAATTGTTTTATGGATAATTGAGTTTATTATATGAATTGTTATTTTTAGTATTTGATATAATATTACATAGTATATGTTGGGTCCTTCAACTGAGCCCCAGTGATGTCATTTGCTCCTTACTAGAGGCTTTGTTTATCAGATATTGTGGCAACTATTCAGACTGCTTTAATTTGTGAACTCTAAATTTCCATGCATTCACTCACCATGGATCTCTGGATACCTAATGGACAGGCAGGTAAGAAAAATTTCTTTTTATTTCCTTCCTTCCTTCCTTCCTTCCTTCCTTCCTTCCTTCCTTCCTTCCTTCCATTGTCACCATTTTTATGCAGTTTCCTTGCATATTTATCTGTATTTTTAAGAGAAACTTATAGTTAGAATAACAAAGTCTCCATGTTTAATATGTGTAAGAGTTAAAAACATGTCTCTTTAGAGGAAGAGAAGCACATGGGGACTGATAATTATGAAGCACTAAGAGGCCATTTAAGGACTAGAAATTTGGGGTACTATTTTTGAGAATTTATTTTCTTTTCCAATAAGGTTATTCCAACAGATATTTCAAATGGACACTTTAGCTTTTATTTATATAAATTTGTAGATTTGAAAATTTTTCAAAATTCTCTTTGTGCTACTGTCTAAACTAAACAATATAGGAAAATTATAATAGAGCAGAAACATCACATATAAGCCTAACTTTGACATTGGATATAGAAATGGAAGAGAATTATGAGTCATTTTATTGGCCTTATATTAATATTTAATGAGCCAGATGCAATAGAAACATGGAGAAAATATATGAAAAAGAGAATTCCAGCCAGGTGTGGTGGCTCACGCCTGTAATCCCAGCACTTTGGGAGGCCAAGGTGGGTAAATCACTTGAGCTCAGGAGTTTGAGACCAGCTTGGCCAACATAGGGAAACCTCGTCTCTACTGAAAATACAAAAATTGGCCGGGCATGGTGGTGCATGCCTGTAATCTCAGCTACTTAAAAGGCTGAGGCAGAAGAATCGCTGGAACCTGGAAGGCAGAGATTGCAGTGAGCCAAGATTGTGCCAGCCTGGGTGACAGAGTAAGTGAGACTCCATCTCAAAAGAAAAAAAAAATTCCCTTGGGTATATGGAATAGTTAGTACCTTTTTGAGTGGGCAAAATATTTTACTTCTAAATTATAAACTAAAATTTTTTAAAATTGGAGATTTGTGGCAGATTAAATACTATAATAAACACTTATAATTAAATATTAGAATGCCAGGTAAATTAATTCATTCTTAAATCCTTAATATGTTTTCAAAGCTCTTTAGATTTAATTCAAAATATAATTCAATATGAAAAATTTCAAAAGATGATAAACCACTGCCTTTACATAATATATCAAGTGGGCACATAAATATATATATTTATTTCATATATTTATTTTATATAAATATATAAATATATATTTTATATATTTATTTTAGATATTTATATATATTTATTTTATATAAATTATATATATTTATTTTATATAAATATATTTATATATTTTTATTTTATATAAAGATATATAAATATATATTTTATATATTTATTTTATATAAAGATATATAAATATATATTTATTTTATATAAAGATATATAAATATATATTTATTTTATATAAAGATATATAAATATATATTTATTTTATATAAAGATATATTTTATATATTTATTTTATATAAAGATATATAAATATATATTTATTTTATATAAAGATATATAAATATATATTTATTTTATATAAAGATATATTTTATATATTTATTTTATATAAAGATATATAAATATATATTTATTTTATATAAAGATATATAAATATATATTTATTTTATATAAAGATATATAAATATATATTTATTTTATATAAAGATATATAAATATATATTTATTTTATATAAAGATATATAAATATATATTTATATATTTATTTTATATAAAGATATATAAATATATATTTTATATATTTATTTTATATAAAGATATAAAATATATTTATTTTGTATAAAGATATAATATATTTATTTTGTATAAAGATATAAAATATATTTATTTTGTATAAAGATATAAAATATATTTATTTTGTATAAAGATATAAAATATATTTATTTTGTATAAAGATGTATAAATATATTTATTTTGTATAAAGATGTATAAATATATTTATTTTGTATAAAGATGTATAAATATATTTATTTTGTATAAAGATGTATAAATATATTTATTTTGTATAAAGATGTATAAATATATTTATTTTGTATAAAGATGTATAAATATATTTATTTTGTATAAAGATGTATAAATATATTTATTTTGTATAAAGATGTATAAATATATTTATTTTATATATTTATTTTATATAAATATATAAAATATATATATTTTTGTGTCCACTTGATATATATGTATATATGTATATATCTATATATCTCCCCCCAAAAACAAAACAAAAAGCCCAGAATAATCAGGAAAAAATAACATGAAACTTAATTGTGATTCTTTAAAGCTATTCTAAGCATACTTTTTTGCCTCATTAATGCATTTATTATGAAACTTTATATGTTAACAAATTTAGCTTTTCTTTTTTAGAGTGTTGACTTATTTTAATTAAAATAGTGCATATTTATTATAAAAAATATGAAGTAAGTCCAGGCACAGTGGGTCATGCCTGTAATTCCAGCACTGTGGGAGGCCAAGATGGGAGGATCTCTTGAGCCCAGGAGTTTGAGACCAACCTGGGCAACATAGTGGGACCCCCATCTCTACAAAAAATAAAAAAATTTAGCCAAGTGCAGTGCACTCAGTTATTTGTTAGGCTGAGTGGGAGGATTGCTTGAACCTGAGAGGTTGAGGCTGCAGTGAGCCATGATTGCACCACTGCACTCCAGCCTAGGCAACAGAGCAAAACTCTGTTTCAATAAAACCCA
Organism: Nomascus leucogenys; assembly: GCF_006542625.1. NCBI lineage: Eukaryota > Metazoa > Chordata > Mammalia > Primates > Hylobatidae > Nomascus > Nomascus leucogenys. The sequence goes on along the minus strand of NC_044389.1, from coordinate 92,931,297 downwards.
AAAAAACAAAAAATAAGAACGTAATGCTCGATGATAATGACAATACAATGTCAGGCCAAGCCCTGTGCCCAATTCAAAAATGGTCACAGGGCTTGGCCTGACATTTCTTCAAAGAAGATGTACAAATGGCCAATGAGCACATAAGATGCTCAACATTATTAGTGCTATGGAAATGCAAATCAAAATCACAATGAGACACCAGCTCATCCACATTCGGATGGCTGTTATTTTTTTAAAATGGAAAATTACAAGTGCTGGTGAGGATGTGGAAAAATTAGAACCCTCGTAAAATGATGGGACTGTAAAATGGCTCAGCTGCTGTGGAAAACAGTTTGGCAGTTCTTAGTGGTGATGGTCACACAACATTGTGGATGTACGTAACTCCACTGAACTGTAAACTTAAAAATGGTTAAAATGGTAATTTTTATTTTATTCGTATTTTATTCAGTAAGAAACCAACAACAATGAATCAAGTAATAAAGCAAGCAACAAAGAGATGGACAATTTTTTTAAGTCCACCTTTCCTGAAATAACCTGTGTTAACATTGAGTAGTTATGCTATACCTTGTTCTGTGCTTTAAACTTTTGTTGTGGATATTTCAGAAATTATCTCTATCAAACAGTATAGATAATAATATATAAGTAACACCCATGAACACTGGATTTGTTGAACATGAGCTATGACCCAAGTGTGGGCAGGGGCTCTGTGTGCCTGCAGCGCTTACCAGCCTTCATGGGATTCACACCTGCAACGGTGATAGAAGATGATCTAACCTAGCCAACTTAGGCACGAAACTAATGACTAAGTAAAACCAGAAACTAGGAAAATCCATAGGTCGCATCATTAAATGTGTCTGTGATTAAGCATCACTGCTCTCTGCTTAGGTTATTTGCTAGTACTCTTTTATTTTGGTCTAATCCTAAGTGTTACTATAATGGCTTCTCGGCCTTTTGCTAAGATCAAGTGTTTAGATGTTACTGTAAATGTTTTCCTTTTGTTCTATTTCAAATGTTTCTGCATATAATAATATAAAAGAATACTGGTAATATTTGCTTTTGTGTATAACTAGGATATGTTTTTAAAGAAAAGATTTAATGATATCTAATTGAGTAGACTGGTATAAATTAATGTGTAGAAAGTCAAGGGGTACTTTGTTATAGTTTGAATTCTGTTATTACCTTTCTTGTAATCTTAGACTAAAACAGCATCATTAAAACAGAAATAGCAGTTGACTCTTTTGCAGAATTTATAGTAAGGCAAAGTTAATAGAAAGAGCTGGAATATCCAGTAAAATGACCACAATGCAAATACTATTGGTATCTCTCTTCCCACCTCCTCAGTTTTCAATATGTATTATTTAACAATTATCAATGAAAAATGTATGAATTATAACCTTACTTTACCATTCATTAGTTGTGTGACAACCTTTCTCAGCCTCAATTTTCTCGTCTGTAAAATAGACGTAATAGTAGGGCCTGCTTCATAGTTTTGTTGTAAAAGTTAAATGAATTATTATGGAAAAAAGTCCTTAGAACAGTGCTTGCATATAATAAGCCCTTGATAAATATAAGCTACTTTTACTATTGTTGCTGTTGTGGTGATGACGATGATATACCTACTATGCATTCAACCGTTGGACGAATATGATGAGCACTAGTAGTACACTTCCTCATCTCCAAGACATTTATTTGGAGATAATACGCAGGTGAGGCCTTGAAGTGAGCCTTGAAATATAAGATTTGCAAAGTCTGGGGGGAAGCCCTATCTTTTTTGTGTTAGACATCATAGCATACTCTACAACCTTTCTCTGCATGCCTCATAATAACCCTATCAGGTAATATAGACAGGACTTGCTGAATCAGGGATTCTTACCTAAATCCAAAGCCTTTCTTATTTCCATGCTCTACTGCATGTTTAACAATGATAGCTTGTATTATTCTGTGTCTTGGCCAGTTAGGTACTTCTAAATTTCCATTAGTTTATAGTGAATAGTTTTGTTTTTACTGATTTTTTCCCTTTAATTTTACTGTCTGCATATATATTGAATTGTATTTTTGCTTTTTAATTTACATTTTCCTGATTTCTGTTCTTTCATAATTTAACTCAGGTGTAATGTCTTTGCTGAGAACTCTTCTTCTAGACGTGGTCCCAACAATTCAACAGACTGCTGCTTTGGCTCTTGGGAGACTGGCCAATTATAATGATGACCTAGCAGAGGCTGTTGTGAAGTGCGACATTCTTCCACAGCTTGTTTATTCATTGGCAGAACAGAATGTAAGAATTAAAAAAAACTAGTTATATATTTTTTGTTTTAGATTTTTTAAAATGTGACAGTTTGGATACAGTTGCAAGCCTGTAGGCATAAAATTATTAGGGGATTAACACAATCTTCAATTATCTGAGCTGCATGTAATCGTATTTTCAGGGTATTTTGCTTTGGTGCTGATAACCACCATTTATCTATTATTGATAATATAAGGAGAAAATAGATTTTTTAGGGGGAAATATACATAAAGCAGTATTTCTATATATGAGAGTTTTAAACAAAGCTGTCCGATCTGTTTAGGGAAGTATGTAGACCCTAGGCAAATAGTTGATCTCAGCAGTCCTTATATGCTGGTGAAACCAAGTTAAGTGAAATAGTGAGAGACAGCCTTGAGGCAAGGGGTAGAGAAGCAACCAAAAAGAGGAAGAGAATAAGTATGTGTAATGGAAGGTTTGATAAATCTTTTTTACCAAGTTATAGGCATGTCAACTCTGTTAAGCACTATCTAAAAGTGCCCCATTTTTTCCCCCTCCTATCTGGTACCACTTTCTGTTTCTATACAATGCCAGCTATTTGGTTTCCACAGTAGTTAAGGACCACCTGTAGGTAGGTTTTGGACTGTTCATTCTATTCTGTTAGTTTATCATAACCTAGGGATAGAGCTTTCTTGACATATCTTTGGGATTAAATTCCTATTTGTGTAACAAAAAGACAAGCCAACTGAAAAATGGGCAAAGGAATCAAATAGACATTTCTCCAAAGAATATATACAAATGGCCAAGAAGCATGTGAAAAGATGCCCCACAGCATTAGTCATTAAGATATGCAAATCAAAACCACAATGAGGTATCACTTCATACCTTCTAGGGTGGCCATAATAAAAAATAAAAAGAAAATAACAAGTGCTGGTGAGGACATGGAGAAATTGGAACTTTCATACATTGCTGGTAGGAATGTAAAATGGGGGAAACCACTGTGAAAACACTTTGGTAGGTCCGCAGTCAGTGAAACATTTGTTACCACGTGACTCAGCAATTCTATTCCTAGTTATACATCCAAAAGAATTGAAAACAGATGCTCCAGCAAAGCTTGCACGCAAATGTTCATAGCAGCAGCATCCACAATAGCCAAAAGGTGAAAGCAACCTAATTCGATCAACAGATGAATGGGTAAACAAAACGTTGTGTATCCATACAATGGATTATTAGTCATAAAAGGAATAAAGTACTGATAAATGCTACACCATGGATGACCCATAAAAACATTATGCTAAGTGCAAGAAGCCAGACACAAAAGGCCACAGATTGTGTGGTTCCATTTATATGAACTATCCAGAATATGTAAATCCATAGAGACAGAAGCAGATTAGTGGTTGCCAGGGGGTGGAAGGAGAAGGGAATGGAAACTGACTGCTTTATTTGTGAGAAGTTTCTTGTTGGGGTGATGATAATAGTCTAGAACTAGACAGTGGTGATGGTTGCACAACATTGTGAATGCACTAAATGCCACTAAGTTGTATACTTTAAAATGGTTAAAATGGTAAATTTCATGTTATGTGTATTTTGCCAGAATAAAAATAAATCCTAATGGTGCAGAAATTTGCCTTATATTTATAGATCAGAGAGTCACTTACTAATGCTTGTTATAGCTCTACAAGGAGTCACAGAAATTTTATTTTTCTTGTGGATATTCCTTCCATCATCAAATACTGTTGAGCTTTCTTCCTCTTGGACTCTTAGCTCTTTCTTTTGAGAGCAGAGTCTGTATTCTGGTATCCCACGTAGAAGATTTTCAGTAGAAGTTTTCTAAGTTGAATGAATGTTAATTAGTTGTAGAGAGACAAAAAAGCACTACAGCAGAAAAGTGAGGAGGCAGTGAAAACACGAAGCGTTTGCACAAGCTTCTGTCTCCCTCACCTTCCAGCCTTTAAGTCATTTCTCACAGGAGATTTAATCTCCTCTTTATGAGGTACAAAGTCCTGTGGTTTTGCTGTTTTTTTTTGTTTTTTTTTTTTGGCATTTCTTTTGATGAGGAATGGAAGAGAAGAGTGTTAGGAATTTGGGGGAAGTGAAAATTAGGAGAAAGAGGGAATGAGATCAGAAAGTGTGAGTTATAGGCACTGTAATTAATAGTGACTATTGATACCCCTAAATGGTCTGTAAATTTGACAATTCTGCAGTATAAAAAGTCAAATTAGCTAAGGTAATGAAAATAAATATATCATCATTTTTTCCCCACATTTGTAAGAAAATAATCTATGGAAACCTACTTCAAAACTCTACACTAATATTTAGAGTAAATTAGTAGAAATTTGGTTACTTATATAATTTAAGAAACTAAAGAAAATATGTCAAATCAAAAACATCAGTACTAACATAGCATATTTCTTATATTAGCAACATATACTGATTTTTAAGATATACTATGTTTAAGATGTACTTGATGTGTTTTTTTCTCATGTAATTTTCATTGTATCAATATTATAGTCTAAGTGAATAGAATGCTTTCAAAACAGGTGCTGTAGTCAACTAGTCACTTTTCAGTAGTCACTGTGAAGAAATAGAAACTTAGAATGTAAAATAGGGGATTAATTGGGTTTTATTAATAACAGAAAGAGTTAGGAGACCATCACTGTGTCATTATGCTAACCATAAAACCATAGTGAGTGTCACAGCCACGTATTTCCTATACATTTAATTTTTTTAGCGATATGAAGAGAAACATGTTAGTCTTGTGTTTCAGTTTCATTTACTCATTCCTTAGTGAGATACAATGCATCTATAGGAAATATAAGTATGAAGCAGTATTTAAAATTTACAAAATGGTAAGTAATTTGCTTTTATCTTAAAAAAAGCATTTCTAGAGAAAATAACTTATATCCCATTGTTTGGCTGATTTATTTGCCAGGAAAAGTTTTAAAATGTGTCGTGAATGTTTTGCCTTTATGTTTATTTGATGATTGTAAGCACATTTTGGAACATGGTTGTTACTTCAGAATAATTTAGGACACCAGAAAGATTAGTTGAGGTCATGAAAGGCCTACCATGCTTAAAGACTGAGGGCAAGTAAAGGAAATGAATCAGTCAGTTGACAGTGAGCTTAGTTGCACATGCTAACAATCTAAGAGTTCCCAAGGGTCAAACAATACGTTTTGGTGTAATGCAGATACATAAAATCTCATTATTTTATGAATTTGTGGAAAGTATGTTTATAATTTTATACAATTTCCAAATGCAGGCTTCAGGGTAAAACATTTGAAATACAATGTAAAACCTACCTTATTTTCAGTTGAGTTACTGAACAGAAGCAATGAGGGCACATCAAATAATCAAAATTATTTTGCAGGATGTTTTTCATCTTTTATATTCAAAAGCTGCTGAGCTTTATTTACATTAATGTTATTTTTATGTTAGTTTTGGTCTATTTTAGATTTTGGTTTTCTAAGTACTCAATTCATTTTGAATTTTGTCTGTTTGACCCTTGTTTGTAGCGCTTCTACAAGAAAGCAGCTGCCTTTGTGTTACGAGCAGTTGGTAAACATTCTCCCCAGCTAGCTCAGGCAATAGTTGATTGTGGAGCACTGGATACGCTGGTCATATGCTTGGAAGATTTTGACCCTGGAGTCAAGGAGGCTGCAGCCTGGGCACTTAGATATATTGCAAGACATAATGCAGGTAATTTAAAATATGCAGGAGCATATTTTAAAATAGGATTATTATAATTCAGATTTATTAGGTAAATCCAGTTTTGCTTAGTAAAACAGGTGGAGTTTTAATGATGTTTCTATATGTGATGAGAAATACGTTTTGAATGATGGCAAAGTTGTTTGGATCATATATTCACACACACAAAAAAAACCCCTATATATTTCAGTCTTTATCTTTGCAGAAGGGAAATTTGAAGAGGTGGAGAAAAGGAGAGAGGGGTGGCAGAGGGTGGGAGAGTGGGCTTCAGTCTCAAAGGCCTTGGTAAATTGGTTCAGTTATTAGGTTGGTGCATAAGTGGTTTTGCCATTACTGGCAAAAACCCCAATTACTTTTGCATTAACCTAATAAATTATTTTAGTTAGTCACCCTCTTGGGGTCATTTGATCTTCCTGCCCATTCATGATAGGGAGTTCCAAACCAACCAGGAGACGTATCACGAGTGAGTGATGTTGAGGAGATACGGACATAACTTCCTGGAAAATACTGGTATTCAACTCATACTGGGCAGGAAGAAGAGAAGGAGCATGTTCTTCTATAAACTGACAGCTCAGTGGGGTCATCAAGAAGGGACCTGGGCCTCTTGTGAGAGGATTGTGTCAACGCACCCAATTGGTAAAAAGTACATGAGGAACATAATTTTCCCCATCACTTTACAGAAGTTGCTTATGAACAAATAACATAAGAAGAAAATACAGTTTTAAAATAAACATATGTAAAAATGATCAACTTTGCTAGTAATCAACAAATTCTATATGAAAACATCAATGAAGATCTTTTTAACCTGTTATTTGAGTGGGGGGTGGTGGCAGAAGAGTAAAGCAGCAATATAGCCAGGTGATTAAGAGCACCGTGACATTAGACAGGGTCTGAGTTTAGTTTAGATACTACCATTTAGTTGCTGCGTGACCTCGGACATTGCTTATAAACCTTCTGAACCTTAGCTTCCTCATCTGTGGAAGAGGATGACTAATAGTGGTTACATCAGAGATTTGTTGTGAGGATGATGACATGATACATGTAAAGCACTTAGGTCAGTGCTTGGCATATGGAAATACTCAGTAAATGTAACATATTAATATTAATACTGAAGGTTAGAGTGGACAATATGACGTGTGCACATTGGTGGAGGAGCTACAAATTGTATAAACTGGTGGAGAGCAGTTTGACGAAACTATTAAAGTTGTTGCCCTAAAAAAGCCTGCTTTGAGAATTCATCCTAAGGAAAGAATTCCACAGGATGGAAAAGCTATATTCATGCAAATGTTATTATAGCATGATTTGTAAATCCCTCAAATATTTGATAGAAATTTAGTGGATAAATTATGGAACTTAATGAAATCTGAGGCAACAAATTTAAAAGGTAATTATGAACCTACATGGTAACATGGAAAAGTGGTTATAATGTTAAAAAGATATAAAATTGTGTATTACAATTATAATAATGTAAAAATAAGTTTTTATGTGGATATAATTACAAAAAAAATCATGTTTGTATTCCTAAGGTGGTAAAATTAAGGAATTATTTCTTCATGTTCCAGATTTTCAGTGTGTGTCTATGTCTAAAATATTAGCTGCTGTGTAGTGAGTAATTAGTATATGCCTGGCTCTGTGCTGTGTGCTTCAGACACATTATCTCATTTTGATTGCAGCTACTCTTGGGTGGGCATTACTCTCCCTGTTAAATGGAGAAATAAAGTGGACTTTAGAAAGGATATCCAAAATTATATTAATGGTGGAACTGGAATTTGAGTCTAACTGTCTGACTGCAAAGCCTATGTTAACTACTATACCATACAGCTTCACTAAATACTTCCTGAAACAGTATTGAAGAAAAACTTCAAAACAGAAACAGGAAGAGGCTCTCCTAAGGTTATATTTAATTTGGTTCTTAAAATGGTGACATTATTACAGACAAAATAGAAATAAAACAGTGTAAAAGGCAAGTTGAAAAAGACAACTGTTGTCATGCTTAGAATTATTCAGAATTAAATTACAAATTATTAAATTATTTTCTTAAATCTAGATTTTGATTTTCCAAAAAGGTTCACCTTAAGACTATTGTTTAGTACATGTTGATTGAGAAAACTACAGCAGGGTTTTAAATCAAAAGCTGGTTATCATAGGAAACTACATGAGTATATTTAGTAAGTTTTTTTTTAAGTCAGAGGGACACATTACAGATTGTAACATGAGTGTTGGAAAAGAGCTTTGAGGGACAATTGTATAGATACTGTCTCAGGCAGGTGCCCCACAGATAACATTTCCATCGCTTCATTTTGTTGAGTCTGGGGCAAAATGCTTATAGTTCATAAATAGGATCTGTCTTAGGGGTCTCATTCCAAGTTCTTGGTATAATCTGGCTCCCACGTGGAATTTCCACTGTAATTTCAATATTTCACAGTAGTTAGGGGCCTGGGACCCAGAAGCTCCCAGAAGAGATTATTGCATAGATTTCTCAGAAGGAAAGGGAATTGTTACCTAGTAAACCATAAAAGTCATCACTCACATCCATATCAATGAAAATGGAGGATTTACCTCCAAATAACCTGATTTCTTTTTTTTTCGAGATAGAGTCTTGCTCTGTCACCCAGGCTGGAGTGCAGTGGTGCGATCTTGGCTCACTGCAACCTCCGCCTCCCGGGTTCAAGCGACTCTCCTGCTTCAGCTTCCCAAGGAGCTAGGATTACAGGCACGCCCCACCATGCCCAGCTAATTTTTGTATTTTTAGTAGAGACAGGGTTTCACCATGTTGGTTGGGCTGGTCTCGAACTCCTGACCTTGTAATCCGCCCACCTCGGCCTCTCAAAGTGCTGGATTACAGGTGTGAGCTACTGCATCCGGCTTTTGTTTGTTTCGTTTGTTTCTTGAAAATAATCTGATTTCTTAATGATTTCCTAAAAGCAAAATATATTGAGATTAATGAATATTAGTGGAAAACTGTTTGGTTAGACAGTTCAAGAAATATAAATCTTAAATTGAGATGCAAAAGAAATAATATGTACTTTTAAGGGCAATAGAAAGAAATTTTGTTTCTGTGTACAGGAAACAAAATTAAAATAAGCATAGAGAGAAGCCGATGGGCATTACCTGACTTTTCCTTGTTTGAAAAATACAACTTCTAAAACATTTCTATGTAAAGATTTTAAAGCATTTTACAGACAGCCAAAGGGAACTTGGGGCTGACAACCAGAAATGGTGGTTTTTTTTTTCCAACTGTGTACAAATCATATCATTAAATTTTATGATTGAATCACCAGTTATTGAATATACATGGTAATGTTTACCTCTGACTTTGCAGATAAATAAGTGATTTCTTTCTAGTTTTTCCTGCTCCTTAGTGACAGCTGAGGTAGAATTCTTCTCAGATTGGCTTTCTCTTTTCTTACTTTTTGTAACCCTTTCCCACTCTGCAGAATTCTTCTTTTGTTTCCTCATTCACACAACTGTTTTTTCGTCTGTTGTTATAATTGTTCTCTTTTATTATCATCTATTGTTGTTAATCTCTTACCATGCCCACTTTATAGATTAAACTTTAAAAAGTTTGTATAAATTTAAGGAGCACAAGTTCAGTTTTGTACATAGATATATTGTATAGTTGTTCTATTAACATATTTATTTATTCAACCAATATGAAATCTGTCACTGTTTCCAAGGAATAGTCTTGCTTTTGGAAAGGGTGCCTGGAGAGCCTGTGCCAGCTGGAAGCGTGATGGGCAAGGTAGGAGGGATGGTGGGATTCCCCAGCCACTGGGCTTCCTCAGCTGATGGCTCAACCGCTAGGAGGTGGGTGAGGGAGGCTGCTGCAGGAGGCTCCAGGCCCTCCTCCCCTGGTCCCCAGCAGCCTCCCTCAGGCCTTGTGACTGAAGTCCTGTGGCCCTGTGGAGGGTGCTTCCAATGAATGGCCGTCTGTGGAGACAGTGGCCACAATGAGAGCACTTGGGACTGAGGTGAGAGCAGCAGCCTGGCTGCAAGTGTGCGGAAGTGTTTTGTGTGAATGGTCTTCCACATTTGGGCTCAAAAATGAGTTTTAAGTGTTTATTTTGGGAGCTTTAGCTAAAAAAAAGTGTTTCTTTGTGGTAAACTTTGGCTTATCTCAAGCCTGGCAAAGAGGAATACATTTGATTAGACATTCTACAACTTTTAAATTATTGATATAATTGTCACATAGATGAGCAGACTGAAGTAGAGAGGTTAAAGGATTTATTCTGGTCACACAGCAATTTTTGGTGGAACTGCTTGGCAACGGCTCAACACTTTCAGAGATTCTTGCATTTTACACTATGAGGGATGAATGTGTACAAGATCTCATCATTCTTTTGTAGCTCCTTGTAATATCTGAAAGTCTTGCCAGATACCTCTGTTTCTAATCTCTGTTGGCCGCTTTCCACCGGGTTTACTCTTCTTTCTGTTGTGGACCTGATTTCTGTCCAGCTCTGTGGCAGTTGGGAGATGAGCTTGCTGCGCCAGAGATGAGCAGTGCTTGCAGGGGCTGGCTGATGTGGACCTGACGGAAACATCGAGTCCATTGTATCCTCTTTACTAGACAGATACTGTAAGCAAGGTCTCAAGATGAGCTGGCAGCCCGATTGTTTTCTATCTTGTATCAAATGATGAAATGATACAATGAAAAGTTTAAAATACAGAATTCTGGTGAATATTCTTCTTATGCCACCCATGTACAAATATCAATAGCTTAAATAGTACAGAACAGGCTTAGGAAGCAGTAATTAATTAAAAAATCTCACCTACTTATTTATGGTGAGAACACAAAATCTAGTCTTAGCAATTTTCAAAATAATTAACTTTTAAAAACCCCAGATATTAGTGACAAATATCAGAGATAAGAGCTAAGGACTTTGAATGGTTTTTCTTAGAGGGAGAATGGATGGGGAGAAGGGACTAGAACGTGGTCATTAAAAATTATTTTAAAGGCCCTGCAGACAGCCGTCTTTACTGACGCCTAGAGATTTCGGCGGGTTCCAGTAACATCTTTTGCTTCTTTATCTTTCCGTACCTTTTTTTCTATTATAGGGGGTTGAGGAACACAAACATAGAGGCAAATGAGGTATGTGGGATAACATATATTATATATTTCATTTATTTTGACCCTAACACTTATTTTCACAAATATCTTTGTATTTTTTTAGGTGCTAGTGAAAGAAGTATAAAGTGAAAATAAATATCCCTCTATGTTTTTTTGGGCATAGAGGCCAAAAGTGCTAAACAAAAGAACATTTTAATTAATTATAACCTTGTTTTACTTGGTAGTTACCTAATTGGTTGGTTATTTTTAGGGTTCAGTTTGTGTGCTGGTAAAAAATGTTGTGATTCTTTTGTGTTTTTATTTCTTGGAATATTTTTAGTTGGGAACTCTTGGCTAATAAAATCTTCTAATTTTTTTTAACTTAGAATCTGGAGCAACAAAATGTAATACATAAGCTCAGATTCCTAAGTTACTCATGCCTCTAACTTTTTATATGAGGCTAGCAATCCATTTATTTAACAATGTCATCATCATGGTAATCATCAAAATGTACTTGAGGCATTTATGTCTGTGTTCCCATATCTTTCCCACTGTATAAAGTAAAATAAATTGACTAAGACCTCATGTGTGGGGCTTTATAATCTAAGGCAGAAAAATTAATACAGATGAGCATGAAGGTCATCTAGACAGCTAGGCAAACACTGACACAATGTACAATACTGTATTAAAAAGCATATATAATGCATTGGGTGACTATACATTAGAGTAAATGAAAGATGAATTATAACTGGGCACAGTGGCACGTGCCTGTAATCCTAGTACTTTGGGAGGCTGAGGTGGGAGGATCACTTGAGCCCAGGAATTCAAGACCAGTCTGTGAAACATAGTGAAACCCTGTGTGTAAAAAAAAAAATAAAAAAATTCACCAGATGTTGTGGTGTGCATCTGTGGTCTCAACTATTTGGGAGGCTGAAGTGGGAGGATCCCTTGAGCCCAGGAGGTTGAGGCTGCAGTGAGCTATGATTGTGCCACTGAACTCCAGCCTGGGCAACACAGTGAGACCCTGTCTCAAAAAAAAAAAAAGATGAATTATGAGTTACCTTTTTTGTACAACAGCAAAAAAGAGGAATCTTTACTTTCTCAAGAACTTTGTTACATCCAGATAACAACTGAACAGTCCTTGGCATAGAAATAACAGGAGGAAGTGATACATGCAGTAGTAAGAGGAAGGAAAGTGCTTTGTCCCACAAAATACCTCCTCTACTTGATAATACCTACAATTCTTTTAGTTTAAATCTTTGTTTTTGGCTTTATGCAAATACCTGTGGGAGAAATGTCATTAAGTGTATGTGTGCTGAGTGGATAAAGAGAAGGATATTTTGTATACTGGTGGTTTGGAAATAAACCAAGTTTGAACAATGCACCGTGACATGTTTCTCTATTGTTTCTTGAACTTAGTTTGTTTTCCAGTCACTGGCATATAAATCTGCCTAATACCTTTTTGATATTGGGGGGAGGAACCCACTTTTATTTACATTTGAATTTCTAGAAATACATGAAGCGAAACGTACTTGACTGAAATTTGAAAGTACTCCAATTGAGCATTTCACAAACATCTACAAGAGAGTTTGCTATTAGAAGCTCAGGACTTGGTTAGCAATAAGAATTGTACCTTGAGATAAGACATGTTTTTCATCTTATTTTCCCATAGATTTTTAAATCCACAGTCTACAGGAAAATAGGAGCTGTATTCTCATCATGTTAGCTGACTGATTTTGCACAGTTAATTTTTGGAGCTTGGTTTGCCCTTATCAGGGTTTTAGATGAATGAACTAGTTTGCTCTAAAAGTGTGGAATAAGTTAATTGTCTCAAAGGATTTTCTTTTTTTTTTTTGAGATGGAGTTTTGCTCTCGTTGCCCAGGTTGGGGTGCAATGGCGTGATCTCGGCAACTTACGCCTCCCAGGTTCAAGCGATTCTCCTGCCTCAGCCTCCCAAGTAGCTGGGATTACAGGCGTCTGCCACCACGCCTGGCTAATTTTTATATTTTTGGTAGACATAGGGTTTCGCCATGTTGACCAGGCTCGTCTTGAACTCCTGACCTTGTGATCCTCCCGCCTCAGCCTCCCAAAGTGCTGGGATTACAGGTGTGAGCCACCGTGCCTAGCCACCTCAAAGGATTTTCGAAGATAGGACCGCTAGCATTTTTGGTGTCACTGTGCTATAACTGGCCATAGACCATTTCTCTATATCCCTTTTGATCTCACACTACAGTGTTAGCAGTATGGTAGCCTCTATTCACATGAGACTTTTGCAAACTTGAACTGAGGCTAGTACACATTGAGGAACTACATTTTTTATTTTATTGCCATTTAATTAATGTAAATTTAAAAATTGATACTCAGTTACTTAAAACTTTGTAGGTATAATTGGAGCAACTTGGGTATGTGACTCTACCTTTTCAACTGTAAACTTTTTGAAATCTAAATACTTATTGAGCATTTTTGATGAAAATTTAGTGGCTGAATTGAGAAATGCTGTAAATGCGAAATACACACTAGATTCCAAGGCTTAGTGTGAAAAAATGTAAAATATCTCACTAAATGTTTAAAATATTGATTGCATGTTGAAATTATATTTCAGATATATTGTGTTAAAGTATATTAAAATTATTTTTACCTATTTCTTTTTACTTTTAAAGTGTGGCTAATTTCAAGTTTTAAATTACGTTATGTGGATAATATTTCTATTGGGTAGCACATAAAATTACTGTGTCTATGCTTTGTAGATATTTGTTAAAAGGCAATGTGCTAGTAATTCTGTGGTTTTAAAAAGACATTTGGGTTATTTTTGTTTATACATATGTGTATACAAACATACATGTATACAAGTATACATGCATGCATGTGTGTATACTTGTGGATGTGTGTGTGTGTATGTGTGACCTGTAGTAGCCAGCCTCCCATATCATGTGTCCTGGTTTTCAGACTCTTGTTTAGTCTTCTCCTGCGTTATACCAGGGCTGGTCTGTGTGACCAGCAGAAGTCATGGTATGTCACTTCCTGAGAACAGGTTATAAAAGACAAGAGGCCAGGTGCAGTGTCTTATGCCTATAGTCCCAGCACTTTGGGAGGTCAAGGTTGGAGGATTGCCTAAGGCCGGGAGTTCGAGACTAGCCTGGGCAACATAGCAAGATCTCGTCTCTTAAAAAAAAAAAATTAGCTGAGTATAGTGGTGTACAGCTACTTGGGAGGATGAGGAGGGTCACTTGAGCCCAGGAGTTTCTGGCTGCAGTGAGCTATGACGGTGCCACTGCACTCTGGCCTGGGTGATAGAGTGAGATCCTGCCTCTGGAGAAAAAAAAAAATCAGTGCTTCTGTCTTGGGTACTCTATCTTTCTTGGGCCACTTGCTCTAGGGGAAGCTGTTACGTGGACACTTAGGCAGCTTATGGAAAGGTTCACATGGTGAAGAACTGAGGTTTCCAGCAGCCAGCAAGGAATGGAGGCTTCCCAGCAATGATGGGATTGAGCTGGAAGCAGATCCTCCCCAAGGTGGGCCTTCAGGTGACTGCCCCAGCTGACAATTGGACAGCAACTTTGTAATTCTGAGCCACAACCACCTAGCTAAGCTGCTCCTGAGTTCCTGACCCACAGAAACTCTGAAATAATAAGTGATGTTGTTTTATGCTGCTCAGTTTGGGATTGTGTGTTACATGATAATAGATAACTAATATGTAATCTGAATGCAAAAGTGGTTCATTTTACTATATAATAGCAAACAACAAAACAAAACAAAACAAAAAATTAATTAAATGTCCTCAAGTGGGAAACTGGTTAAGTAAATGATGGCATATTTGCTCAGTGGGATATTAGGCAAGTGTTAAAAATGTTGGGTTAGCTGAGTCCTCAGGAATAAAAGTAGCCAGTGGAAACCCATGAGAGTGTGAGAACCACTCAGGGGAGTCACACCAAGCACTGCTGACCAGGGACCACGTTTATAAAAACACGACATCAACATATTACCCTCCCAATGTTTTATTTTTATTTCCTCTTTCTGTTTTCTCTCTCCTTTACCTGTTCTAGAGAATCCCATCAGAGTACCTGTGGCCTTTTGCTGTCTAGCCTTCTCCATCAGATTGTGCTCCTTGAAGACAGGGACTTCTTACCTGGCACTGGGTTGGAGCAAAGAGTGAATACCTTTGAAGTTTGAGTAATAACATATGCATTTTCCATGGTTTTTAAAACTGTTTTTCTATTATTTATTTTAAAAATTATTTTTGTATATTAATTAAAAAATTGTTATGTATTTACGGGGTACAAGTACAGATCTTTTTTCTTTTTTTTTCTTTTTTTTTTCTTTTTGAAACAGAGTCTGACTCTGTCGCCCAGGCTGGAGTGCAGTGGTACAATTTCAGCTCACTGCAACCTCCGCCTCCTGGGTTCAAGCGATTCACCCACCTCAGCCTCTCGAGTAGCTGGGATTGCAGGTGCATGCCACCACGCCTGGCTAATTTTTGTATTTTTAGTAGAGACGAGGTTTCACCATATTGGCCAGGTTAGTCTTGAACTCCTGACCTTAGGTGATCTGCCCACTTTGGCCTCCCTAAGTTCTGGGATTACAGGCGTGAGCCAGCGCGCCTGGCCACGAGTACAGATTTCTTACATGCATACATTGCATAGTGGTGAAATCTGGGCAGGTTTTGTTTTTTTTTTTAAGCAAAATGCAAAGTTATAGGTAGAGTGAAACCACTACTATGGTTGCAAATGCTATATAAAGCAGGTGGAAACAAATACAACAACTTCTAGATTCAAAAAGCATTACTTTGTAAAGATGTAACTCCAATTATTTTAGTTATTTTCTTCTTTACCGGGACACTCCAGACTCTCTTTGTAGTTTTGCATTACTCTATTCAGCTTGGTCTCATCTGTTAAAAGTCTAATGCTAAATTAGTGGTGGGGATGGGAGCTAAAATGACTTCAAATTTCCTCAGCCTATTGTTGTTCAAGGCTATAACCAAGTGCTTTTTTTTTTTCTCACTTTCCTTTTGTCTGGTCTCCACTTGACTTTTTCTTACCATGTTTTGAAGCTGCTTGAGTCCTGTGAGAGCGGCCTTCCCTCCCAGCTGATTGTAATTTCTTACTAAAGCCCTGTTAACTCCAGATCAATGGCTTATTTGACTCACTTGACTTTTTAAAGGAGCCAGAATTATTTCGCCTTTAAAGCAAATGTATGTATATATGTTAACCCTTAAGCTCTCAAACACTCAACCCATGTGTTAGGGTTAAACTAATGGCTCTGACGATTGGGTGGAGGGAAGCAAGATAGAAATGATGAGAGTAGGAAAAATGACATTTGTGTGTGTGGGAGAAATAAAAATCACTCGAGACTTTTATATAGTAATATGCAAATTCTCCCTTTATGCTTTTCTCACTTCCACCTGCAATTGGAGATGTCAATCTCTCAGCTGAGAATGATAGCTCTAGTGAGTCACTGTTGCCTTGCAGATGTGTCAGTGTAGAACAAAGCTTTTTGTGGTAGCAGCCTCCATGATGCCTGCCTCCTCTTATTCACATCCTTGTGTAGTTCCCTCCCCCGTTGCACCAATGCACTATAGCAGAGGCAATGCTATGCCACGTCCAGGCTTAGATTATAAAAGACAGAAATGTCTTTTATAATCTTGAGTCTTCTCTTTTGAATCACTTGGGTCCTCTCTTTTGAATCACTCACTTTGGGGGAAGCCTCATCATGAGCAGCCTATGTAGAGGCCCATAGGGCACGGAACTAAAGATTCCCATTAACCCTCCCACGAGTGTGCCTGGACACACATCCTCAATTGACTGCAGCCCCAGTTGACTTCTTGATTGTAGCCTAGTGATAGGTCTTGAGCCTGAACCTGTCAGGTAAGCCACTCCTAGATTCTTGACCTACAGAAACTATGAGATAATAAATGTTTGCTGTTTTAAGCTGTTAAATTTGGTGTGATGTTACATAGTAGTAGATAACTAAACCAGTTGTAAACAGCTGGGTTAGACCAAAACCTAAAGAGATTTTTCTTTTTTTTTGAGACAGGATCTTGCTCTGTTGCCTAGGCTGAGTACAATGGCATGATCACACCTCACTGCAGCCTCGACCTCCTGGGCTCAAGCAATCCTCCCACTTCAGCCTCCCGAGTAGCTGAGACTACAGGCACGTGCCACCATGTTCAGCTAATTTTTGATTTTTTTTGGAGACAGGGTCTCTCTCTGTTTCCCACGCTGGTCTTGAACTCCTGGATGCAAGCAGTCCTCCCACCTTGGCCTCCCAAAGTGCTGGGACTACAAGAGTGAGGCACTGCGCCTGGCCAACAGATTTCTTTTACTTTGGAAGTGCTATTACCAAAATCATACTGGAGTTACCAGTAAGTAACCAGCTTTGGTAATTGCAGCAACATATTTGTTATTATAATTTCACCCAATCATGAAAAATTTGGTTGAATAGGATGAGGAATTATTATTAACATAACATTAATATCATATAAGTGGCAGCCAATTTTAAATGTAGGTTTTGTTTGTTTGTTTGTTTGTTTTGAGACAGGGTCTTGCTCTTTTGCCCATGCTGAAGTGAAGCAACGTGATCTTGGCTCACAGAAACTTCTGCCTCTTGGGTTCAAGGGGTCCTCCCACCTCAGCCTCCCGAGTAGCTAGCTATAGGTGCTTGCCACCATGCCTGGCTAATTTTTGTGTTTTTTTGTTTTTTGTAGAGATGGGGTTTTGCCCTGTTGTCCAAGCTGGTTTTGAACTCCTGGCTTCAAGCAATCTGCCTGCCTCAGGCTCCCAAAGTGCTAGGATTACAGGCATGAGCCACTGTACCCAGGCAAAATGTAGCTTTTTTTTTTTTTTAAACCTGCTTTATTTCAAAAAGCTTTTGAAGTGATACAGCTGTATATTTTTATGGCAAAACCCAGCCCATCTTCAAACTGATAAATAGGGCCACCTAACTGCAAAGAAATGATTAATTTATAAATTTCTTGTATTTTTTAATGAAACAAAATATAACTTTTGTAGGGCTTAGAAACAGTTAAAAGCAGTGCTTGAAAAAAAATTAAAAAGCAATAAAGTTTAAAGAGATTAGAGTTCCAGAGGAGTTTTTTAATTAGTGTGCTGGATACATATTTTTTGTCTTTTTTCTTTTTGGAGAACCTCTTCATTTTGAATTCTTTTTATGAGTCCTCATGATCACTTCTTTGCTCAAATTCTTCTGTCTCACATCTCCATTATGAGCTGAAAGATTATTCAAGTATCATATGTTTAGAGTAATCCTTTCTTATGAGTCAATTTTTAGGTTTTTATTAATCTCTTAGAATTCTCTGAATTTTCTTATGTAACCACAATAGTGGTTCTTCCTCTGTGACTCCAAACATGACTTCAAAAATTAAAAGTAGAAAGAACATCACCTTTCCATACCCAGAAAGCCCCCCACAGGCTGTTTTAGAGGGTGTAAGGTTTAAGCCTATGGTTGTAAAATGGGGTGGTTCAGGCTGTAGCAGGCCCACAGAGGGGTGTGTTTTATTTGGCCAGCACTGTGTTGTCTCACACAGTGTTCTTAAAAAAAAAAAAAATTGCCAACACTTAAAAACCAGGCAATTTCACATAAAAAAAAAAAAAGACCTGACAACAGTAGGCCTATATTCCTACATAGCAACACTGGGCTGAAACTAAGAAACTGCTGCCCCTTGTAGATGGTGCCTAGACTTTTGCCCTTCACTACTGCTCTCCCACTCCCTGACCTTTTTTTTTTTAAACGTCCTCTGGCTTCATTTATTTTAGTTGCTTTCCTAGGCCCTGTGGGCATTTGCAATGACCACTTCTGATCTAAACAGACAACTAGCCATGATGTAATTGGGAGAGGTTGAAGTCACTGGGGCACTATTAAAGCAAGATTACTTTTGTCTGATTTACCTAGTAACCACCATACTTATACTATGCTAAGGGGCATTCCTGTCTGCTCTCTTCCCTTCCGGTCAACATAGAGTTATTTCTAATGTTCCACTCATGCGGCTTTAGATAGTACTAATCTTATGAATGTTGTTGATCTTAAAAGTCCTCCTTTTAATTTACTTTCTCTTTTTGTTTTAAACTTAAACCTAAAGTCATACTGAGGTTTTTGATTATTCTAAGTTGAAGATTTTGATCCATTTAACTTGCAACACTTCTCATGCCTGTTACTGACGGATCACTGCAAGCTTAGCCCTTAGTTAGGAAAAGACCAAACAAACCAAAAACCCAGATTCCAAGAACAGCACAGAATGAAATTCTTAAGAAAATGCAACTGTGTGAGAAGCAAAGTCTTGTCACCCCAAGTTTTTACATGTTATTACTGATCAAAAAATTGTATGAACATAACCCTCATAAATGTTGTTGGAAAGAATTATGGAAAAATTGAGAGAGGCAGAGAAGTGTGAAAAGATGACGCTTCCCCCTCCCTTGTCACAGTACCGCAGAGGAGGCTGCCTCAGTTTCTTCACTCAAAATGAGCTATTCCTAAGCCAAATAAAACTAGTTATTCCTTTACTAAAAACAGCTGATCATCAAATTTCGTGACTGTACATTTTTGTCTACATATATGCAATAAACAACTTTAATTATTATTTGTGAGTAAGGAAGGTGCTGTTGGATAGTTTCCTCTGACAGTTTGCAGTCAAATAAAGGTTAAAAATAAATAACCCCTAACGTTTAAAAAATGTATATTTTAACTTTAATAAGGGTATGAATTAAGGCAGCAGGGTGTGAAAAAGTAAATGAATATTATTTCTAGTATATATTATTAATTGAAGAAGAATTATACATTCTTTTCATGTAATTTATTTTAAAAATAGTGATAGAGGCAGGATGAAGTAGCCTTTTGGATGTGTAATATGTATGATGTGCATTATTTAGGTGTGCCTTATTAAAGAAGACATATTCCACCATATTTTAAAATAAACTTTCTGCTATATTAAAAAATAAGCTAAAAATTTTATATTTGTTTTTTTTTTTCTTTGTAATAATAATGTTAGTACAGTTAGGCCCAGCAGTAGCTATATGTATGGGTGAGAGACATGCTTATATTTACTTTTTAAAAAATAACATTGAAGAAAATTTGGCAAACAGAGAAAAAATACACCACCCATAGTACCATCAACCCAGTATAAATGCTGTTAGCATGTTGGTATAACATGTAGCCTTTTCTCTTTGCATTTTTAGACATAGTTATAACCAGTTTTTAATCTTGTTTGTTATGTAACAGTATAGGATATGTCACATGTTATTGTGTAATGGAAGATATATTATAAAAATTTTTTGAAGATTTACTTAAAATTTGAAATGAGGCAATGATATTTTCAGGGACTGAAGATAAATTTCTTGGCTCACTGCTTTTTTTGGTCAACCTTTTTTGAGCATCTAAGTCAGTACATATCAATCTTTGATTTCATAAGTGTGATAATTGGACATCTAAAAACTCATTTCCATGTTTGAGTTTAAAATGAACTTCATGAGATTTCTCCTATGGGAAGTGATTTTTAGGTGTGCAGAGTTTTGTATGTGTTTTGGTTGCTGCTGGTTTTTTTCGAGTAGAAAATACAGAAAAAGCTGGGCGCAGTGGCTCACACCTATAATCCCAGCACTTTAGGAGGCTAAGGTGGGTGGATCATGAGGTCAGGAGTTCAAGACCAGCCTGGCCAAATGGCGAAACCCTGTCTCCACTAAAAATACAAAAAATTAGCTGGGCGTGGTGGCAGGTGCCTGTAATCCCAGCTACTCGAGAGGCTGAGGCAGAGAATTGCTTGAACCCAGGAGGCGAAGGTTGCAGTGAGCCAAGATCACGCCACTGCACTCCAGCCTGGGCAACAGACTGAGACTCCGTCTCAAAAAAAAAAAAAAAAAAAAGAAAGAAAATACAGGAAAAAAGAAGAAAAGAGGAGAAGGAAGGAAGGTTGGAAGCACTTCCTGAAATGATACTTCTGTATACATTTTCCCTGAACACTCCACAGACCTGATTCCTGGCTCTGCTCTGTTCTTGTAGTGGCCTGTTCATGTATTCACTCTGAGCAGGGTTTTCTAGAACAGAACAATGTTTTTATTCCCTTTCCCCAAGATCTAGCCAAGTGTGCAGCACATAGTAAGCACTTAATGAACATTCAGTGAGTGAAAGAGGAGAGAAAACCATGCATAAGAGACACCAAGCATAAGAGAGGAAGGAATTATATCAGGATGTTTTTAGCTGTAAGTTGTAGCATGTAAACTACAAGTGGCTTAAGCAATAAGGACATTTTTTAAATTCACATGACACAAAGTTCAGAGTAAGGGCAGTTCCAAAGCTGGTTTTGCAGCTGAACAATGTCATGGAGTACCCAGATGTTTTTCATTTTTGTACTTAGCCACCATCAGCATATTGGTGATTTCTTCCCTTATAGTTGCAAGATGGATGTAGGAGTTCCAGATGCTATTTGCAGACATGACCATGTCCAACAAAGAAGAGGTGGTATTTTCTGCTGTGTATCTCAGTTTATTACAGAGCTTTCACAGTTGCTTCCAGGTGACTTCTGCTTAGGTCTAGGATTGGCTCACAAGCCTATGCCCTAGCTGACGATGGCTATTGGGTAGACACCAACAGTGGCTGGCATAGAAACACCAGAGGAAACAATAATGGGAAAAAGAAGAGTGATAGAGGCAGAATGAAATAGCCTGTTGGACGTGTAATATGTAGAGTCTACATTATTTAGGCCTGTTGTATTCTTATCTGTATATACATTCACTATCTGATATTTAATATTAACATATGTTTGAAGCTAGGAGGACAATACTTCTAAGTAAAAAGTGTGCTACTCAAGAGCAGTAGAACCATATACATTTGGGGATGTAAACTATATGAAATTGCAAGTACAAAATTGCTAGGCCCACTTTAGGTCCTTGGAAACTTCATTATCTTCATGGCAAATCTTTTTCTACTGCCATCCCCAGCCTTCCCCACATTTAACATTGCTACTCTGGAGAGAATAGAAAACTTGGGTAACAAGTTAGAAGAACAGAATTTGCTTTCTCATTAACATTATGTTATTCTAAGGAAGAAGGATATTGCACTCAAGAATTACTCAAGGAACAGGTCAAATGAATGGGAGTTACAAAGATAGATAATAGATGTTCTTTTAAAAAGCATCTTCAGGGTTTTTGTTAATAGTACTTTTAAACCGTTGTAGTTTGCTACATATTCTTTACTCCTAGAAACTGGGTATAAAAGTGAAAATACATCAAAACAAAATATTCAGCCCACTATATATATATATTCCAGGTGTGCTTAAATAGGGACATATAGATTATTACTATATGACACTTGTATAATTTGGATTGAGTTGAATTCTTAAGCAGAATGTTAATGATCAGAAAATGAGTATTTTTTTAGAAATTATATGTAATATAACATTTTATATTTTTTCCCATTTCCTTTGGATGGGTGTTGGGGTGTGGTGGGGGAAGAGAAACAGTGACCACCTGTGTCACCTGCTGTCTTCATGGTCTTCAGTCTATTGCAGTAGCATCCCAGAGGCTGTTTCTGAGGAACCTGTTACATTGCTAGGTTGATACTGCAGTCTGTTGGCTATTGTCTTCTTTTTTAAAAACAAAGCAAAACAAAATATATTCCTCTCATCTACCTCTCATTCTTGAGATTACATAAGAACTTCCCATAGTATACTAGCTTTTACACCAAATTTTAAAAATTGAAACATACCTTTGCCAATGAATGTAGTGTTAATTTGCAGAAGTGTGTCACTGGCGCCAAGTTGAAAGAATCTGTCACTTAATAGCCTTCCATTAATACTTGTTTAATGAAAGAATGAATGAACTGTTTATACAATATTGGGACTTCTAAGATAATTATGATAATTTAAGGAACACAAATATTGGACACTAACCTGTATTTGCTAACATTTTCTTTTAGAAGTTGTGATATTACCAATACTTTGAAAAATCAAACACTGTATTATCTTCAAATTAAAGACTTTAAGTGACATGCTAAATAGAGCTCTTAGCTTGACAGTTAAGACATTTATATATAACTAAGGCACTACACATCTGGGAAAATAAGGACATATTTTGAAAGGAAGCGATTCCAGAAATGGGTGTCTGTGATTCAGTAAGAGGGGCCATGAATACAATGTGAGTAGAATCTGTAACTGTGTGTGGTGCTTTATGCTTCTCAAAAGGCAGTTTTTTCATGATATTATATGGATCTGCTTGCCTGTCTCCCATTATCTGTAATTTAAAATGTGCTATTTTTGTAGCTGTTATTCTTGGACATACAAGTAAATCAACATGTATATTCAAAAGATATGTACTTGATTTCTGACAAGAGTAAGATAAATTTATTCTTGTATCTAAACGTTAGCATTTATATACAAAAGTTTATTGATAAGTAGTAGATCTCATTTTTGAAAGTATTTTTATATGTACAATGAAAAGGCAGCTTTCTATTTTGTATGAAATTTTTAAAAAATCTTTTAAAAGTACTACAAGATAAAAGGAATTTAAAAATTGACATTATTGGCACAAGATTCATGTTAATGTTTACTCACGTAAATAGCGCAAAATACTGCCTAATTAGTGTGGTTGGTAAATTTTTGGTACTTAAATTTTCTCTGTTATTGTAAACCATGCATAAAATGCTTGTCTATTGAGAAGTGCAGAATTGTCAGAGCTTAAACAGCTGACATCTGCTTACTCTCTTAAAAAAAAAAAAAAAAGAATAACAAGCCATTTCAGCCTAATCTACCTCAAATGTGTTCATGTAAATGGAGGTCCATCTATTGACCTGTATTCTTTTCAGCTCAGGATTGGTCCACATGGTTTATGAAACCAGGAAGCCTGATTTGAAATGCAGATGTTGAGAGAGTGAAGTACACCCTCCCCTTTTTTCTTTGCTGTATCTGTCAGGGTGAAAAATGGCTTGCACAAGGGTCAGTCACCCATACTCACTTAATTACTTTTCTTGGACCCACAGAACTGTCACAAGCTGTGGTGGATGCGGGAGCTGTTCCTCTTTTAGTACTCTGTATCCAGGAGCCAGAAATTGCTTTGAAAAGGATTGCTGCTTCGGCCTTCAGTGATATTGCAAAGCATTCTCCAGAGTTAGCACAGGCAGTAGTGGGTGCAGGAGCTGTTGCTCACTTAGCCCAGATGATCCTCAATCCTGATGCTAAATTGAAGGTATTTCAAAATAAGGTTGAAAAATACATCAGCCTTCTTATAATGTAAGAAAATGGAAATGTGTACACGTGAATATTTTGCATCTAAAAATAATTAGTAAATTATCATTGAAAACAGATATGAATATATTATGTATTTGGTCTCTTAATATGTGAAAATAATGCTATAAGGATTAGATAAAGATGTGATTGGGGAAACTATGTACAAGATCAGAAGTAACAAGAGTGTTAACATTAATAATTAAAATACAGAATCACATAATGATTAAATCTCTGGTTTGGAAAAGACCTAAAGATTTTTGAACCCACCACTATAATATTGTTTCTTATGGAAATTACAATATTTATCTTAGTCTTTTTTATAGCTTTCTAAAATCTGATTTTTAGTTAATAGTCACCAATTATACTTTTATATTCGAATAGTTATATCCTATAATGTTTTAAAATTGTTAATGTTAACTAAGCAATGGGACATTCTTTGAAATGGTATCAGCATCATGTCAAAGATATTGTTCTGCTTGATGATTTTTGTACTAAATGATCACCTGTCTCATAAATTAGCAATTTCAGTATTGCATAATTAAGAAATGGTATTCATCCAGAGGTCATGTTATTTAATCATCTGTAATAGATAGAGTTTCAAAATATTGAGAACTAATTTGGAAATCAGGAATTTTTAGAACTTGGGTATAAGACTAGAACGTGAATGTCTCAAGACTCAGAAATCTGAGGCTGTTTAGGCATGTACATTTTTTTCCTTTTATAAAGGAATTTGAATATATATAAAACTGTTTACATTACATCTGAACTCTGTAGTGGATACTATATAGTGTTTTGTTTTGTTTTTTTGCTTCACAGCATCAGATCCTTTCAGCTCTCAGTCAGGTTTCAAAACATTCCGTGGATCTGGCAGAAATGGTTGTTGAAGCAGAGATTTTTCCAGTTGTACTTACCTGTCTGAAGGACAAGGATGAATACGTGAAGAAAAATGCTTCTACTTTAATTAGAGAGATTGCAAAACATACGCCCGAGGTGAAAAGAAACTTCAAGGCACAATAATATGTAGTAGTTAGTTTTAGTTTTTAAATGAAACATCAATTTGTTTATAGGGCCTAGGGGTTGTGGTACACGATCTAGTTGAGTCAGGATTTCTCATCTTCTACTGATGTTTTGGACTGGGTAGTTCTTTGTTGTGGGGAGCTGGTCCTGCACACTGTAGGACGGATGTTTAGCAAGATCCCTAGCCTCTGCCCACTAGATGCCAAAAGCACCCTTCTCCCACAAGTGGTGACAATCAAAAATGTCTCCATACTTTGCCATGTGTTCCTCAAGGAGCAAAATTGCCTCCAGTTGAGAAGACTGGGTTATATTAGCAGAGTTTGAGTTTGAAATCTGTTGCTAGTCATTCCCAACTTTCCATTTCTAGATTGTGAGGACAATGGAACTTTGCCATCCTTACCATTTTATGTCAGCTGGGAGTAGTGAGAACACTATTATAGCTCCAGGTTGGGAGAAATCACAAAGGTCCCCTGGCCTACTGTGACCACTCCAGTAGCTGCTCTTACATGGTGATTTCCTGCTCTGAGTTCCTAGATGGGAAAGAAATAGAGAGAAAGCAAGCCTGTGTTGATTCTGAATTATCTTTTTTTCTGTGTATATTTTGACTAATCAATTTTTATTTCATTAAACTTTAAGTCCTCATTGTTTATTTCATCTAACATCTTTATTTGCTTGAGATTTTTCAAAATTAAAGCGCACTCAGCTAGTAATCATTACTAGCAAAGGGGGAATAATTAGGTTAGAATATTTCAAGTCCGACATTGTCTTTCACCATTCAGTGATTAATCTGCTTCATATTCACCCATTGTGAATGGGGGGTTTCAGTAGTTAGTTATGAACTAGCCCTAGGCTTGGAGTCTACATGAGGAATTTTGACATCCATTATAATAGGGATAAAAGTTGTGCCATCGATGCATGAAAAATTGAATCACAGAATAAAGCTCCTCACAGTTTGTGCATTTGAACTAGCAGGTTTATTGTACTTGTATATTTCTTTAATAAATATAATAATTTCACTAAATGATAATTCAATTTCACCAGTTGTTTTTAGGTTCTAAATAGAGTGTGGCAATATTAAACTGTATTTAAAGACCATCATAGGGTCCTGGTGATCTAACTCTTGTTCCCATCGCTTAGCTTTCGCAGCTGGTGGTTAACACAGGAGGGGTTGCTGCCATGATTGACTGCATTGGATCCTGCAAAGGGAACACACGGCTGCCTGGCATCATGATGCTTGGTTACGTAGCAGCTCATTCTGAGAACCTGGCAATGGCAGTCATCATTTCTAAGGTTTGTTCTTGCTTCGTTTTCTTCTAGTTGCAGTAAGAAATTCTAAGACAGAACCACAGATTAATGTTCTCCCACAGAATACAAAATATAACTGACTGGAGCAAAAAAATTACCTGAAAAAAATTTTGATTGTTTCAATGCTTATTAGCAAGTTTTATTAGCAAGGAAATGGGAAGTTTAAAGTTTTACTCAGTGTTTCTCATCAACAGAATATCAACTGTTTTGAGCATTAGTATTATCTGTATTTAAATATGAAGTTTATTTGTATCTTGAAGGATTAATTGTACATATCTACAAACATGTAAAGCTTGCCTTGGTTAGAAACACCTATTTGTAAATGACATGCCCAGTAGTCATTTTCAGTATTCTGGGAGGTCTATATACCCCTCCATTTCCTGCCACTTGAGTGGGAGATGACAATGGCTAGGACATCCCTTTGTATCCACTTTCTCTTCTTCAGCTTTTATGAACAATTTCTCTTCTTAGATGTAGGCAATTCAGAGCGCATGTCAGATAGCAGTGTTTTGTTTCCTTGCTCTAGGGCTTTTGCTTTATCTCAGTTCACAATTTTGTAAGAACCCCTCATCTAGTGCAGCCCTGGCACATAGTAGGTGCTTACGAAATGTGTGCTGATGAATAAATATTGATCTCTGGACGAATGCTTCAAAGCCTGTGTGCTTACAGTGTGTGTGGTGACCCTCTGGGGTGTGGGTTTCTTATCAGCATAGAAAACCTGCTGCTGTATGTTAAACAGAAATGTGGATTTTTTTTATCCCTTACTAATCCTCAGAATAAAAAGGAGCCTTAGATCTTTATTTTCTACCTATTTCTTGATAATTCTTTGCTTTACTCCCTTTTATCCTGCTCTTTTCCTTTTGTTCTTCTACTACCACAGACTGTGATAGTGACTAGAGCAATAGTGGTGCTTTCTGAAGGGTCGCGGTAAGGATGTTACGAGGATTTTGATCCTTCGTTCTTTTGTGGATAGTCATGAAGCTTATGCATGGGAAGAATGATGAAAAAAGAAGCAATTGCCGTTGCTTCCCATATGTCTTCCTGAAATTAACCAGGGAGCTCTCCCCTTCTTTTGTCTGAGGTTGCCGCTGGCCTTTCCCACTTGGTTTGTTTTTCAGATAGAGATCAAGGTGTTGCTTGCTGAAACTCCAGCAGTTTCAGGCAAGCCACATAGTATGGTAGCACTCTCTGCTTTTCCTGTGTGGTACTATAAAGACTAACAATAATACGTTGCATTTAAATAGTAATTTTAAAGCAAATTTGCATTCCTTATCTTATTTGCTGTTCATTATAATTGAGGCCAACAAGTCAGAGCTTTGGGGATGGAGTAGAGGCACTGTCTCCTTTTCCTCCTGCTTCTTCAGTCTTGTTACATCCTGGACATGTGGGCTTTCTGGAAAGTTGCTTCATTCTGAAGACAGGTCTGACCTTTAATATTGGCAGACATACATTTTTAGTTGTAGGAAAGAAGCCAATGAAGAAATAAAGCTGACCTCTTCAGGAAATTGGTCTTAATAACCAAATTAAAAAGCAAAGAATAAAAGTATATATGATGATTCTGGCCTTTGCTGTGGTAGCATAACCATGTGATCTTTTTTTGTGGTACCAAATTTAAGGTGATTACCATAATCTCAAATTA
Source organism: Nomascus leucogenys (assembly GCF_006542625.1). Classification (NCBI taxonomy): domain Eukaryota; kingdom Metazoa; phylum Chordata; class Mammalia; order Primates; family Hylobatidae; genus Nomascus; species Nomascus leucogenys. The sequence goes on along the minus strand of NC_044389.1, from coordinate 92,903,116 downwards.
GTCGGAATATTACACCTTTACAGAATTTGGAATTAGAATTTGATTTTTTTAAATTGTTCCTTGGGTATACAAAATGTAATGTATTTGAGGCTCTTTAGTTTATTCTGTTTTTATTATTTAGATAAAATTGAAGCATAAGATGCAAAATGTAAGCATGCGCTGTGTAACAAAAGTAATTGTTGCTTTGACATTCAATCATGTTAAAGTGGAAAGAACTATAATTTAAAAGTTGACCATAATTGATGGAAAATTATTTATGTACTGTTTCAGGAAAGGTGTTGGTGAATATATTCTATTGACAAGGTACTTAGATAGGATTCTTACTGATTTATTTTATTCTCAGACTTATTATATCAGGTTTATTATATTTGGTGAAAATACAATTTCTTTAAAGATTCTAAACTTTTTAACAAAGGAAAATAAAAGATTTAAAAATTCTAAACGTTTTTAGTTTGTCACAGTAAAATCTGGCTTTGCCTATTTCCTAGTCTGTGACATCTGTTGTTTGGTTAAATACCTCTCTATTTGGGGGGTAAAAGCTAGTAGAGAAATTCTTGGTTTAGTTGAATTGTTACCAATAATTAAGGTAATTTAGTTCTAGTCATTTTATTGACTTAAGAAATGACAGCCCCTGTGATGTGCTCATTTATTGAACCGTTTAAGAAAAAAAGGATCAAGGCTGAAATGATTTCTTCTCATGTTTGAGAGACATGGAAGACTCTTTAATCCTGCTCTAGATTCATAACACTTGCTCTTTTGATCCACGCTGCAGGGTGTACCCCAGTTGTCAGTCTGCTTGTCAGAAGAACCGGAAGATCATATTAAGGCTGCAGCTGCTTGGGCCTTAGGACAGATTGGAAGACACACTCCTGAACATGCACGCGCTGTTGCAGTCACAAATACTTTGCCAGTTCTGCTTTCTTTGTACATGTCAACAGAAAGTTCTGAGGATCTCCAAGTAAAAGTAAGTGCTTAATTCTGTTTTATGAAGATTTTGGCTCATTTAAAAAATATGTCATTTAAAATCTCTTTGTTTTCATCATGTACAATATTGTTTTATGAGTCAAGAAATACAAATTTATCAGAATTGACTTCACTCTTCTTTGAAAATGAGCTACCCTGTCTCTAAAAATCAGTGATATATTTTACAGAAAATCTCTATGGGTGCAAAGTTGTTTGTAAAATGAATGGTTATTGCATTCTACATTCCTGTTGACTTTTCTTATGAAGTAGGAACTGAAGAATAATAGAATTTTTTAGTTTGAATTTGCTGGAGAGACCTCTAGTTCATTTTACATTTAAAAGTGGAATCCAAAAGAACTTAAGTTACCTTTCAAATGTATCATATAACTAGTCAGAGGGTATTTTTGAACCCATAATTTACGTCTTTAATTCCAAGGCCACCTGACCTTTTAATTATATGTCTTATATTTGTTTCTTTAAAAAATTGTCTATAAGACTAAATTAAATATTTTTAAATCATGCATTTTTAAAAGGCAGATTTTCTGAAATATTACTAGCTACTAAAATGCTTCACAAAACATGAATATGAAGAAGGATGGTTTAATGATTTTAGAATTTAAAAAAAAGAAAAATGTTTTCCAGCATAGTTCCTATTAGGAAAACTTATAAGTTTTTGAAAGCAGCTTGTAAAATTGTCTTGGATTGAGGAAAGTTCACAGAACACACAATAATTTAACAGTAAATTAAATTACATTTAAATTTTAATTAAAACAGTAAACTAACAAATAGGAAAACAATTTGGTGAAACTTAACTTTAGATGGCATAATGAGATGGGAAGTTTACTTGAACTATACACTTAAGGGACTCTGAAAGTTATGTATAGCGAATTATCTATTTGACTTGTAAATTTTATAAAAGTAAATTTATGTATATTTGGTCATGTTTGCATATTATTTCTCTACTAATGCATTGAGGGAAATTGGTTTCTAAGATTTAACTTTTTTTTCAGTTTGTATAAGGCTTTCTAGACCAACAATAATTTAATAGATTTAGAACTTCCCTCATATGTCTCTCACATGTGCATTCTTTGGCAATGCTTGTAAGGTCTTTTCTAGTTTAGCAGGTCTCTTTAACTTTCTGGTGAGAAACCAAAACTCTATTCCCAGCTTTAAGTTGTCCAAGCACAGCTGATATACATGTATACATGTATATCATTTCAACCTATATATGTAGTCCTCTTTTGGCTTCGTATTTCTTTAACCCATTATCATTGTTGTTTTTCTCCTCCTCCTTTCGTTCTCCTCTTCCGTCCTCTCCTGCCACCCTCCTGAGTTTCCTCTTAAGTTTTGGAAATAAAGTAAAGGGATATATGAGCTAGAGCATAAATCATTAATAGTGGACTCAATAGTAATTTCAGCTTGAGAAGCCCTTACAAATAGTCCCTTAGGTAAGAGTATGTACTTTTTATATACTACTACCTTATATATCTTGCCTTTTAATAAATTATTATGATATTATGTTGTATACATATCACTGGAGAAAAATAAATTTGAAAACTTCACTTTTTGAAGTAAGATAAATTTCATTATGTTTAACAAGTGGTATTTTTAGGTTAACTAATAGAAATTAACTTCCTTCTGCCTATATTTAGTACAGTATTACTTTCAGGAAATACACTGAGTAGTAAGTTAAAAAGTGGGATCTTTACCAATCATTATTCCATCAACAATCTTTTAAAGGCTTCAAGCCCATCCAAATATTTTATTATTGTAGTGATTTGATCATTCTTTTTTCTTTCCCCACGGTCTCGTGAATTCTATCAGCTGTTATTTTAAAGGGTGTAGAATGAAAGTCCATTCAAGCCTGTTCGATTTGACACCATCTCAGTAGGGAAAAGTATCTAAGAGTGTCAAGAACTGTCTAATGGTATTTCTCATTTGTTACTCTATGGCAGCTTTCAAATTATAAGCCCATGTTGAAGTTCATTTTGTCCCAAAGGCATGTCAGCTTCTGTAAGCATTCTTTAATTGGTTTCCATGCAGGAGAACCAATGCGCAGTCTTTTGGAATTTCTCTCATGTTTTCTTTGGAGAAATATCTATTCAGACCCTTTGCTCATTTTAAATTGGGTTACTTATCTTTTTGTTATTGAATTGTAAGAGTTCTTTGTATATTCTGGGTACAAGTTCTTATAAAATGTATGATTTGTAAATACTTTCTCACATTCTATAGATTTTCTTACTATTTGCTCCCATGTTACTCCAAATCTCTTAATAAAAATGGAAAGTAAATTTTTTTCTAATAATCTTATCTACATGTTTTGAAAATATTCAGGCAGTTATACCTTTATTTGTTTGGATTTAGAGGCATCATATTGAAATGTTTCATCTTACTTTGGCATTTGAGTCAGTTCATTCTAGTTATAAAACTATGTTTAAGATAATTATTTAATTATTGTGTTCTTATGGTAATAGTTGTTCCCCCTTCATTTTTTAGCAGCTTTATTGAGCTATAGTTCACATGCCATACCTTTATCCACTTAAAGTGTACCATTGAATGGTTTTGGGTATATTTACAGAATTATGAAACCATCACCACTATCTAATTTTAGAATATTTTTATTCCCCACAAAAGAAATGCTACCCATTAGCTGTGATTCTGTATCCCCTCTGCCTAGCTCCAGGCAACCATTAATTTACTTTCTTTCTCTATGGATTTGTCTCTTTTGGACATTTCATTTAAATGGAGTCATACAACATGTATAACCTTTTTAGAGATAGGGTTTCCTTCTGTTGCAGACTGGAGTGCAGTGGCATAATCATAACTCATTGCAGCCTTGAACTCCTGGGCCCAAGTGATCCTCCTGCCTTAGCCTCCCAAGTAGCTAAGACTACAAGTGTGTACTGCCACATCTGGCTAATTAATTTTTTCTTTTTTTGTAGAGACAGGGTCTCACTGTGTTGCCCAGGCTGGTCTTGAACTCCTGGCCTCAAGCAGTCCCCCACCTTGACCTCCCAAAGCACTGGGATAAGAGGTGTGAGCCACCACACCTAGCCATGTGCCTGCCTTATTTACTACTTAGTTGAAGTTTCACAGTTCGTCCATGTTGTGGCATATATCAGTATTTTGTTCCTTTCTATTGCCAAATAATATTCTATTATATTAATATGTCACATTTTATCCATTTACTAGCTGATGGATGTTGGATTATTTCTACTCTTGACTATTATGAATAATGCTGTTATAAACATTATTGTAACAAGTTTTCGTGTGCATGTATGTTTTCATTTCTCTTGGGTATTTACCCAGGGATGAAACTGCTGGGTCAATGCATAACTCTGTTTAACATCTCGAGAAACTGCCCAACTGTTTTCCATTGTACTGCCAGCAAGGTATGATGGTTCCACTTTTTCCATATCTTTGCCAACTCTTGTTATTATCTTTATTTTTGATTGTAGCCATCCTAGTGGGTTTGAATTGATATCTCATTGTGGTTTTGATTTGCATTTGTCAAATGGCTAATGATGTTGAAAATCTTTGATATGTTTATTGGCTGTTCATACATCTTCTTTAGAGAGATGTCTATTCAGACCCTTTGCTCATTTTAAACTGGGTTATTTATCTTTTTATTATTGAGTTATAAGAGTTCTTTGTATATTCTGGATGCAAGATCTTATCAGATGTATGATTTACAAGTATTTTCTCACATTCTGTGGGTTGTCTTATTTTCTTGATGATATTGTCTGCAGCACAAAAGTTTTAAATTTTAATGAAATTCAATTGATCTATTTTTGTTGTTGTTGCATATGCTTTTTGTGTTGTATCTAAGAAGGCTTTGTCTAACCAAAGGTCATAAAGATTTACTCCTATGTTCCTCTTCATTTTAATAGCTATTACTCTTTGGACCACAATGCTTTCAGAACATAACTTTCTGAAAAGAATTTTTTAAAATTTTTAAGCAGTTTTCATTCAAGATAATTGTATTAGCCTGTTCTCACACTGCTGTAAATAACTACCTGAGACTGGGTAATTGATGAAGAAGTTTAACTGACTCACAGTTCTGCATGCTGTACAGGAAGCATGGCTGGGAGGCCTCATGAAACTTGCCATCATGGCAGAAGGCAAAGGGGAAATAATGTCTTCACATGGCGGAGCAGGAGAGAGGGAGCGAAGGGGGTGCTACATGCTTTTAAACAAGCAGATCTCATGAGAACTCTGATATAGTTTGGCTCTGTGTCCCCAGCCAAATCTCATCTTGAATTGTACTCCCATAATTCCCCCATGTTGTGGGAGGGACCTGGTGGGAGATAATTTGAATCATGGGGGTGGTTTCCCCCATACTGTTCTTGTGGTAGGGATTAAGTCTCATGATAGCTGATGGTTTTATCAGGGGTGTCCACTTTGGCATCTTATTTTCTCTTGCCACTGCCATGTAAGAAGTGCCTTTTGCCTCCTGCTGTGATTCTGAGGCCTCCCAAGCCATGTGGAACTGTAACTCCAATTAAACCTCTTTTTCTTCCCCATGTCGGGTATGTCTATCAGCTGCGTGAAAACAGACCAATACAAACTCTACCATGAGACAGCACTAGGGGGAGGGTGCTAAACCATCAGAAGCCACTCCCATGATCCAATCACGACCCACCAGGCCCTACCACTGACAGGAGGCCACACCATTGATATAGTTTACTCTCCAACACTGGGAGCAAGCCATATCAATAATCCACTAAGGAAAGGAACAATTAGTAATTTTTGGTATTCTTCCAATTTTTAGTGAAAAACAATTGAAATTGTATTGGTTTCCCATAGTATTGTCAATTTTATTTCGTTAATTGCTATTTTTATGTGTAGTGTTAAGAGGTAAAAAAAATAGTGTTGTTACTTACTGTGGTTTTTCCAATAGCCCTAATCATGGAGGATACAGTCAGTTTTTAGAAATGACGGAAAAATGAATGAAGTTAGAACTGTAGATGCTATGCTAGTTAATAGGTAAACCAGGCCCAAACCCTCAGAACGCCCTCAATAGATAGCCCAGGATTCCTTCTCTGACATCGTCATATATTGTGTCTAAGGATAAACATTAACTACTAAATGCAATGACAATTAGGAAAACTTATAATCTGTTATTCATTAGCTCAAGGTAAGATATTACTTGATTTACTGAAGTAGGTAAATAGGAGAGTTTTTTTGACCCCATAAAATTTCTGTACAATTCATAGTATGGAGTTGTAAGAGTTATTTTATTTTGCTCACAGCCATAAACAACCAATCATAATGCATATTTTCTAGAAGGTAACGAATCTTAAAACCAACATGTGACATGATCTTGTATGTAAAAATATCCTAAGGAATTCACACACACACACACACACACACGCACACACACAAATCATAGAACTAATAAGAGTTCAACAAAGTCATGGGATACAAGATCAATATACAGAAATCAATTGTATTTTCTTTTTTGAGACAGGGTCTCACTCTGTTACCCAGGCTGGGCTGCTGCCCAGGCTGGAGTACAGTGGTGCAATCTCAGCTTACTGCAACCTCCACCTCCCAGGTTCAAGTGATTCTTGTGCCTCAGCCTCCTGAGTAGTTGGGATTACAGGCATGCACCACCACGCCTGGCTAATTTTTTTGGTATTTTTAGTAGAGACAGGCTTTTGCCATGTTGGCCAGGCTTGTCTTGAACTCCTGAGCTCAAATGATCCACCTGCCTCGGCCTCCCAAAGTGGCTGGGATTACAGATGTGAGCCACTGCTGCTGGCCTCTCAATTGTATTTTCATGTACAGGTAATAAACAATTCAAATATGAAGTTAAGAAAATAATTTTATTCATAATAACATCAAGAATTAAATACATACAAATTAACAAAAGTTTAAGACTAGTACACTGAAAACTATAAAACATTACTTAAAAAATAAATTATGAGACATTCCATGTTCATGGACTGGAAGATTCAATATTGTTAAACTGGCAATACTCCAAATTGATCTATATATTTAACATAATCTCTATCAAAATCCTAGCTGGCTTTTTTTTCCCCCAGAAATTGAGAAGCTTATCTGAAAATTCATGTGGAAATGAAAAGAACCCAGACTAGCAAAACAATCTTGAAAATGAAGAACTTAACACTCCCCAATTTCAAAATGTACCACAAAGCTATAGTAATCAAGATAATGTGGTACTTGCTTACAGAAAGACATACGTATCAATGGAATTGAATTGAGAATCTGAAATAAACCCTTTTTATCATCAATTGATTTTTCACAAAGATGCCAAGGCAATTTAATGTGCTGGGACACAACACATTAACACAACAAAGGTGCTGGGACAATTTTATCCTCAAGTAAAAATATTAATTTGGACCCCTATCTCATACCATATACCAGGGTTATCTCAAAATGGATCATAGATATAAATATAAGTGTTAAGACTAGAAATTCTTAGAAGAAACCTAGGAATAAATATGTGTGACCTCAGGTTAGGCAATTATTTTTTAGATATTTTACCTAAACACAAGTGATTTTAAAAATTGATAAATTATATTTCATCAAAATGAAAAAAAACCTCTTATGCTTCGAAAGACACCATTAAGCCTGGGCACATGGCTTATGCCTGTAATCCCAACACTTTGGAGGACAAGGCAAGAGGATCACTTGAGGTTAGGCGTTTTGAGACCAGCATGGGCAACATAGTGAGACCCTATCTGTACAAAAAACAAAACAAAACAAAACTAGCAGAGTGTGGTGGTGCATCCCTGTAGTCCTAGCTATTTGGGAGGCTAAGGCAGGAGGATTGCTTGAGCCCAAGAATTTGAGGCTGCAGTGAGCTATGATCCTGACACTGCACTGCAGCCTGGGTAAGAAAGTGAGATCCTGTCTTTAAAAAATAAAAGGTTAACATTAAGAAAATGAAAAGACAAACCACACAAACTTGGAGAAAATATTTGCAATTCAAGAAAGGAGTTTAAGTATTTTTTTTTTTTTTTGAGACAGACTCTCACTCTGTTGCCCAGGCTGGAGTGCAATGGCACAATCTCAGCTCACTGCAAACTCCGTCTCCTGGGTTCAAGCGAGTCTCCTGCCTCAGCCTCCTGAGTAGCTGGGACTACAGGCACCCACCACCATACCTGGCTAATTTTTGTATTTTTAGTAGAGACAGGGTTTGGCCAGGCTGGTCTCGAACTCCTGACCTCAGGTGATCCATCTCCCTTGGCCTCCCAAAGTACTGGGATTACAGGCCTGAGCCACCGTGCCTGGCTGAGTTTAAGTCTTTTTAACAACTTTATTGAGATATAATTTACATACCATAAATTCACTCATTTTAGGTACACAATTTAATGATTTTTAGTAAACTTACAGAATTGTGCAGCCATATTCACAATCAAATTTCAGAACATTTTCATCATCCCAGAAGGAAGCGTCATGCCCATTTGTAGTCACTCCCTCTTCCTCCTCTCAATTATACCCACCAGCTCCGGACAACTATTAATCTACTTTCTGTCTTTCTAAATTTGACTTTTCTGGACAATCCATATAAATGAAATTATACAATATATGAACTTTTGTGCCTGGCCTCTTTCACTAAGGGTAACATTTGTGAGGTTCATTCATGTTGTTGCATGTGTCAGTACTTCATTCCTTTTCATTGTCAAATAGACATGTAAAGAAAGTCTTAAGTAACTAGGATTTCTATCATGCTGGATAATACAGCTGATTATTAATTATAATATACATTTCTATCTAGAAGAATATAATCATAAGCTGATTATATTTCTTCCACATGAAAGATAGTAAAGCTCAGTGAATTCCTAGTGTCATTAGACTCTTTTCTACAGTTCTTGATTAATAACTTGACAATACATCAACTTAGAACTACTAGAATAAGGCTGTCTTTATTGTACAGTGTATGTGATTTCTGCTACACTGTTCAAGGACCTTTTCACTGATAACAGTGAAGTTAAATTTGTTAGCTTGCTAAGATTATCATGATTTAAGATAGTTCCCAAGTATGTTGGGAATTGAGAGTTTAATTCCAACTTACATTATACTACTTGTGGGAAAAAGCTGGGCTGCATATTTTACATTCCTTGTTTTATTTAATCTAATTTATAAAACAGTGTTTGAGGATGAATGTGTCAAGCAATAAGAGGCTACGCAAACCTGCTTAGCCTGGGTCTCTGGGAAACCTTAAATTCAAGAGATTCTTTACTAATAACACACCTGTGATAAAGTTTGGCTGAATCGATTTACCAATTATAAAGTTCATGATGTGAAAATCACAATGCTCCTTGACATTTCAAGAGCATTGCAAAACACTCAATAGCAAAACAATATGGTGATCCCAGAAGACCAGGTTGGGTAAGGCCTCAGAGAGAAAATAGGTGAAGAGAAAAGCCATAAGGGAGCACTGAAGCACAAAACCTCAGACAAGCAGATGTGGAATTCTAATGGAAAATAGCTGGAGACAAACCCAATTGTTGTAAAGCTTTCCAAACTGAAGGGGACAGCCTTTAAGACAAAGAAAATGAATCACAACCAGCCATGGCCTGAGGGCTGGCTGCCGTGATGTGCTGCAGCCCCATCAGGGTCCTTCTCCACTTGTAGCAAGGGTCAGCACCACATGATGTCACCTTGAAATACGGAGTGCAGGAGGGGGTAGAAATGGTACATATGGTACGTATTCTTCTGCTTGTGGGTGATACACTCCCTGTGTTGAGAAGATCTGTAATTGAGTAGATCCTATCTGTTTTGCTTCTGTGAATGGGGAAGTGTCTACCTACGAGCTATAGCAGCACCTCTGCAAATGCTCATTGAATAATGCACACTGTAGCCACTTCTGACTGCATATGTATAAGCCATGAAATCATGGAGAATATAGAATGCTTGATAATGACATTCTTCAAAAAACCAAATTATTTTCTCGTATTTGTTGATAAGTAGAAATGGGGTGTATTAGTTATCTCAGTTTCCTGTATACAAATTTTTACTCTAATATAGTATATATTAATTTATAGTCTGTAACTTTGCTTTATAATTTTAATTTTCTTATAGGTATTTTAAAAGCTCAGTAATACACTTTACATTTTAAGGCTTAACACAAAGACAACTTGTAGGATATTCTATGATAAAATCAGTCAAAGCAGGAGTTTTTTTTTGACAACAATTTTTAAAAATGAAACAACTGCAGCTTAGACCAGGAAATTGATTTTATTTTCAAATTCCAGGAATGTCAGATTTGAATTCTTGTCAAGGTTTCATTGATTACTTACTTATGTATACATTCTGCTTTATATTTCAAGAGTAAAGAAGCCATAAAGAATATCCTGCAAAAATGCACCTACTTACCAGCCCTTGAACCATTTCTATATGGTGCTCCTCCCAATATTCTGAAACATGTGGTTGGACAGTTCAGTAAGGTAAGAAATGCCAGCCTCTAAGGGGAGGAAGAAAATTAAAGTGATTTGTTAAGTTATTTTTTTTTCTGTTGGGTCAGTGGCTTTTTCTGTAAGACGGGGTCATGGTTTTACTACTTAACTCTCACCAATCTGTATGGACAGGGAAGTTACCTTAATAAAATTCACATGTAAATAAAACACTTTCTTCGTCCTCACATTTTCCTCAGAGCCTCTACTGTCTTTTTAACTGTTCCCAGAAAAGAAAAATCTCATAATATAGATAATTTATATTGATAAGTGACTTTTAGTAATCTTTCTAGTGTCTTTCATTTCACTCACCTGGGAATATGGCAAAGCTCAAAGAGAAAAGGAAAAAGGTTTCTGAGCCACTGAAATATCTTTCATGAAGTCCATGTACTTTACTGGAGATGTTCTCAGACAGTCATTTGGAGCATATTGACTTATTTTATGAACAATTTTAACAAATACAGCTGTCATATTTCTTAGATTGTTGCAGATTAAATGATAGTAAATGGCAGTAGGTAGAAAGGTCAAGCTGCTATAAGTGGGCACAGCCAGCAGAGCTGATTACCAATAGCAAAGGATGAAAGAGAATGACTCTATTACCACAGACACTGATAGTCAGGATGGTGACCCTAAGCTATCAAGAGCTGGCTAAATTATGCTCAGTGAATTTGACTTAGGAAAATGGGGTCTGTACAAGTAGTAGCCCATGGTGGTTATGAGCTCGGGTTCTGAATTGGAGTACCTGGAGTTCCCACTTACCAGCTCTGTAATTCTTTAACAAAATGTTGATCTCTCTAAACCTTCGCTTGGTTACCCATAAAATGTAAATAATTAGAGTACTTATTTCATAGGGTCATTATAAAGAGAAAGATATTGTATGTTAAGCATTTAGCTCAATCCTAGGCACATATTAAGCACTCAAAAGAACAAAAACAACCAAAGAGTTGTATTTAAGAAATAAAACATGCAAGTGGGTCAGGCTAATTTAAAAGATTTTTTAAAAAATGAATGGGGGGGTGGCAAATTCATTTGAATAGTCAGTTATAATGCTATATAAATGAGAAATTACTATTCATACACTATGTTTCTACAAATAATGAACAAAAACTATGTATTGTTACAACTTTTAAAGTAGTCCCTACAGATAAGTTTGTCTAGTTTTAGGTCTTCATCTGAAAGATAGAGTCTGCTAACAGCCTTCAGTTCTCTCAACTCTGTTCATGACCTCCAACAGTACGACTGGCCGTCAAGTGCCAGAGCCACAGGAAAGTAGAAGTTTCACATTGCTGAAGCCACTCATCCAGGCAGGATACAGTTCTGTGTATCAAACACTTACATCCTTTCTTCCTCCTTCCAATAAAATAAGCTCCCCCTCTTAGTTATATGGGATGAGGGGAATATAATGGCATGCCCTCTTGACAAACCAACTAAATAACCAAATATTGCAGAGAAAAGACTAAATTACTGCAAGGGAAATTGATCCATTTCTTTATTTTTTGTGTACTTTTGGGTGCTAAGAAAGTGACCAGCTAATTTGATCATCTAAGAGTGATAAGGGGTAAGGGGCTGAGTAGATCATCTACAGACAGAGTTATCTGTTCTTGAACTGGGTAATTGACATTATTTCTGAAAGTTTCATTTTGTAGTTTAATCTTTTAGGCTAGTGAGTGAGATATTCTGATTTTATTGAAGTAGCTATGAAAGTAAACACTACTCTACATTAAGAGTTCAAAATACATAAAACCAGTGGGATGTGTGGAAGTTAGACAGCCCCAAGATAAAATAAATACAGTACCTGTATCATATACACTTATAAATGTGCCTTCAGGAATATTTCCTTAATCTAAAGATACCAAAGCACTAAAAAGAGATGATAAAGCAAGGTAGAAGGTAAAAAGATACTGAAGTGGCTGGGGACAGAGATAGGAAGTAATGAAAATTCTCCAGGCCAAACAAAATATGTAAAACCAATATATTTATAGAGTATTACATTTTTTACAAATATATACTAGTGCAATTTTTTATTGTCCAGCTGATTTATATTATTGCTCTATTAGCAAGATCCTTTTGTGGTTTTAATTATTTGTTAAATGCCTACATGTACCCAGCTCTCTGTTGAGCACTGGGGAACAGACAAAAAAGATTAAGTTGTTCTTCAGGGAACTTTATAATCTAGCTGAGGAGAGCAGACAAAATAATTAGAAAACATTTCAATGTACTAGACTTGGAGATAAACTTTTTTTTAAAAGAAGGAATGAGTGAATGTAGTCTGAAGTGTTCAGATAGGGCTTCAATGGAGGAAGGACAAGTGAAAAGAGCTGGTCCTTGCAGAAGGAACAAGTTGGGAAAAAAAGAGTGTTTCTCTCAGAGGGATAGTAGCAGTGACCAAGGAAGAGAGCAGGACTTCCCACATTGTGAGCCCACCCCTTGCCCAGGACCTTCCTAGTCTGGTCAGTCTTTTTTTTGCCTCTCATAATAAATTTCTTCATTTCCACTGGCTTTTTCCTGTCAACATGCAAACGTGCTCAAGTCTCCTTGATCCTAAGATCAAAACCTGCAACATCTTTAGCCTTTAGTTCTATCCTACCACGGTCTACTGATTCCCTGTTTTCTCTTTCTGAAACTTTAAAGTTTGCCTTGACTTCCTTACTTGGGACACTTTCCTCAGCTGCTGATAGCCTGCCTTCCTCAACTTCGCCTCCACACACAGCTGCCTTTAGTCAAGTCTTCAGCACCTTCTTCACTGTCAGATCCAGTGACTTGTTTTTTAGTTTTCATTGGTTGCTTTAAGAAACCTTCTCTTGGATTTATTGATTCCTTACGTTTCTGATCTTCTGTCTCTCTAACATTTCAGTCCCCTTTCTCTGCCTACTCTTTAGTATATTCATTCATTTGTTAAACATTTGTTGAACCTCTGTTAGGTACCAGGCACGAGGGAAATGAATGAACTCAAGTATAGTTTCTGCCTTCAGTGCCATTGTGACAGACATATAATGGATAATTAAAAATTAAAATTAAAATATTGTGTGGTATTTAGGTATTATATGGTAAGCACATGGATGGTGGTTTGACAGAATGCTGACAAAAGAAAAGAACTCAACTCATCCTGGGATAAGGGGATAGGGGCTTCTAGAGAAGGATTCTTAAAGGAGGTGACACTTGAGCTAAGTCTTAAAAGATGACTAAGAGTTAACCAAGCATAAGGGGAGAGGTTTGTGGAGTGTGGAAAGCCATTTTAGGAAGAGGTAACAGCGTGGGCAAAGGCAAGAGATGACACAGCATGCATGCTGTGATGTTACTGAAACAATATTTAGGACGGAGATTAGTGGTGGCTGGAGAGGTATTTAGGAGCTGGGTTCCACAGGACCCTTTGTGCCTTGTTAAGGAGCTTGCCGTTAAATTCTTAGGGAGCAAACAGACCTTGAATGGTGTAAGCTTTATATTTTACATCTGTGAGTGGATCTCCATTGCCTTTGCCCATGTTCATTGCCTTTATTTCATTTCTTCAGCTTAAAAATTAACACATTCTAAAAAGAACACATTTCACTTCAAATTAGCAGCAGATTTGGCTCCTTATGTTATAGGTATATTGGGTATAAATTCTCTTTTACATTTTCTCACATACAGTATTGCTTTTCAATAGTAATAATCTAACTTGGAAAAGAAAAGCTGACATTTTATGTGCTTCACTTTGCAAGGTGCTGCCGCATGATAGCAAAGCTCGACGACTTTTTGTAACAAGTGGTGGCCTTAAAAAAGTTCAAGAGATAAGAGCAGAACCTGGTTCTGTCCTTCAAGAATACATCAACAGTATTAACAATTGTTACCCAGAGGAAATAGTCAGGTGGGGAAAATGGACTTTGAAACGTTCAATATTAGAATGTAGTTTTTCTGTTTTCAAATCTAGGTTTTATATCCGCTGTGTAAAAATGTGGACTTTGAAATACGACGTGAGGCCAATATGTACCTTTATTTCTCTCTTGATCTCTTCCCCCTGCCAAATTAATTAATGATCTGACTGACACGCACATTTCCAACTCAAACTGGAATGTCATTTAAGACTTTTTTTTTTTTTTTTTTGAGACGGAGTCTTGCTCTGTGGCCCAGGCTGGAGTGCAGTGGCGTGATCTCGGCTCACTGCAATCTCTGCCTCCCGGGTTCACATCATTCTCCTGCCTCAGCCTCCCGAGTAGCTGGGACTACAGGCGCCCGCCACCGCGCCTGGCTAATTTTTTGTGTTTTTAGTAGAGAAGGGGTTTCACCGTGTTAGCCAGGTTGGTCTCGATATCCTGACCTTGTGATCCGCCCGCCTTGGCCTCCCAAAGTGCTGGGATTACAGGCGTGAGCCACTGCGCCCTCTGGGTCAAACAACTGAATCTTTAAAAATGCCCCCAAGGCATGCAGGATAAAGGCATATTTATCTATGTTTTCTAATCCTACATTTATTTCTTATTTTCTTTGATTAATATTGGAAAATATAAATTCTGATTTTTAAAACTTACATGCTGTAACATATACTTACGTAAGTTACAACATGTCTGTTAATTCTTCCTATTTAATATCAATGGTGTTTAATACATATGGCAACATTAATTTTAAAAGCACAAAAGCAATTTTAAGATTAAAATTTGTTTTCTATCCACATATTTTTATCCAGTAAATTCTTTCCCGAGTTGCAAGTTTGTGCACTTTTTAGGAAGTTTATGAGAACTCCTTGACAAAAAGAGTTCTAATAGGTAAGCTTTGAAATATTAATATATATGATACATCAAAGCAGTGATATATCATAACCTGTATAATTAGTCTACATATAACACTCTGTCTCCAAGCTGGAGTGCAGTAGCGCGATCTTGGCTCAGCTGCGATCTCCACCTCCCAGGTTCAAGCTATTCTCCTGCCTCAGCCTCCCAAATAGCTGAGACTGCAGGCACGCGCCACCACTCCCAGCTAATTTTTTGTAGTTTTGGTGGAGACAGGGTTTCACCATGTTGGCCAGGATGGTCTAGATCTCTTGACCTTGTGATCCACCCACCTTGGCCTCCCAAAGTGTTGGGATTACAGGCATGAGCCACCATACCCGGCCACAAATTTATATTTTAAAAGTTTGTATAACATAAAATGTGTAAAACCATCAAATAAAGGAAATATTAAAATATTTTATGAAGAAAATAAAATTAAGTATTATACATGGAATATGTGTCCCTTCACAAAGAATGGTATTTTATATAAGTTTAAGGTAACTTTCAATATAATTTTGTTACAAACAAAGTTATAGAAAGATGCAAAAAAAAAAAAAAAGAACTAAAGTGTCCCCAGAATGAATGACCTATTAGAATCAGCCAATGGTAAGGTACTTTATTGAAGAGAAGTTTTTTTTTCCCACTTTTTTGAAGGCATATTTTAATTGAGCACCAGGAAAAACTGCAAACGCCATCACATTAGAAATTAATCTAGTGCTTTGTCAAAATACCATTGTAAATTTTTAACTTCTCCAATTCTGTGGGCTGGGGTTTCATTTTTAAAATAGGCTAATTATCATAAAGAATTTTGGTTACCTGACTAATGTTTTCAAATTTCTGATATATATATATATTTCACCCACACAGGGCAAGTAGGAAAACCTCAGTTATGTTTTAAAGCATTAGGTTCTATAAAATGGTATTTTATAGAAATCTTGGAAATGTTATCTTTCTATGAAAATAGACAAATATAATCTCAAAATAGTTTTTTTACAATTACATAATTCTCAAGAATCACTTGGTGATAACTATTTTAGAATTATCCTTTGTAAGAGTTTATCAACTGATACATTCATCTGTTGCTAACCTAAACATTTATTTCATACTGCCTTCCAATTTAGTAATCTTTAAATTTTTTTAATAAAGAAAGGTAAGTAAATGAGAGGAAAGGGGTCTCAACTAGACATTAGAAGACCTAAGTTCTGGGCCTGGCTCACTCCACAGCCATAAGGTGTTTTTGAACTCCTTTTTCTTCAAAATCTCTGCCTCAGCTGGGGTGGGGAAGCAGCTTTGGGGCAACATCTAATTTGGGGAGGGAGACATGGACACAGTCTGCTATTCAGCATATTTCTGGTATCATAACAATATAATAATAACTCCAATTCTCTGTGGGTCTAGGATAAGGTTAATTTGCTTACATTCTTAAAGGCCATTTAGAGGTAAGTTGGGATAGCTGTGGTTGCTGGCCAGAGGGAAGGAATTTCCTGGTCTTATCTGGAGACTCATTTTGGTTCTTTCCGAAGGAGTAAGCTAAGGGCTCAGGCTTAGGTGTCAAACAGACCTTAATTCCGCTCTCAGTTATAACTACTTACTATAACTAACTATTACCTTGAAGGTAATAGTTAACCCCTTTAGCCACAGTTTCTGCATCTGTACAAGGTGGTTAAAGATAATTACCTATTTCATAGTTAGAATTAAATGAGAAAATGCTTAGCCAAAGGGCTACATGTGGCTACTGAGGACTAGAAAAATGGCTAGTATGTCTGTTAAACTGAATTTTTAATATTGAATTTAAAATTTATAAACTGGCACTTGATTCAATTATTGGAAAACTTTTAGATATGTTTGGAACCACTTGTGAGTCTGTTTTTTCAACTGCAAATTTTATGTAATCTAAATACAGACATACTAGCCATTTTTTAAAAATTAATTTATTTTTTTGGGATGGAGTTTCACTCCTGTTGCCCAGGCTAGAGTTCAATGGCGTGATCTCGGCTCACTGCAACCGCCACCTCCGGGGTTCAATCGATTCTCCTGCCTCAGCCTCCTGAGTAGCTGGGATTACAGGCATGCACCACCATGCCCAGCTAATTTTGTATTAGCACAGATGAGGTTTCGCCATGTTGGTCAGGCTGGTCTTGAACTCCTGACTTCAGGTGTTCCACCCTCCTCAGCCTCCCAAAGTGCTGGGATTACAGGTGTGGGCCACTGCGCCCGGCCCATACTAGCCATTTTTCTAGTCCTCAGTAGCTGGTGGGTCCCATTCAGTCTACATGTAGCTGGTAGCTCCCATATTTAACATGGTAATAACAATTATTATTAATCTAATATCAATGATAACATCATTATATCAATACTAAGAATACTATATTATTAAATAAGTAAAATATTAATATGTTAATATGATAAATTAAATATTTATTACATTAAAATATAAAATTTATTAATATTTAAATTAAAAGGTTAAAATTTTACAGATATTTAAAAATCTACCTCTTGAATTCATATTATCTGGTGTCCGATACATTTGAAGGCCTAGGAAGGTAAAGCCTGCTTTAAAATTTTTGACTAACTCAGAGAAGAAGCAGTTGTGAATTTCTCAGTGTAAGAATACTTCGAAGAAACCCACTGTTGAAAGACAATTTTAGAGAAGAAACATTCTTTAAGGCAGCTTTTTGGGTGTGTACGTAAGTAGCTGTTTAACTACAGATGCCTGTAAGCACACTACTCACTACTAAGAAAATACAGCTGTATTTTTTGGTCCACCTTAACTTGATAAATTGTGGAAGGAATTTTAGTGTAATATCAATTATGAGTTTTTAGGTCAAGCATCTGGGCATAGATAAAGATAACAAAAGGCAAAACAAGTCTCTAATATTAGGTTTTATATGGAGAAAATGCCTTCAGAAGCTTAATTATTTTGAGTGTTTTGAGAATTTTTGAATTATACTTCCATAGATTTAAAAATTATTGTAGAATGCCTGCTAAATTTTGACATTCATTTATCTGCATGTAAGTTATTTCCATGACATATTAAGCATCTCACAATGCACTGATCAACATATTTAATACTTTTATACTAAATCTTGTATAAAATGTTCAATTTGTGAATGTAAATGTATAGTACTATAGATGCCCAAGAACTATTAATAGTAAAAATGATTAATTTCCTAGGTTTGTATGATACAAGTATTTGTAAATAGTTTTTCAATACTAAATTATAATTTATTAAATAGTTTTTCAATATGAATTATACTCCCAGAAATTTTTGTTTTCCTAGGGGACCAGATCTGATTAAAACCCATGCTGAGAATGATCTCTAAGGCAGTTAGAATGCAGAAGTTGATTAGTAACAATAGACTGTGTAGTGTAACTTACGAAAAAAAATCTATTAGCGATGATCCTTAAAGCAACATTAGCCACTTGATATGATTAAAATGAAGTCTCTGTAATAAAATATTGTCACTGGATTGAAGATTCTTGTTTGGAAAATGTCCCCTTTGCCATTACATTTATATCCCTTAAATGTTTTGCTACTTCTCTAGCACAGTTTTATGAATTCGTATTCTGTTCCTGGATAGCCTCTAACTTTATGCACAAAGCATTACTGGAGCATAATTATTCAGAGTGTATTTGAGATTTCACTCACAGGATTATTTCAGATAAATCCCCTATATTGAATCTTATGTGCCTGCTGTGTTGATCGTTTCACCAGCATTTAATAGTGTATTTTCTTTTTCAGGTATTATTCCCCTGGATATTCAGATACACTTCTGCAGAGGGTGGACAGCTATCAACCACTTAATAACTGAGCAAAGTTATATTTTGATACTCAAATTCACAGCAGAGTAGTTATGAGTAACAGTAACTAAATCTTTCTAAATATTTGAACTAAGTATATTCTAGATTTATTTAATGGGAAATACCTTTAGATAATATTTTCTAAATTTATGTAATACTTTAAACATTAGTAGCTTGAATATATGAGGAACTATTCATGGTCATTCGCATGCATAGGATTTGCTCTAAAGGTAGATTTTAAAAACACGTTAAAGGGCCTTAAGGCATTTGTTATTCTGTTCAAAACCACACACACTCGTACATGCAGACAGCTCCAAAGAGATAGATAAGAGATGGCATTCAAAAACTCTAAATTATTCTAGCCAATTCGTCATAGGCATAGGCAAGGAAAGCTGGCCTTGCTAACTATATAGTAGTATACAGAAGCGAAATCTTTGAAGGAGGAAACTGATGACAGATATACAGGGCACTTGAAGGAGACTCTGATGCTAGTTATATAAGTGCGTTAACTTAAGACACAGACTCTGTGGGTAACCTGTTAGGTTTTACTAAGAATTTAGGAAAAATTTACTCCTCTTTATCACAAGTTTTCCAAACTCCCTTCCCCACCCTATTTAAAGTGTTCCTTACCTTTCATGGGGCCAGTGAGTGTAGAATTCAGAATAAAGAGTTATACTCCTGCATGCATGTTCTCCCTCTCATTGAAAGGTTTCTTAGTCTAGCTCTGCTCATGAATGAACAAAGAAGCAGGCATGTAAAATGGATCCTTGTCCTAGCGTCACTTTCCTAAGTTTCAAAAGTCACATTTTCAGGTATTTAAGGAATAACTGAAGATAATACCATCAGGCTCAGACTTTACATGCATTTTTACTTAGGAAGTGGTAAACGGGTGAAAGAGAGTTTCAATAAAATTTTAAATAAAAACAGCATTAGAATTGTCCTTTTCATTTTTCCTATCCGGTGTGTTGCTGACCTTGGGGAATATGTGATTGGATTTATGGGTCTGGTTAGTTGCTGTGTGTGTGTCTTTTGCTTTAAAGGGATATTACTTCTGCTGCTCTCTCCTGGAGGAGGTGAATGATAACCCACACAGCCCCTAGGCCACGGTGTTTCCAGTCTGACTCTGTTTTCAGGTTTCCTTCTTGGACTCTCTCTCTCTCTCTTTTTTTTTTTTTCATGCAAAAAGAGCTACCCATTTGTTTTTTGTACTTTCTGGATTCATCTCTGTCATCATTATTTCCTAACAGTGCATAACTTTGTTGTGTCTTTTAAAACTTCATAATACCCAATATTACCCCATTTCGTTTTGCCTTATATCTGGCTAAGATTGTTGGTTATTTCATTTTTTTAAAAATACTTCCTTGGGCCTATTTTGTTTCCTTGCAGCAATTTCTTTGACCTGTTGAATAGGAAAATGTAATTTGTATTCCCAGTTTTATAGCTTTCCTTTCTTTCCTTCATGCCTACACAGCTTGTCTTATGAATCTTTTAATTGGAGAAAATAAAAGTAGTTTTTATCTTTCTTCATTAGGGCTGTTTTTCTTAGATGCATTGGTAATGACAGAAATTAGTTTGTCTGGGTTAAAACCACCTCAGATGTTGTTGGAATGTCAAATTTCCTGGTTGAAATTTTTCACTTCATAGATAATTTCATACTTATCAAACAGTACTAAACAAAGTAATAAAATACTTAATAGTGTTCAGATGGGTGTTATAATTTGATCATATGCATTGTGGAAAATTTATGCTATGAAATGTTTCTTGACATAAAACTCTTTAAACAAAATGAAGCTTTACTTTTTGAAAAAAAGTATGTTGTGAGATTTAAAAAATATATATAAAAACAAAATCTTTTTCATTTGTCATAGGGTAAAAATAATGTCTGTTATTAATGATATCCACTGATATTTTTCACACCTCATTTGAATTTTGTCAATTCTAATTACCTGTGCAAACCCCTGTCCCACTGCTCCCTATCCACCCCCAACCCCAGGAGTTTATTTAAAATTCCCCTGTTCTTAGGAATTCTCAACTTACATGAACAACTATTTTTAGGACTTCAGTTCAGGAATAGAATTACTTGGACCTTATTATTATAGATTCAGTCCTTTCACCTGTTGTGGAAATAGGTGAAATCAGTGGTGCCTGAAAAGAGATGTTGAAAACATAGGTTCTAGTCTCTCTCTGTTAAGTATTATAGTAAGGGTGATAATAGTTGCTCAGCTTACTCATAAGAAGCTTATGAAAGTAACCTGCAAGGGTGAAAATAACAATGTTATAAACAAATCCATTTTATACAAACTCGACATGTGATTAATGGAAAACCTAATAGTCAATGACAGATTACATATTTTAGCCAGCAATTGTGCAGTATTCCCCAGGCCCCACACTCTTAGATAAGTGTTGTTGAAACCAGATGATTTATGATTTTAAAAAACCCTACATTTCCTGCCCTCATGGAGTTTTCTAATATAAACACATTTGCCCAGACAGAGGCAGTGGAATAGTCACAAGACACTGAACACAAAGCAGGCATATTTAATGTACTATGGAAAAACAAATGACAACCCCATATTTACAGGATATTGACCTGTTTTTCTAACCCCTTCCTCTCAAAGAAAACTCTTTTCCTTAAAGAAAGGATGAAAGGTTTGCTTGTTTCTAAACTTGATTTGAGGTCCTGCTTAACATAAACCCTGACCTTAAATTCCTGGGTGAGGCCCATTTCCCATCCCAGATGTCAAGTTTAGAAACTAACCTTGAAAGAATGAAGAATTTTTCTGTTGTGTTTTCATATAGCCAATTCTTTGATTAAGATAGGTGCTACCAAATGTTGAGGTTTATGTACACTGTGGCTTATTCTGCCACAGAATTCACTGTTTAGAAAATGTTGATTTGTAGCTCTTCTGCTTCTTTCAGGAGATTAAAAGGATCAAGTGGCTGTCCTATAATTATTACATTTACCAGTTGTTTAAGATACTTTTGACTTTTAAAATTAGATTTGTTCATGCACTTATTTTTCTAGTAACATAAATACTTATGTTGTTTTGTTTTTACGAGGCCTTGGTAGGCTATAAAATTAGATGCATATTCAGTGATATTAAAGAATGTTGAGTTTTATTGCTTTGTAGGTATCAATAAGTTAATTAAAAAAAAAAATTAGGTAGTATATGAATGGATAAAGAAAGAGGCAAAAATATGACTCCAGATCTCACAACCCAAAACAGAATTGTCATTAACAAGCTGAGATAGTTCCAAATAGCTCTCTAAACCTTTGTACAGCTAGAAAAATTCTGGAAAAATGTATTCGTGCTACACGTTATTTTAAAATTAAAACCAAAAGTTACTGCAGTTTGCTTGTTTCATGGAAAATAGAGTTTTCACTTTGTTTTTAATTTTAGTGGGTTTAGGGAAAAATATTTCCTTGGGGATTAAGTTAGAGGTCAATACAAAATATTTATAAATGGGCTTTTATTCATGATTTGATACATTTTCTAAAGTAGATTTAAACTGAATGCTGGATAAAGAATATTATACCAATATATATCATTATTGCAAAGTGATTTGGTATGGATATTTATACATTAAATAAAGCCTCTAAATTTCCTCACATATATAGAATTTGTGGTAATACACTCTCGCTAAATTTTTTTTTTTTTTTTTTTTTTGAGACAAAGTCTCGCTCTGTCACCCAGGCTGGAGTGCAGTGGTCTGATCTTGGCTCACTGCAAGCTCCGCCCCCCGGGGTTCACGCCATTCTCCTGCCTCAGCCTCCTGAGTAGCTGGGACTACAGGCGCCCGCCATCACGCCCGGCTAATTTTTTTGTATTTTTAGTAGAGATGGGGTTTCACCGTGTTAGCCGGGATGGTCTGGATCTCCTGACCTCGTGATCCGCCCGCCTCGGCCTCCTAAAGTGCTGGTATTACAGGCGTGAGCCACCGCGCCTGGCCCACTCTTGCTAAAATTTATGCATTACTGATAGTAACTGGTTTACTCAACGTATTTTTGGATATAAAGAAGTCCAACTCTATGAAAACTATTGTAACCTATATTGAGTGTTTTTTTATTTCTGTTTGCATGTATAGTTTAAGTCATACAAACAATACAAGCGAGTAAAGTGCCAAAGGGAATGTCAACATTTTCCCATATTTTCCTTCACTAACTGAAGATGACCTTTTACTTAGATGAGTGAAATGTGCCCTGTTCTCTGTCCCCAGTGTCACCCAGCACTGTGATGAGCACACAGGAGAACCAGCAGCAGGTTGGACTGAGAGTGAGAGCCTCCAGGCTTCTGGTTGACCTTAGGTCACGCTAGCTCTGACCATAGCAAGTCTCCTCAAGTCCCTAGGCCTTAGTAGACCCATATAAGAATCTCAAAACTACCACCCCAGTCAGTGGCCTTGGCAAGTTGCCGATAGCACCCACTACATCAGATTCTGAGGATTAAATGAGGATGAGCAAGCAGAAGGTGTGGCATGTAGTAAATGGTGCCACCGTTACTCTATATATCTTTGTATAATATAAAAGGTGCCCAGTCCTCAAGATAGTTTATTTCCATCTGGCAGAAATTATTGTAATAGTCTTATTTTGTTAGAGCAACACACTTTACTGCCATCTGCTGGAAAATTCTCTTTATAAATATGCAAATCCATGATGTCTAATATGTGAACTGTGCCCCCTGAGAAGTGCTGATGCCCTTGTAAAGTACACAACCTGTATGACCATGCACATAAGTGCTTGATAAATCATACTTGCTACTCTTCTTTTCACTTTTGTAATGGATTTCGAAAAGAGTTTCAGATAAACAATGATACTGGATGAAGAAATTTATTTAAAAAAATCAAAGAGTCAAAGTTAGTATCAATAAAAAAATCAGCATTTTGTTGCAATGCCTGGAAACATTTGTGCCCACTACTGCCCTCACTTCCTCCTTCCCCCACAGAAAAGTGTGCTCTACAATAAAACCTGCAATCTAAGTTAGCAGAGATGCTAATTAAGCCATTATTCTTGCATTTATAAACACTGTATGTGAGACCAAATTTGGGGCCACATTGTATATATGCAAAACCAAAGCACATTTTGGAATAACCCATATGGCCTTTTCATCTTGACTTTAAAAATTGAATAAAAAATATTATATTAATAATGTATCATCACTGCAAGGTGGCAGATCTCCAGAAAGCGACACTTCTGGGCTTCATTTTCTTCATCTCAGAACCTGGGTTGGGACATAACAAGTGTCTCTCTCTTCTAGCCAGACAGTCCTTAATGAAGGGATGTTATAGTACCATTTTGCACACAAAAGGAAATATTTGGCTCGTTTTCATAGCTAGCTGTACAGTCATGGAGAAGACTGACCAAAGTTGGATAAAGGAGAGTTTATTGATAATGGGAGCACTCTCCCAGGACGCAGGATTTATCACTCTGGCAAGGGTGATAAGATGACTCTTGGAAGCTTGGAGAAAGCAGCAACAGCCCATGGCAAGTGAAGTGGAAATGCCATAATTGCCAGGGCCAACTGGAAGAGGTGTCAAGTGACACAGAGAGGTGGGCATACTGGAGTAAATAGCCTATGTGGGGATGGAAAACCCACCAGCTGACTGCGTTCTAAGTGAAGGCCTGGAGGACATACCATTTACCAAATTTGGAGCCACATTGTATGCAAAACCAAAGCACATTTTGGATATAAAGAAGTCCAACTCTATGAAAACTATTGTAACCTATATTGAGTGTTCTGTTTTTTTTATTTCTGTTTGCATGTATAGTTTAAGTCATACAAACAACACAAGCGAGTAAAGTTCCAAAGGGAATGTCAACATTTACCCATATTTTTCTTCAGTAAGATGATAAGAAATGCATTGTTAAGAGGGTTACAGTCACTGAGAATCTTAGTGGAGGCACTCTTCTCTATGCCAGGGTTTACTGGAGGAGACACTGCTACAGAACTGGGCTCCTTAACAGAGATAAGGATGATAGGATCCTGAAATAACAGAGGCCAAGTAGCAAGACTTAACTGTCAGAAACAAGGTGTGCACAGTTTTTGCAATGAGTGGCAAGATTGATGTGGCATCCAGGGGCCAATTTTGCAGAGAGCTATGAAAATGCTTAATAGAATTTCCTAGAGGCAAGATAAATGAGCAGTCAACAAGTATCAATTTCTAAAATAAAAATATGAGGCTGAGGGCAGCTGTCATGGTAAAAAGTCAATCACTAGCTCAGTTTCCAAACCTGAGTCAGATCTCAGATCTGGGACCCGCTGGGTGAAGGAGAGGATGATCTTTATGACAACAGAACCTAAAGCATCTGAGCAAGTATGTTTAGTAGTTACTTCCCCAGCACTTCAGAATATTGTCCCAACCCTTTTACCAGATGATAGAGCTCTGTAGCAAGTCTCGACAGCAGTACAAGAAGCCCTGCTATATCCCTCAACAGACCCTATGGTATTAGAGGAATCTGTGGTGGGAAAGAATGCTGGGGATAGTTGCTGGTAATCAATCTCAATAAGAGAATCACGGCATAGACCCCCTAGGATTCTGGAGAAGGGCCATATTATCTGTAGTAAACAACAATATACCATTCTAAAGTTCTTGGCTGGTTGTGGTGGCTCACACCTGTAATCCCAGCACTTTGGGAGGCTGAAGCAGGAGGATCACTTGAGCCCAGGAGTTCAAGACCAGTTTGGGCAACATAGAGAGGCCTCATCTCTACAAAAAATACAAAAATAGTTGAGTGTAGTGGTGTGTGTCTGTAGTCCTAGCTACTTGGGAGGCTGAGGTGGGAGGATCACTTGGGCCCCGGAGGCCAAGGATGCAGTGAGCCGTGATCACACTACTGCATTCCAGTCTGGACATCAGAGAGACCCTATCCCAAAAAAATAAATAAATAAAGGAAATTCTTGCAGACCCCTGGGCCCTGATTGAAATGAAGCACCTGACCCTGAGACATCAAGTAACTATGGAGCCTGAGATATTCATCATGAGCTGGCTCTGTCAGACCCACCAAGTTATAAAGTTGGGTGGGCCTGGTGGCAATTTATCACAAAATTGAAGTGGCATGAGCTGGGCCAGAGGACACAAGTAAGTTGTACCAGTTGATGGCCCAGACCTGCATGTCATCCACTCCTATTGCACTGGTGTTTATAACTACGGTGTTCACAACTATCTCAGCTCACAACCATAGATGCAAGGAGGTGTCCCTTGTGGCCAGCTGATGGAGGAAGAAAAGTGCCAGCCTTCATTCATAGCTGGCTGGCTCAGCATAAGAGTGCAAGCCAAAAACGGATGCTGCACTACAGCCCTACTTAGGGTGATCTTAAAAGAGGGTGGTGAGGGAGAAATCCTTCCAATAGGCAAAGTTCCACAGGATGCACTTGGTCATCCACTTTGTGTGAAAAGAAGAGTGGTTCAAGGTAAAGAACATATGCAGGCTCATGGACAGTGGTGAATGGGGTGGTAGTTTGGTCAGGGGCTTAGAAGCAGAAGGATTGGTATGGATATAAGGTGTAAAGAACTTTGTGTTGTATGTTAATGTGCATCAAAGCAGCCACTACCAAAAGGCACTAAACAACATTCATGACTCAGCCATGCATGCAGCAGCCTGTCTCGTTGGCTCCTGTAGTGCTGGCACAATGGGCACATAAATGGAGTGAGTAGCCATGGTGGTAAGGATGGTGGCTATGAATAGATCCAACAGCATGGACTTGCATTCACCAAATCTGATCCAGCTACTGCCACTGCTGCTGCCAAATGTCTAACCTGTCAATAACAGAAACCCCAATGTAGTATCCCTCAAAGAGACCAACCAATCATTTGGAGGTAAGTTGACTTCAACTTCTTCCACCCTGGAAAGGGCAGGAATTCATCTTGATTGGGACTGTTGTATATTCTGGCATGAATTTGCCTTTCCTATCCATAGGACCTCAGCCAGTACCAATACCCAAGGACTTAAGAATGCTTGATCCGCTGGTATTAGATTCCATATGCCTTGAGTCAGAGTCTACTGGTCCTATCACACATACTGCACCATTCCTGAGCCACTGGTATGATAGAATGGTGGACTGTCCTCTTAAAGATGCAACTGGGGCTCCAGCTTGGAGAAGATACCCCCACAAGGTTGAGATACCACCCTAAATCAATGTCATTATATGGTGCTATGTCCCCAGTAGGTAGAATACATAGGTCCAGAAACTATAGGGAGAAGGTGGAAGTAGGCATGGCTCTGCTTACTGTCATTCCCAGTGGTACATTTGGGGAATTTGTGCTTCCTGTCCCCAAAACTTTAGATTCTGTGGGTCAAGTGGTCTTGGCTTTCACTGGGGTAATACTTCATCAGTGGACACAAAGTCCCATTGTACTTCACACTACAGCTGCCACTCAGTCACTTCAGTCTCCTTGTGCCAAGAGACCAGTGAAAAAAGAGTCACTAAACTAGCAA
The DNA here is from genome assembly GCF_006542625.1 of Nomascus leucogenys. Lineage (NCBI taxonomy): Eukaryota > Metazoa > Chordata > Mammalia > Primates > Hylobatidae > Nomascus > Nomascus leucogenys. Next base: position 92,875,754 of record NC_044389.1, on the reverse strand, counting down.
GACCATTGACCCTGATCATCAGGAGGAGGTAGAACTTTGTCACAGAACACAGGGAAGAATGTTTGGCACACAGGTGATCTGATGGGATGTTTCCTGATGCTCTCATGCCTAGTTTTAACAGTAGGCAGACAAGAACAGAAGCTATGGCTGGGATAGACATGGGGACCAGGGACTCAGAATCTTGGAGACAAGGGTCTGGGTCACCCCATCAGACAGTCTGCCTAGACCAGCATGGCTGCTGGCAGTGGCTGAGGCAATTTGAGAATGAGGACAGGGTAGAGAAGAGGGTAAAATGTCAGTTACCTCAGGCTTGAGATCTATTGCAGCTGCAGTGACTATAGTTTGCTGATTAACCTTATAAGTTTCCCCAGTAATAAAGGCCAATGAGAATCCTGGAATTGCTGAGTACTGGGTGGATGAACTTACCCCAAGCGGCAAGTGGATCTGAGCAGCACAATGGGTGGCCCATAATACTCTAGCGCTCCACCCATATCTCCTCTTTAGGACCAAGGGCCAACAAACCCATCCTCCAACTGCTGTGATTTTTGGTCACACATTTTATATCCTTACCCACAAATATGAGCTGAATTAAATCCTCAACCCACAACCAGAATGAGTCTTAATAATTTGCTAGATCTTAAAATTGACACCTTAATTTGAGCACCCCCCCCCCCAAATTTGAGAACACATAGGCAACTAGTTCAAACTGGAATCCGAAAAACCAGAGCATCTAATTTTCTCAGATGTGAATCCAAACCAGAAGTTCAGACACTTCGCATATATAGCCCGGGTAGACTCTCTGTGGCCTTAGCAGTCCTTGCTAATTAGAAGCTTCTGTATTGCCTCTGGCAGCTTAGCTGCCAAGCATCTTCCCAATTGTGCTCCCAAATGAAGGTAAGGTAAATGGCTAGAATTTTTAAAAATTAACTTATGCTCAGTTATCTATTTGGTTCAGAGGAGAAAGAAAACATCAGTGTTTTTTCAAAAGGTAATTCCACACCCAGCACCATCATACCCTCCAAGTCACATGGTAAAAATAAATGATGCCTGTCTGTGGTTAATTGTGAAGCCATCTCAGTTCTCATCTGATGTAGTGTAATGAAGGCTCTGAATACCAAGAGTGAAATCTTAACCTTAACAAATGACCTTGCCTCACAGTTCAGGCACAATTTTTAGGTTTCTCATCCAAGGCGGGGGGGGGGGGGGGAGGGGAGGGAGGGGGCGGGATTTAAAAATCAGTATTCATATGAAAAATTATTCTTAGAAGCCCTTAAGATTGTTGCTCACACAAGAGATGCAGGTCTATGTTTATGCACCGTGAGGATGGGAACCATGCTTGATTCATCTTTGTATCCAGCACAACACTTAGCATAGTTGCCTAGTGCGCAGCAGGAGATCAAGAAATAATTATTGAATAAATGAATGAGGCTGCAAAGTTCCACGAGCCATCCTAGTTGCTGGCAACCCTTGAGGGGAATTTGGCCAAGACACTTTCAAAATGTAGCTTGCCCAAGTAAGAAAAGGCTCTTTTCAAGATCTACGCTGTCAGGACCGCTGCCACTTTGTTTTCATTGGGCATCGGAATCTGGCTCTACCATCCTCCACACCTGCTCAACTCAGGTTAATGGTATCTGAAGTAGTTCTTCTTAGAACTTTAAAATGGTAGCAAAAAGACCAGTTTAGAAGGAATGAACCACATTGTAGGGTGATTTTCTGAGTTTATTTAACAGCTTGAGCTTGAATACGTACTGTGCGTGTGTGTGTGTGTGTGTGTGTGTGTGTGTGTGTGTGTGTATGTGAGTGCATGTGTATATGTGCCAATCAGATTCTCCCAGGAATTTTAGATTTGCACAGAGAGACAGTGGTTGGGAGTTGGTAGCTAAATCATTAATGGCAGCCAACTCTTTGGAGGAACTTGTAGATTTCAGCCTCTGAGGTCCTGGGAACTGCCCTGGGCGACTTCTCCCTGAGGGAGGTTAAGTTGTTCACCTCTTCCTTGTAAGACTCTTCCCTCCAGTAAATTTACTCTTTTACCTATATTGTTTCCAACTGGTTTTTGTTATCTGCAAATGGAAGAAAGGCATTTTGGAGGAAACCTGTGGATCTGAGCTGCGCTCTGGAAGAATGGTGGGGTGGAGGAAGGACGGCTGAGTGGAGAGGTCAGGGGAAGGCTCTTAAGGCAATCAATCACCTTTCTGCCCGGAGTCAGCTATGGACAAGAGGCTGCCAAGCAGAGAGTTGACTCAGCAGAGGACTGCAAGGGGCCACCCTGAGTGAGGCTGGTTTTTAAATATTCATTTCAAAAGCAATTGAATGCTCTCTTTCCCCTCTCCCGTGCTTAGGTATGTCTTCTACAGTTCTTGTTCCAATCACTTCAACTCGTTTGTGTCTCCTGCCTCTGCTTCTTCCAAGGCACCTACTAATGTCCAATGAGTCCACAGGGTCTTCTCTTTGATCCCAGGATATTTCTGTGTATTAGCAGCCTTTTTATTGAACCTAAGGAAGGAATTCAAATGGTGATTTAATTCGTGCCTTTCTCCCCTCCTGCCCCTTCTCAAGTATCCCATTGTGGGAATTTTGGAGAAAAACCCTGCCTCTGATTCAAGCCGTGTATGTAAATGAATTTATTGGATGCCACTGAGAAGGCTACATTAGGAAATGGAAGAGAGTTGTGAATTTAAGAAAAACTACAACAAATCTATGCGGGAGGAGGGAAGGAAAAAAGGAGGAATTTGAACCATTTATTTGCAGCATGTCTTACTGACAGTTAAATACAGTGGTTTGTTCTGTTTTCTGCCACTCCAGGGTTATTTAATTAAATTCATGACCTAGGATGCTAACCAGCCCCACATCTAAAATAATTGCTTCTCTGTTGGTGAGATGTAAAGCCGGGATTGATTTTCCCCTGGCTGATAGCTCTCCTTTCTGACTCATGAATGTCATCTCCACTCCCTGCCCCACGTAATTTGATCTCTGTATTTGATCCCTATTTAGTAGTACACTTCGCCAAACAGATGTCTGAGTAATTAAAATCCCACATGGGCACACTCGTCAGTGAGTTACATCTATTTAATAGTCAGCTTAGAAACTTTTCACCCTTCGGCTTTTCTCCCATCCTGGTGTCATATGTCAGTAGCCTTTAGCTACAGGTTTTCATTTGTTTTTGTCTATAGAGATGCTTAACAAGTTTTTGATCATAGCTATGTGTTTATAATTTTCTCTCTTTAAATTTTAACATTGGTATATGTTTGGAGTGGGGTTTCGGAAGAAGTCTCTCAAATACTTAGAGTGCAGTTTTCATGTTGGAACATTTTTAAAAGTTATGTTTATTTTATAATATTATTTTTTAATGTTCATTTTCTTTTTTTTTTTATTATACTTTAGGTTTTAGGGTACATGTGCACAATGTGCACGTTTGTTACATATGTATCCATGTGCCATGTTGTTTTGCTGCACCCATTAACTCGTCATTTAGCATTAGGTGTATCTCCTAATGCTGTCCCTCCCCCCTCCCCCAACCCCACAACAGTCCCCGGAGTGTGATGTTCCCCTTCCTGTGTCCATGAGTTCTCATTGTTCAATTCCCACCTATGAGTGAGAACATGCGGTGTTTGGTTTTTTGTCCTTGTGATAGTTTACTGAGAATGATGTTTTCCAGTTTCATCCATGTCCCTACAAAGGACATGAACTCATCATTTTTTATGGCTCCATAGTATTGCATGGTGTATATGTGCCGCATTTTCTTAATCCAGTCTATCGTTGTTGGACATTTGGGTTGGTTCCAAGTCTTTGCTATTGTGAATAGTGCCGCAACAAACATACGTCTACATGTGTCTTTATAGCAGCATGATTTATAGTCCTTTGGGTATATACCCAGTAATGGGATGGCTGAGTCAAATGGTATTTCTAGTTCTAGATCCCTGAGGAATCGCCACACTGACTTCCACAATGGCATGAAGTCCTTGCCCACACCTATGTCCTGAATGGTATTGCCTAGGTTTTCTTGTAGGATTTTTATGATTTTAGGTCTAACATGTAAGTCTTTAATCCATCTTGAATTAATTTTTGTATAAGGTGTAAGGAAGGGATCCAGTTTCAGCTTTCTACATATGGCTAGCCAGTTTTCCCAGCACCATTTATTAAATAGGGAATCCTTTTCCCATTGCTTGTTTTTGTCAGGTTTGTCAAAGATCAGATAGTTGTAGATATGCGGCATTATTTCTGAGGGCTCTGTTATGTTCCATTGATCTATGTCTCTGTTGTGGTACCAGTACCATGCTGTTTTGGTTACTGTAGCCTTGTAGTATAGTTTGAAGTGAGGTAGCATGATGCCTCCAGCTTTGTTCTTTTGGCTTAGGATTGACTTGGCGATGCAGGCTCTTTTTTGGTTCCATATGAGCTTTAAAGTAGTTTTTTCCAATTCTGTGAAGAAAGTCATTGGTAGCTTGATGGGGATGGCATTGAATCTATAAATTACCTTGGTCAGTATGGCCATTTTCACGATATTGATTCTTCCAACCCATGAGCATGGAATGTTCTTCCATTTGTTTGTATCCTCTTTTATTTCATTGAGCAGTGGTTTGTAGTTCTCCTTGAAGAGGTCCTTCACATCCCTTGTAAGTTGGATTCCTAGGTATTTTATTCTCTTTGAAGCAATTGTGAATGGGAGTTCACTCATGATTTGGCTCTGTTTGTCTGTGATTGGTGTACAAGAACGCTTGTGATTTTTGTACATTGATTTTGTATCCTGAGACTTTGCTGAAGTTGCTAATCAGCTTAAGGAGATTTTGGGCTGACAATCCTCCAATTTTTAAAAAAACTATTTGAGATCAAATATTGAAAACCTGTTTGGTTGCTACAGGTCACTGAAGGATTTTGATGGGACAGAATTATAGAAGGAAAGAATACATATTTGAAGAAGGCAAGGAAGGTCAAGAAGGGCTGATTACAGGAAATTTGTTCACTTCTGAGAGAGGATTTAGACGGACACTTATTTAGAAAATGTTGAATTGAATATGAATACTACAGAGACAATGTTCTTATGATAAATCCTATGCTACTAAGTAACATTTCATAAAACGAGGAGAATGCTATAATTTACAGTAGATAAAATAATTTCCCTTACAGTTGATGATGCATATTGATTTTAAATTCCAAAGAACTAAACACTGTGAACTAAGTATAGAATACATATGCATCTGTTCTGATACCCATCAAACTGGACTTAAACAAAATCAGATAAATGAGGAGGTAAGAAGTCATAGCAAAAGGATTCTTTATTTTCCTACTTTTAAACAGATGGAGTGCTAGTGCATTTAGCATGAATCATTTTATAAAAGTAAGTTTCTCAGAACATGCATGTTTCTTGTGAAGTTCCTTTGTACTCACACTATTTCAGAATAAAAAAAAATGTGATCGAAAAAACAAGCAACAAGTTCAGAGGTTAACGGGTGTTGTTTTAGTTCTATGTGAACAAATTGTAAAAGTATTTGTACAAACTTTATTACCATGATGGTATTTAAAAGCTAGGTGAAAATCCTATTGTTCAGTGGGAACTTCATCTTAGTGGTTTGTACACAACTTCTGGTCTTGTTATCTAAACTAACAAAGGTCATGTAAATAAACAGACATAAATTAACACATGATTCTTAAACAGTGATATGGACTAGGAATTAGTATTTCAGGAAGGTAGATAGCTTCCAAATAACGGAAATGCTATGGGTGTGATTTTCCTCAATGTTTAGTATCTAGTATTATTATACCCCTTGCTGGCTCATGAACTGGTATGATTTTCATTCTTGCTGTGCTCAGGATAACCTTCCCCTGCCTGTTCCCCAGCTCCCTTCCCTTCAACGCAGCTTGTGTTTAATCTATTTAAAGTTCAGAGCATTTTTTTTTCTGTGATTCAAGCTTGTTTTCCCTCCAGTCATTCCTTACCACGTGTTTGTCCATGCCCTGCTGTCTGTCTCTTTCAGATTTTTTTTTAAAAGGTGATTAATTCCAATAACACATTTCTAGCTTCCCATTGTCTTCGTGTAAATTGGGGAGAATATTTCGTGACCTCATCACAAAGAAGTTGTGAAGGTCAAATGAGCTCTTGTGTATGAAAGGGCTTTGTACATAGCTACTGGCTTCACGTAGCCAAGGACCTTCCACTCCAGCCCCAGCTACCTGGCTGGGTCAAATACAGCTTGTACCATTTGCTAGCTGTGTGAACTTCAGCAAGCTATATAACTTTTCTGTGGAACTTCAGTTCCATAAAGTGGAAAATGGGGATCATAAATGTACTTAAATCCTGGGGTTCTTTGGTGATGGTTACGTGAGATGATTCATGCATATTATGAGGTCAGAACATGATTAGGACAGTTTCAGTTTTAAGCCCCCAGTAAGTGCTAGCACAAGTGCACGGATCAGATGGTGTTTCCCCCTTGAAGTCAGTGTACTTCCTCATAGGCTCATCTCTCTCTAGCTCGAGGTGAAAGCTAGGCTATATCCCTTGGGCGTGGTCTGTCACAACTAAGGATGAGGGCAGGTGTAGGGATCCTGGCTGAGCACATGTCTTTTGAGGATTGCCAGGTACTTTAAACAGCTGTCTCTCTTTCTCTAAACAGTGTTCACTTGGCTTGGATTCTCCTTTAATGACTTTATTTCGAATGACTTGTTTATGTCAGTTTTTTTCAGTTTGCCGCCTACTTATGCTTAAAGCCACAAAAATACCTCCTTCCTAATCTGGAAAATGGGAATAGTAAGAGTATTTACCCCTGGCGTTGTAATGAGATCAAATGAACCTCTTCCAAAGGATATAAGGAAGTATAATATTCTAGGAAGCTTTTGAAAAATAAACTGGAGAAGAAAGCATTTCCAAATGTTACCTTGAACACAGGAAATGAGGTGAGAAGAAACAAAACAAAACATACAATAAAAACCTAACATTCTAAAAATTCAGTAAGTTAGTGATTCTTCCAAATGAGCTCGCCTCTCAAAGTGGTTCTCTGAATTTAAGCTCAATGATCCTGTTGTTGCCCAAAAGGTTTTGGGATTTCTTCTTTCAAAAGGGTTGTTAAGGACCTGTCTGTAAATACTAATTCTTCCGCTTTAGGATAGTCATGACAAATATCTTTCTACTTCACAACTTCTAATTTGATATTGTTATAATTTTTGGTATACAGATGCTTTAAATGATTATTGCAGATAAATCTATGAGTTCTTCCATTGTTTTGTGGTTAGTTCTTTCACATCCAAAAATCACTTAGCTATCCGTTTAGATTTTTTTTTTTTTAGTTCTTTTATAGTTCAGTTTTCACATTTATCTTTTTATCTGGAAGGTATTTCAGTAGACTGCATGAAGTGAACATTTAATCTGATTTTTTTTCCCAAATGGTTGGCCAGTTTTCCTGGTGCCAGTTATTGAATAATCCGTGTCGTCTCCATTAGTGATGTTTCACTTATTGGAATATTGAGTTTTCTTTCAGGGCTATCTGTTCTGAAATATTTATTTGTCAATCTTTCCTCAGTAGTTCAATGTTATTGTAATTATTATGGCTTTATAATATGTATTAACATCTGGTAGAGTAAATCTCGTGTTATTATTCTTTCTTTTTGAAGTATTCTGGCTACTCTGTTTTTTCCTCCAGATGGAAATACATTTTTTCAACTTCAAAAATAGTCACGCTGGAATTTTAGTTACAATTGCAAATTAAGGGATAGATATCTTTGTCTAGGAGCATAACATATTTCTCAATCTATTCAAATCTTTTTGCTTCCATTTTTTCTCTTTTTCTTTGTATAAATCCCTTTCAGTGCTTGCCAATATTATTTATATGTGAATAGAATCTTTTTAAGAAATATATTTGTTCCCAGGTTTCAACACGCCAAAAAAGTTATATTTCCCAATAGGTTATTGCTAGATCAGTAGAAAGTTATTGATTTTAATAATTATTTTATAATAGATTTTCAATCAAGTTTCTTAAGTTTTCTAGGCAAAAAGTTCTGCAAATAAAGGCAATTTTTCTACTGCTTTGCAATATTTTACTTAGTATTTCTGTTTCTTGTCTTATTACAGAATGACTTCAGCATAATTTTAAATAATAATGGTGAAAGCAGGCATATTTATACCTGCTTTTAATGAAAATGCCTGTCTGTCATTGAGTGTGGAAATTTAAAAATATACACAAAAGTAAATGAAAGTCTAATGTGCCGCTCACCTCGCCTCAACAATTATCAATATTTTTGCACACACTTTTAGTGGAATTATAAATTAATCCAGTCTTTTGAATATTAATTTGGAAATAGCTATCCAAATATTGATCTGCAATTCCGTTGCTAGGCATTAATCCAACAAGTATAGCTGCATCAATAGGCAGAGACATTCAAGTATGCTCTAACTGTATGTAATTGCAGAAAAGGAGAAAATAGTCTAAATGGTCCCTAATAGGTGAGTGAAAAATCATGGTTCATTCATATAACTGTACTCAACCACTACAAAAAATTTTGGTAGGTCTGTATGTGCTGATGTGGGAAGATGTACAAGGTACTTTATAAAATTAAAAAATAAAAAGCAGGCCAGGTGCAGTGGCTCACACCTGTAATCCCGGCATTTTGGGAGGCCGAGGCGGGTGGATCACCTGAGGTCAGGAGTTCAAGACCAGCCTGGCCAACATGGCAAAACCCCCTCTCTACTAAAAATACAAAAATTAGCTGGGCATGGTGGCGTGCACCTGTAATCCCAGCTACTCAAGAGGCCTTCGGAGAGAAGGTGTAAAGTTAATTTGGCTGTCTTACCAGTACCATTATTATTTTTATAAAATCTTATTAAAAGATATGATGTTGGCTATCAGTTTAACATTTACTAAAAGTTTTTTAAAAATAGTTGTTTTAATTGGGAATAGGTGCTAGATTTTTATCACTTATCGAGATAATAAGGTTTTTATTCTTATATAACCTAAATGTATTTTTATATAAACTATTTTCCTAGTATTGAAATATCCTGGCATTTCTAGGATAAAATCTACCTGATTGTTTAAAATGACTGACTTTATTGAATTTAATTTGCTGGTATTTTTGGTATTTTGGGGGGAATTCTGGCATTGAGTTTCTTATGTGAGCTTTTATTTTTTGAGTGTCCTTTCTTTACCGTTTTTTTTTGAGACGGGGTCTTGCTCTGTTACCCAGGCTGGCGTATAGTGACAAGATCACGGCTCAATGCAGCCTTGACCTATCGAGCTCAAATGATCCTCCCACTTCATCTTTCCGAGTAGTTAGGACTGCAGGAGCCTACCACCAGCCAGGCCCAGATAATTTTTTACTTTTTGTATAGATGGGGTCTCTTGGAACTCCTGGGCTCAAGCGATCTTCCCCCCTTAGTTTCCCAAAGGGCTGGGATTACAGGTGTGAGCCATCATGCTTGGCGTATACCATTTTTGATAGGTTTTATAATAAAAATGGTTTCGCTCACAAAAAAATTAAATTTTAGTGTCTTTATTCATTTAGAAAGAGAATTTGATGTCTTTCAAAATTTGCAAGAATTTGCCTAAAGACTCTCTTGGTCTTTAGGCCTTTTTTAATTTATCCCCTAGCTTTGATCTACTTAGTTTTTCTACTCCTAGATTCAATTTGGGTGATTTATGGTTTTCCAGAAAAAAATGTTTAGCACATAGCTAATTTCACATAGTAGTCTCATATAATTTATAAAAAGTCTCCATGGCGGATCAGGAGGTCAGGAGATGGGGACCATCCTGGCTAACGTGGTGAAACCCCACCTGTACTAAAAAATACAAAAAATTAGCTGGGTGTGGTGGCGGGTGCCTGTAGTCCCAGCTACTTGGGAGGCAGGAGAATGGTGTGAACCTGGGAGGTGGAGCTTGTAGTGAGCCGAGATCGCACCACTGCACTCCAGCCTGGTCAACAGAGCAAGACTGTCTCAAAAAAAAAAAAAAGTATCCATATCTGTTATATCTCCTTTCTCCTTTATATTTTCTTTTTTTTTTTTTTTTAAATAGATTCATCAGTGATTTCTCCATTTTCTTTCCACAGAATTACCTTTGGAGTTGATCAAAAACATTGTTTCTAATCATTAATTTCTGCTCCAAAGTTTCCCTAATCCTCCATTTCTGGAGTTTAATTTTTAAAAAAGCATTAATCAGTTCACTTATTTTTACTCTTTCTAGTTCAATTTTTCCCTGCCAAATGATGTTACTAAACTCAGTGTGGTTTCAAATGACTAAAAATCTGCTCTCAGAGGAGGAAGATTTGCTATCACTGATGATGTCATTTAAAACAATGTGACTCAGACTCTTGTGGCAAATTTCTAAAGAATTCTAAAAATGTTTGAGTAATGGAAACACAATTGCAGCAAGCTTATGACCTACTCTGAAGGAGCCAATCTGTAAAACCTGCACGTTTGCTGAACATTATCTGCCCTTATATATTTAGAAATAATCAAGTGCTAGGATTTAAAGAGGAGCTCTCGCTTTTGTTTATTGGGATGCCTTCTGATACTGCATGTCCATAACCCAAGATATTCTTAATATTTTTCTTTTTGTGAAAATGTATTTAAACACATCATGTGTACAGCCTGGCTTCATTTTTGCTCCCAATAGAAATTAACCTCAGATGAAACATTTTTCAAACAAAGATTAAAAATTGTTCACATGCAGCCGGCGCGGTGGCTCACGCCTGTAATCCCAGCACTTTGGGAGGCCGAGACTGGCGGATCACGAGGTCAGGAGATCGAGACCATCTTGGCTAACACGGTGAAACCCCGTTTCTACTAAAAATACAAAAAATTAGCCGGGCGTGTTGGCAGGCGCCTGTAGTCCCAGCTACTCGGGAGGCTGAGGCAGGAGAATGGCGTGAACCCAGGAGGCGGAGCTTGCAGTGAGCTGAGATCATGCCACTGCACTCCAACCTGGGGGACACAGCGAGACTCCGTCCCAAAAAAAAAAAAAAAAAAAAATTGTTCACATGCTAGGATAACCAAGTTTTCCTTGCAAAAACCAATTCACTATGATGATGTGGATGAAGGCAGAATGTGTTATTAAAAATAATTAAGTGCTCTGATAGGCCACAATTATAAGCAATAAAAATAATCTCTAATAAAATGTATTGTGCCAATAGAAAGGTAGATTTTAGGTGTGACCTTTGCCAAGGTATGTAGTAGAACTTATTAGAGCCATGTGTTTGTAGATTATGTAATAGTTTTTAAGTGGTCAGGAAGGGGAGGGTTTTGTGGTCAGAAAAGTGGAACTGTCCTATTTAACATATGACCCTGGCCATTCCCATCTCAAATTACTGTTGATCAGGTTACAGATGGTTGGGAAGCCCAGGTGAAAGGGAAGGCTAGAATAAGGCCCGACAAAATTGCAATAAACAGTAGGCCACAAAGCCAGTGGCCGTTATCATTAAAAACACTTACTGAAGTATTTAATATAGAAAATAATGCAAAGAAAAATTGTTTTGCAAAGCACTATGAACCAGAAATCACTTAAAAAGGCTTTAACATATCCTCCCCTGATGTCTTTAGGAAAGCTAGACCATGACCAAAAACATAAGTAGACCCCGCAGACTAACAGTTTTATGATCATGATTTGAAAGCATTTTGTTTTGCATTTGCATGCATCTCAGGTTTAAGTTTCTGAATTTTTAAAGCATTTAAGTGCCTAATGCTCTAGGAATTTACTCTGGAGAATAAACACCACTAGCAACCAATAAATAGAAGCCCAAATTTTTACTATCTCTAGCAACTTCAAATAGGGGCATACCTATAAAAATTTATATATTCAGCATTGGTCTCAATTGGGTTGCCTTTTACAGAAGCACTTTAATGGGACAGTAAACCAGAGCCCAGAGGAAAAAAAAATCCTAATTTTGTGTTATTGTGGTTGCCAAATTTTCAGAAAAGCACAGATCTAAAGCCCAAAGGCTATTAAATGATTCACATGAACAGAGCCTGAGGCCAAGTTTAAGTGCAAAGATTTTATTAGGAGGTACAATTCCAAGGTGGTAAGGGTGAAAGAAAAGGCGAAGGCAGGCAACTACATTATTGAGCTGAAAACAACTTCACATTCAAGGATGGCTTCCAGACAAGCCATGTAGAACCAACATGCCTTGGGACTGTGTGGACGGCAGGGAGAGGAGTTTCTATGCTGACTACTTCATGCTTTCTGCGCCCTTTGGGGAAAGTATGCCTCACGGAGCTCTAACTCTCCCACTCCTCCGGGGGCAGCACCTGACCCCTCCAGGCAACTGCTAGGCAAGAGCATTCTGTTCCTTCAAATTTCTCACCTGAGTCTGAGTCAGAGCATCCCATCATCAGAGCCTGTGTGTCAGGGAGGCAGTGCTGAAGCATGACCCTCACCTGGGGGAGGCTGTCGGGAGATGGCACTGGAGGCCAGGCCTCTACCTAAGCGAGAGGTGCAGGCCGGGGTGGAGGTGGACGGTGGGAGCGAGTAAATCCGGCGAAGCACATCAACCGGGTCTGGTAGGGCATAGCCTTCTTGGACCTGAGCCATTCCTACTGCTGGTGTCCACTGCTTCTCAATTCAGAAACAGCACGGATTTAGCTCTCAGATTTTTTCTGTGATTTTCTCCCTTATTCCTCAACGACCACCTAGCCACGACCTTCTTTAACTCTTGCCCCCACCCCCCAACTTTTGAGGAAATGACTTTTCTTATAATTTGAATGTTAATAAACCGTACCCATTTAGAAACTACAGTTTGATGATTTGGGGCGACTGTATACGTCATGTTGCCGCCGCTCCTATCAAGATATGAAATTGTCCCACCACTGCCCCAAAGCTCCCCCGCTCCTGTGCATTCCATTCTGTCCTGTTCCACTCCTTTCCCAGGCAACTGCTTTGCATCGCCACCGTTCCTTCTTCTAGAATGTCCTATAAATGGAATCAGACCGACTATGGCTTTTTGGGTTCTTCCCCTAACAGCATTGTGTTTTTCAGCTCCACCCAAGTGGTTTCGGGTATTAATCCTATGGTAGAACTAGCTAGATGCTGGAGAACTCATTATGCGCCGGTAGGTAATTTTAACCTGCATCGTCTCATTTCTATTCTGTCACAATAGAGGAAACTGAGGCGCGCCCGGCGTGTGGACGTGTGAGGGAGCACCGGGCCGACTTCCGCCCGTCAGTCGGCCTGGACCTGCTGGCACCCGCTGTCAAGCCTGACGGGACAGATGGGGCCTGGCGTCGCGGCGAGGCATCGGCTTGGGCAGACGCACAGCCCAGGAAGTGGGCGCGTCGCAAGTTCCACGCCCAAACCCGGGCAGAGGGCTCGGTGGGCGCGAGGCTGAGGGCCCAAGAGGCCGGGGCCACTAACCCCTCGCCCCCCGGGACGGCCTTCGGGTCTCCTCGCTCCACCAGAGAGGCTCGCGGCGGCTACTCTGAGGCGCAGGGGCAAGGCCGCAGCGGGCAGCGAGCAGCGGGCAGCGGGCAGCGGGGGCCGAAACACAGCGCACACACAACACGGATCGACTGGAGTCACCGCGATGCCTCCGGGGGCGCGGCTGTATAAAGCGGCGCTGTGCCGTATCACGCTACACGTTTCCTTCCGCGCGGAGCCGGCGCTACTTCCCGCCCCTCCAGGCCGCCGGGCCGGGAGTTGCTGAGACGTCGGCGAGGCAGCACCCGCCCGTAGTCGCTTTTCGCCTGCTTCCTCCGCTCGCTCTAGAGGGCACAGCGAGGTTCGGGGCTCAGCCTGCCGCTTCCCGAAGACGGAGGTGGCCGCCGCGCTCCCGCCCGCTGTAAAGGTCCGAGCGGGAAGAGCGGCCTCTGGTTTCTGTGGTATCTGGAGACTTCGTTTCCCGGCGCGAGGGAAACAAAGATGCTGGCGTGGAGCGGCTTGCCCGCCGCTATTGTCTGGCTGCCTAACAGGGAGCGGCCGCTTTCGCTTTCTTCTGCCGAACGGAATGTGGTGACTCGGGCGCCGCGGAGCGCCTTTCGAGGCAGCTTTGTCTGCGGAAAGGGAGCGCTGCGGACGGCCTGTCGGAATGGTCACCGCCCGCTTTCCGCGGGAGGCGCGCCGGGGACCGCGGGGCGATTTCTCCGCCTCAGCGAAAGAAAGGAGAAGCCAGGATTTGTGGCCGCCCCGTCTTCGTTCCGATTTGAGCCCTGGCGTCGGCGGGAGGGGACAGTGCTGTCCGCGCGCACCCCCTCCGTCGCCGTCAGGGTCGTGCTCCTTAGGTTTCCTGCGGTTTTTCTGCTGCTCTGAGACGGTGTCTGGGACCAAGTTCTCACAACATCGTCTTCTCCTCTCGCAAATAATCGTTTTATGATGTTTGTTCTGCTGAATCCACCGGACGCCTCAGACACGGGCCCTGACGGCACCGCCGGCCTGAGGGAGTCGTGGAGAGAGGGGAGGAAGGCGGGAGGGCTGTGGGGCTGCGAGCTGATTCGGGGATCCCATAATCTTAGAATTTTTATGCAGAGCCAATGGAAGCGCCTGGTCAGAAAAGCAGGAGGAAACCGAACTTAAGAAAGGGGCTTGGAGTCAGCAGTGAAGCATCTATTGTTTGTTTTAGTTTTGTTTTTATAGATTCAGGAGGTAGAAGTGCAGCTTTGTTACTTCCAGGTATTGCAGAGTGGTGAAGTCTGGGCTTTCAGTGCTGCTGCCACCCAAATGCTGTCCTTTGGACCCATTAAGTAATTTCTCATCCCTCAGAGTGACTACTATTTAAAAGGCAGCTATTGTTAGAGCTGGCAAGCTGCAAGGGCAAAAAACAAACCAAAAAAACAAAAAACAAAACAGGTTGAGGGGAGCATAGAATATATATATTTTTTGACAGCAGCGTAGTAAAGTTTGGATTTAGAGCTTTTTGTTACTGCCCATCTCCCATACTCCTGTTTTATTTCTCTTTGTAGCATTTATAACCTCCTGGTATGATAACGCATTTTACACGTTTATTGGCTTCTCTGCCCACTTGATTTTTATCTCCTTTTGGACAGCAGGGAATTTTTTGTTCCCTGGAGCCTAGCACGGTACCTAGCAGTGTAGTGGGGGCTTTGTAAATATTTGCTGAATCAGTGGATAAAAAAGAAACGGCACATTATCTAAAGTTACTGTGAGACAAACATAAAACCAAAAGGCGAATGATGCAAGGAGAAGTTATCTCTTTGAACCTGCTCTTTGTGTTTTGGAGCAGTAATACATTAGGAATAGCTAAGAAGGGGTCACGCCAGCATTCCATTTTCCAAATAAGAAAGTGAAACAAGTGAGCTCTCACTTTTAGGATGCTTTCCACTTCATTAGAGGGATTGGTTCTCTGAGGTCAACCCATCCAAAATGTATGAAGAAAATGGAAGCCATTTATTACCGTTCCTCTGTTACCCTCAGACATATTCTCATTTCCAGCAGCAGGGAGTTAGGGTGGCATGCCTCGTGAGCAAAACATGGGGCTTGGGGACATTTAGAACACCTACAAGATGGTGGTGTACACAGTGCTTGGAGACATATCTGGGGAGTGTTTCAGATGAAAATTGGCCACATCCTCCTATTTATTACCTGTTTCAAAAATGGCCCCACAGGTTGCACATTTATAAGTGGTGGATTTGTTTTGAGGGAAGTGAGCGGGAGTACACTTTATTTTGGAGTGAAGAGGGTCAGAGTAGCCAGCTCCTCTAAGAAACTACTCCAGTCTCAATCTCCATTCTTTTGGAACTTTTCGTTAGGAAAAGGCCACATCTTAGTTGGGAAAGTTGATAATACCTGTCTCAGTACGGCTGGAAAGCTCTAAATAAAATAGTTAAAAATTTGGTGTATTCCTCAGTCACCCAGTAATTATCGCATCCTGGTACACAAAACTGGAGGTATCCTTGGAGGTCATTTATTTATTCAAAAAGTACACTGTATTTGTTGAGCATTTTTCGTGTGCCAGGCATTGTTCTAGATGTTGTAGATATAGCAGTGAACAAAACACAAAAGTCCCCTCTTTCATATTGTTCCACTCCCAGGGCCCTTTCATCCTTTCACTACATCTTTTTTCTTATTTTTAGATTTGCCACAACCACCTTCTTTGCTAGTTGGTTCCCGTTATTCACCAATTTTTTAAAAACTCATTTCTTCAGTCCCTCTGAGCTATGAACATATCAAAAATATATGATGAAATACAATTGAAAAGTCAGATCCTTTTAAAAAAACTTTTAACCAGAATGAATCCATTTCTAAAATTTTCTTTTTTATGCCTGTAATATTTAAAAAGCCTAAAAATTATCTTGCTGGTTTTCTTCAGTTGACTGTTGTGTAAGTGAAAATTACTTCCCAAATCCTACTACTAGCTATTATAATCAAATCAGCTTTCACTCTTCCATGAGAATGTTTCCGTCACAAGACTTTGGTTGACCATAACCAATTTTATAGTAATGTACAACAAAAAATAATGTGGAGAATAGCAAAATTAAACACATTTTTTAAAAAAATAGAGGTGTTCTTTTCCAGGATTTTTTTTAAGAGTAAATAATGTTAGCTTAGAGGCTTAGAATGTAAATGTATAACGGGATTGTAGTGCACAGCACAGCCCCATAAGGAATATTCAAGCCTAATTTATGTCAGCTGTATTATCTCTGACTCTCTTCCGCCGGTTTTCTCTAAACTTATTTCCTGTCATTCAGTCTAAAATGCTCACTGCCTCAAATGTTCCCTGAAGACTATGGCTTAACTATAATTCTTCCCCTTCCACATTTCATATTTAAATGTATTTTATTTCAGACTTGCTTAAACATTCTTCTGTACTATCCCTACTTCCCTGCCTATCCTCTTCAGCCTAAACCGAGGAAGCATGCTGAGCTCCTCCCTTCTCTCCCCCATGTTGCTCAAGCCTAGGAGTCAAAGCCAGATTACCTAAAATGCTAGTGATTCTCAATGCTGGTAGACATACTAGAATCACTTACGAGACTTTAAAAATACTGGTTTCCTGGCCTAGCCCTGACCAAATAAATTAGAATCTATGGCATTGGAGTCCTAGCACTGATATTTTTATAAAGCTTCCCAGGAGATTCTAATGAACAGCCCAGTTTGATAAACTGCAACAGGCAGCCCAAGTATCTGTCCTCAGCAGTGATTCTCAAACTTCAGTGTTTCAGAATCACCTGAAAGGCTTGTTAAAACACAGATTGCTAGACCCTACCTGCTGAGGTAATGATTCAGTAGATTTGGGGTAGAGCCCCCAAATTAGCATTTCAAACAAGTTCACAGGTGATGCTGATGCTGCTGGTTCAGGGATCATTTTTTGAGATCCTCTGTTCTAAGACACCAACAGAAACAAAGACATGCAAGAAAAAATGAGAGAAAAAAATTGGAAAGATTTTATTTGATATTTCAAAGTTTTGAAGTAATTATCAAGGGGCAAATTAGAAACGAGCTTCTTTACCTTTATTTTATGGTTTAATGTAATTTTTAAATTTAAAATTGTATTTGGGAAAAGAGGACTACCATAATTCTTTTATTGTTAGGGGTAGTTTCTAGAAGTCTTAGGCCCTGTGCATTTTTTTCCATATAAACCTCACCTTTCACCCTTCCATGAGAATGTTTCACCCAGATTTTGCCTGACCATAACGAGTCTTACAGTAGCCCACAACAAAACGTTTGTGGAGAATAGCAACATAAAACACACACACACACACACACAGTGAGAGATAGAGCAAGAGAGTGAGAGTGGAAGACAGAGATCTCACTTCCAGCAAAAGCCCATAAGGCAGAAATAGTGTTTATCTTGTTTTCCTGGTGATAGGCAAACGTTATCTTGCATGTTCAAGCCTGTGACAGAGAACTTGACACATGGAGGGCATGCAAATATCATTGCAGAAAACTTGTCCGAGTTATGGAAATAAAGAGTACTTTGCTTTTGACTAACTTTCTCATCTGTTTTGGCAGTTTATGCTCTCTCCGCCAGCTCATGAGATTACATGAAGAAAGTCAGGTGTAGGAAGCTTTCAAACTTGCCCAGAACCTTACAGCTCATTAGGTATAAAATGAGAGTTCTTCGCTCCCAAACTCTTTATTTTTCTCTAGAACATGCTGTAATTCAAATGCCAGAACTCTGGATCTGAAGGGAAGAGAGAAAAGATTTGATACTCTTTAACCCTGTAAAGTGAACTGGAAGAAAAACACACTGCAGTTTTCAAGTTCATGAAACCGAGTTACAAGATTTTAGATGCAATTTATGACACCTGAGGGAGGAACAATATGAAAAGGAAAGAAAGAGAAGTAGAAAAAATTTCAGGGAAAACACCTGTATAGTTAGCTAATAGTCCTAGGGCCAGAAAGAGATTCTGTTGGACCTTAAGGAAGACAGGGCAGAAGACTTATCATTTTAGTTTTGGTTGTTACAAGCCACCCAAAAATTTAGTGGCTTAAACCAAGAGGATTTTATTTGTTCATAATTCTTTGGGTTAGGAATTCAGGCGGGGGTCAGGGAGCATGGCTGTTTTCTGCTCCACGTGGTCTTGATTAGGGGTATCTCAAGGGGCTGGAGGATCCAAGTTGGCCTAATCCACAAGTCTGGACCTTGGTCCTCCTCCATGTGCCTCTCACTCCCCATGGTCTTGAGTAATTCAGTAGTCTAGCTCAGGCATTTTTACATGGCAGTGGCTTACCAAGGAGTAGAAGGAATCACACAGCATTACTTTCATTGTATTCTGTTGGTCAAAGCAAGTCAGAGGGCCATGCTGGATTCAAGGAGCTGGAAAATAGATTCTACTCTCGATAGGAGGATGGTACAGGCACATTACAAAAGGAATGTGGTTAGCCTGAGTGAAAGAAGCCAGACACAAAAGAGCACATATATTATGCTATTTATATGAAATTCTAGATAAGGCAAACTAATCTATAGTGACAGGAAGCAGATCACTGGTGGCCTGAGGCTAGAGGATGGGGATTGCCAGCAAAAGGGCATGAGGGAGCTCTTTGGCATGATGGAAATGTTTTGTACCTTGATTGTGGCAGTATACATACAAGTGTATACATTTGTCAAAATGTATGCATTTTATTGTAGCTATTAGGTAAAGTGTACCTTTAAAAAAAGGTATGAAATAGAAGATAGGAAGGATTGTCATGACCACCATCAGAAGTGATCTACCACATATAAAAAGTTAGATCTGAAGGGACCTTAAATGATCCTGTGATCCAATGTCTTCATTATACAGATAAGGAAAGTGACGCTCAGAAAGCAGACCTTGCCAAAGGGTACTCTACTAGTTGGTGATAAAAGCAGGATTGGAATCCAGACTCCTGACCACAGTCTTCCTGTCACTCCTTCCACATCCTCAACAGGATCAGGGAAAAGGATGCCCTGGTCTGTGTCCCACTGAAACACATAGAATTTCCAGGGGTCAGTACAAACAGTCAAGAACAGAGATTTCTGTGTCTGTTCATAGTTCTGAGAGACTATGGACATGTTCCTGTAACTATTCCATGAGTCAGTGTCTATAATAAAGGTGAATGGAACAACGTTTAGAAATAGAATAGAAAACCATGGGAAAAAAAGAGCACCTATGCCACACATCTGTGGCCGGCAGTGCCATCTTGGGTGTCCTAGGAGGGTGCTGATGGGAAAAGACAAGGAGGGTTATGGAACGATTGAGATGTTATTATTTACTTAGGTTTTACTAAATTAATAAACCCACCTTTCAGGCTTTTAAGGTGAGAATTATTCCTAGCTTTTGTAATGTGCTTTATAGAGTAAGATAGAGTTGAAATAATAAATAGTATAGCAAATAGTATAGTAAAATGCAAGTGTTAGTATTTAGGGAATTTGAAAAAGTGAATACAGTTTACTCTCTTTTTAGTGTACTTTCTTCACTGAGAAAAAATGACTTTGATCCTTGTCCAAAGTCTCAGACATTTATCAGATGTATTTAATTCCTCTGGATGCCGAAGATACTTTTTAAAAAATGTCTACAACAGATGTTAAAATGCTGTCAGCTGAATGATTTGCTGCTGGGACATCAGAGAGTAATACCCTGCTGATCTGTGGCAATTACCTAGAGAACAATGGATTTGAACTTTGGATGGAATCTGAACTTTTTTCTAACACAAAGTCATATTTGAAAAATGAATGATTCAGCAGGGAAAGTTTTTTTCAAGAGAACATTGCTCTGATACATTTCTGAAGATTGGGTTTTTCTTCATTTTCGTTTTGGTTGTTGTTACCTCCTCATTTTTCTAATACCTGTATCTTAAAACGATTATATAATAAGCATTTTATTAAATGAGGGCTGGGATGCTGATTTGCAACTTAGAGTTGTAGCTTTTGTCTCATAGTTGCAGGCTGGGAGGAGTCTGCTCCTTTACAAACATGAAATACAGTTGCAGAATAATAACTCTACTGCCAAGTGGAAAGTGGTGCAATTATGGAAATAATTCAAGCCGAAAATGCCTACTCTTGTTTGGATAACCCCAGCTGGTTAGTGCTTTGGTACCAAATGGATTCCCCTTGCTTTAAGTTGGGTTAAAAAGGGAAAAACAACATGGAATGTAAAGAAATCAGCTTAGGGCTCTCTTAGAGTTTAACCTCAGCAATCCTGTACAATTTAGCTTAGTCTGGGCCCACATATTTCAATTAAAGACCTTTAAAAAAAAGTGATATTTCCACTCTCAGGGCTGCCCTTTTTTGAAATATCTGGACTACCCAACATGTGGTATTATTCATTACCCATGCAGACTTTTTACCTGGGTAAATGCACATTTTGCCAGTTTTTTTTTTTTCAGTCAACATTGGAAATCATGTACAGGTCATCAGTACTACCTTAGGAACTCAGGAGCCCAGCATGAAACTCACGACAGAGACGAACCAAAATTTCTAGGTCACCTACATCCCTGCCTAGCTGGCTCCCACTTCGCACTATCACTGCTATTTCTGTGAGACTAACAGTTTTAGTCACCTCCTATTTACCACATTGGTGATGGAGGGATTCTCACCCTAAGGTTTTGCTGTTGGCCAGATACACAGCACCTGACACTGGACACTTGAGATTGACAGCAGCTTATTAGTCACACATACTCATAGCCAGGGGGAGAAGGATACGGCACACAAGAGCGAATGAAGATTGTCCTCGGGAACTGAATGAATAAGCAGGGGCTTGGGAAGCAGGCTTTGTGGTAACAAGAGGGTGGGGTGCCCCCTGCTTCCTATAGGATGATGTGATTTGCTTGTTTCAATTCCATGGGCTGGCAGGGAACTGAAACCCAATGCTCAGGGATAAGCAGGAACAGCACCTGGTCCACTTGATAAGGAGGGTAGCTTGGCTAGGGGACCTTATCTGCTGGAACGGAGAGGGAAGAAGGCTTTCAGTTAGGCCATTTGAGGCCGGCCCTCTTGGTTTTCCCCAGATGACAAGTAATACTGCTCCTTTCTTTTAGGCCTGGCACCACAATACCAAAGTTAGGACATTATTTCTTGACCACCATCTACTATGCCCTCTTATAACTGGGAGGGAATAAAAGAGGTGGAGTGTGGCAAAGGGTGCAGGCCAAATGCTTCTAATAAATACTTTCAATTTGTCAAAAAGCAAATGTACACAGAATATCTTGATGTGCCATCATTACAGTAGGCACAGGGACTTAGAGAGGAGGGGACCACAATCTTATTTGGAAGGAGTCACATGGAGGAGATGGGGAGGACACAAGTAGATGATTATAATACAGAGTGATGGATGTGGGAACTGAGATTTGCACATGTGCTGTGAGAGCACGGTGATGGGAGCATTTATCCAGCAAAGTGAAAGGTCACAGGGATAAGGGACAGTGGCCCCTGAGCTGGCCTTGAAGGGTGAGTTGGAGTTTGCCAACTGGAGAAGGAGAGAAATGGGAGCATCATCTCAGGGAGCAGCAAGTAGTTAGGAGCATTGTTCCAGAAGGGCTGTTCCAGGAGCTTTCTACTTCTCTCACTGCCCCCGCCCCCACCACCCTGCATTTTCCTTTGGTCCTTCTTTTTCCCCCAGGCATCTTCTCATATTTGCAGAATCAGATTCTTTCCTCATATTGTTCAGGGTCATTGCTGTTGGGGATGGAGGTGACGGGAGCAGGAGCAGGGAAAATGAGAGGACGAAGGGGGCTGAGGAAATAACAAGAATGAACTTTGCTCACCTGACCATCTTACCAAAGGCTGCCTTTGAGTGCATGTGTAAAACATGCCAGTCACTGGATATACCAAAGACCCCAGTCCTGGAACAGGCCAGGTGGGCTCTGTCCGAATCTCTGTTATGGAGTGCTCAGATTCCCTGACCACTCATCTGCTGTCTCTCTCTGCTGCTCTTGGAATCCTCTCCATACACTGCTCCTCCTCCCCTTGGATGAGATGGTCAACTCTTTCTAAAAGCCTTAAACTTCTCTAGAGACTGAGGAGGCAGGAACTAAAGAGTTTCAGATCTTTTTATCCAGTTCAGGGGCACTGTCGTCAATGCTTCTACTTAGATCGTTGAGCTGTATTTATTTTCTTACAAGATTTTCTGCCTTCACATGTGCTGATCCCTTGGACTGGAAATTGCCTGCACTTCCTCTCTTCCTTTCTCCCTATGTTCTCATCTGGAAAAGTCCTACCCATTATTTTTCAAAGCCTAATTCAAAATCACTTCATCAGTGAAGGCTCCCTTGACTCCCTCAGGCAGGCTAGTTTCTACCTCTCAGGGCTCTTTTAGCAGCTATTTTAAACTTCAACTCCAAACACATTGATTATAATTCTGTTTGCATGCATTTCCTTCACTCATATCTAAGCTTCTGAGGCATTTTTGTTTTCATAGCAACCCACAGTGACAGACACACAGTAGATATTCAGTAAAAGTTGAATGAATGAAAGGAGATAAAAGCCAAAGAAGAAAACCTTAAAAATCTTACATATGTATAAAGCTTCCAACTATCAATTTGCAGAAAATAGATTGCAGAGAAAAATGTTAAACATCACCTTGAAATGCAATCAGCAAACCCGAAGAGGGGAAACTCTTTAGGACAAACAACCCAGTTTTCTGAGAAATAAATTACAAAGAGGGATAAAAAGAGAGATGGAAGATGGCCTATGATTAAAAAGAGACTTAGAAGACATAACAATCAATTGCAAAGCATGTACTTTATTTGGATCCGATTTTTAAGAAATTAAATTATGACATTATGAGACAATGAGAAATTTAAACATTGACTGGATATTTGATAACATGAAGGACTGTTAGTTATTTTAAGCATGATGATGATGATGTTATACTTACTTTGACAAGAGATTAGCCATTATATTTTAGTGTTAAGTAATGAAATGTTTACAGGTGAAATGATGTAATATCTGGATTTTGCTTCAAAATAATAAGGGAGGGAGGAAATGAACAAGAGTGTGAATGAGGCAAGGTTGGCCTTGGGATTGGTAGTTGTTGTGGCTGAGTGATTGGCATACAAAGAGTCATTATGTAAATATTGTTATGTATGCTTGAAATTTTTATTGTGTTGTTTAAAAACAAAAAGTAATCATTTTCTGATAGTATTTTAATAACAGTTAAAAAATGATTACTCCTCACCTCAATGTGAAAAAGCTTTTAAGTTTAATGTATGGTTATATGCAATTTTTAAAATGTATTTATATATATGCTAAAATATTCCCCAAAGGGACATTATTTAGAAAAAAGCAAGTAAATCCAGTTAGGAACATCTGTTTTTCAAAGTGATGTTTACATAATAATCTATCAATTAGCAAGCTACTTTATTTTAATGTTATTACTGATTGCAGGCAGTTCTTAGGTGCAAAGCAAATTTGGAAAAACGGTTTCTAAGCACCATCACCAACAATGTCAGCAATAAGTAGATTTTGAAGTTTGTTCACTTCCACAAAGTCCAAAGTTCTGTAAGTTAAACAGTGGGTTTCCAAGGGTGCTTATCAGTGTGGTTAAACAAGGTATGGTGATACTGACATGGGCAGTGCTTTCGGAAAAAATAAAAAACAAAAAAAAAGCTTCATTGAATCACTTTACACAACATGGGTTACTTAGAATATTAAATGTTTTATCATTTGTATCTTCAATTTAACATTGCCTTTGATTTTATGATAAATATCTTCCAAAACCTTAAGATTGTGTGTCAAAACTTGTTTTTCTTTTTTGGACTTGCCCGGTAGAGTCTGAGGATGCGGGCTCAGTACCCTGCCTCCCCTGACCCACCCCCAAGAGTGTAGATGTTCTGAATCCATTGGTCCTTGTAACTGATGGTTGTCATTAAACGAATGTTTAGTTGAAATAGCAGTGTCATATGTAGAAGTTTTAAGTTTTTAGATTAATTGAAAATATTTCTTAGTTCTAAATATATCTGAGTATTTCAGGCGTACGTCTATGTGTGTGTTGCTGTATAACTGGGAAGCAGGGGTAGAAGGTTAAGGCCCAACCTTTATTGAATGGCTACTCTCTCAGCTAATGTGCTAAGTGCTTTTCAGGTGTTGCTTCATTTAACCCACCTGATACACAGTCACGAAGAATTTTACTATTTCCACTTTGTACGAAATAGTAAAGAAGGGCTCAGAGAAAATAGGACACTTGCCCAAGGTCACACAGCTTGTAAGCAGGGGGAGCAGGGAGTTGGATGCCTATTACCCTAGTTTATACTCTTTCCCTCCTTGTACTCTGATTAATCGTTTTCTCCTCAAGACTGTGAACACCCCACTCCCTTTTTTTTTAAGAGGTGGGGCCTTGCTTTGTCACTCAGGCTGGAGTGCAGTGGCACTAGCACAGCTCACTGCTGCCTCAAATTCCTAGGCTCAAGCGATCCTCCCACCTCAGCCTCCCAAATAGCTGGTACTACAGGTGTGTGCCACCACACCCAGCTCATTTTTAAAAAATTTTTTGTAGAGATTGGGTTTTGCCATCTTGTCCAGGCTGGTCTTGAACTCCTGGGCTCAAGAGATCTTTCTGCCTCAGCCTTCCCAAGTGCTGGGATCATAGATTCGAGCCTATGTGAGCCCCTTAAGAGCAGCCTTCTATTAATCTTTGGGGATTTCACAACTCCTTAACTAAAGTGGATATTTCATAAATATTTGTTAGAAAATGTCAGCAAATCATTTGAATGTCAGCTCAGGACAGGAGTTGAAAGCTCTTTGCCAACATATTTTAAACTCACCTTTGGGACTGACCATCTATGATTATTGAGTAACCATTTAAGAAAAATGTTTGAGAACACATTTGCAGGCTTCAAACTACATAAAGAAACGGAAGAAAAGGAATGATGCCAAAGACTGGGGTCGATGTTGAAAAAAGTGAGATTTAAATTTGGAAAATGATAAATTAACCAGAAAAGTTTATGCATTTGGGGTTTTACTATGTGGTGGAGAAACTAACAACCCATGGAAGAAAATTCCTAGAATACTGGGATCAAGTCAAAACACCTGATAGTTTTAGAGGACAGTATTTTTGGAGAGAAAAACACAACCAGATGACTCTCTGCACCCCTTTCCCAGGCCATGGGTGCCTGCCTGATTCCTATGGTCATGAAGGAACATTTTTCTGATGTGACCATATTCATGGTGTCAGTGCAATCTCATCAGAGATGAGGCTCCCCACTCAGGCTGCCATGTGACTTGACAGGTGAGACGTTAAATAATAGCTAGTAATATTATCTACCATTTGTTGCATGCCCAATATATGCCAGGGGACTAATAAGCATAAGTTATCTAATCTTCCCAGAACCAAATGAAGAAACTGAGCTTAGAGAAGATGGGATTTTGCAGCTAAAAGATCTTTCTCTTGAACTCTAAAGCCCAGGCATGTTCTGGCAGGGATAATGGTAGCTGAGGGTGACTAGTAGTGTTAGGAAGGTGAATTTGTGTTTAACAAGCCCCCTTGACAAAAGTTTGTAAGCATTTAGAGTGTTTCTGAGGAGCCATGCTCTAGAAATATCTAGAGACAACTAAGAAGGTGACAGGCCAAGGAGTTGGAGGATTGCTGGCCCAAGACCCCCAAGGACCTCTTTAGCGGAAACTCAGTATTTAGAAGCCAGGGTAAAAAGCCAAAGGTAAACTAACTTTAAGATGCCTGAATTTTCAATAAAGGAAACACTTCCAGGGAGGTGTTGAGTAGATGAGATCACTGGGAATTTGCCCCATTGTTTCTGGTACCTGCTTCTGTGTCTCTGGACTTTGTAGCACCTCCTGGCCTCAGTTCCTCCCTGTTCTAGTTTGACATGCCCAGCCTGGCTGCCAGAGTCACCCCTCCAAAGCATTGAGGTTACTGTAAGCTCTTTGAGGGCAAAGGCTTGGTTCCTGGCAAGATTCCAATATGGGAGCTGCTCAGTAAATATATATGAACTGTTCCAGGGATCACCAAGTTCCTATTGTCAAGAGAGCACCCTAGGCAAGAACCAGGGCCATGTTCCTTCCTGGTATTCTTTTTCCCACTGCCTAAGGAGCTCAGCCATGGAACATGGAAAAGCTGTGGAGACAGTAGCTCTGCAGTCATGCCAGTCAGGTCCTTTTCTCACTTCTACTGCAGACTGAAAGATCTGTCCTGTCCTGAGGACAGGCTTAGCATTTTCCAGTATCATGATTTGTAATGTCTATTTTTTATTTTCTTAAAATGTTCGGTGAAAGAGTGTCTACAATGAAAAAGGTATATAATATCAAAGGTTGGTGAGGATGTGGAGCAACTGGAATGACTACACTCAGCTAATAGGCGGGAAAAGTAGTAAAACCACTTTGGAAAACTGGGAGAATCTGCTAAAACTGAATATGTATATACCCCAAGGCCCAGCAATTCCAGGTGTATAGCCAACGGACCAATGTACACATGTAATAGAACGTTCATAGCAACACTATTCATATTAACCTCAAACTGGGAACAATAAGAAGTTCATCTATAGTAGAATGAATTGTGGCATATTTATATGTGGGATACTACACAGTAATGACATGAAAAAACTACAACTACATGCAATAATATACATGGATCTTACAATGCTGAGCAAAGAATCCAGACACAAGAGAGTCCATAGTGTATGATTCTACTTACATAAAGTCAAGATGTTTGTATTAAGATATAAAAAACAATTTTTAAAGGTAAATTAATCTATGGTGTTAGAAATCAGGATCAAAATTACGTGGGAGGAGTGACTAGGCATTATGGGATTCTGGGGTGCTGGTAATGCTCTGCTTTTTGATAAAGTTATTCGTTACATGGATTTGTCACTTTGTGAAAATTCATCAAGCTGTGTATTTATGATTGGTTCACTTTTCTATATGTATGTTATACTTCAACACAATTTACAAAAAATACACAGTGAAGTCTTTGGAACCGTTTGTTAAAAGAGGTCTTTAAAATCATGAGTTGCAGGCCAGACACAGTGGTTCATGCCTGTAATCCCAGTACTTTGGGAGGCCAAGGCAGGCAGATCACTTGAGCCCAGGAGTTCAAGACCAGCCTGGGCAACATGGTGAATCCCCATCTCTACAAAAAAACACAAAAAATTGGCCAGGCATGGTAGCACACACCTGTAGTCCCAGATTCTTGGAAGGCTGAGGTGGGAGAATCATCTGAGCCCAGGAGGTTGAGGCTGCAGTTAGTCCCGTTTGCATGACTGTACTCCAGCCTGGGCAACAGAGTAAGACTCTGTGTCAAAAAGTAAAAAATAAATAAATAAATAAATATCATGAGTTGACTTCTACATCATTTCTTTACTAGTAGAAATAAAGTAAATTCTGAAATCTTGTAGCATACAAACATTTGCCTTATGTGTTATTAAATACAACTAGTCTCAACATTTTTCTGTAAAATGATAGTTGCCTATTTAGAAGGAAGCCCATTTGCTAGCATCTTTATAATAAGTATTTAGTGAGAAGCATGTGAGATTGTTTCATTTAGCCTGAAACTAATTGTATAGTGTGTCTGCTTCCTTAGAACAAAATTGGTTGCTACTTCGTTAAGCAATGGTAAGTAGGTCAATTTCTGAAGGCCTGTAACGATCATTTCTAATTCATCAGATTGCTAATAAAATAAAATTGGGTGTCTCAGTTGGGCTGCAGTAACAGAATACCATAGACTGGGTGGCTTACAAACAGCAGAAATTGACTTCTGACAGTTCTGGAGGCTTGACCTCCACGATCAGGGTGCCCGCATGGTTGGGTTCTCGTGAAAGCCTCTTCCAGGTTGCAGGTGGCCATTTTCTTACCGTATTTTTATATGGTAGAGAGCAGAGAATGCTCTCCTGTCCCTTCTATGAGGGCACTAGTCCCATTCATAAGGGCTCCACTCTCATGACTTAATTTCTCCTAAGAGTCCCACCACCTAACATCATCACCTTGGAGGTTAGGATTTCAACATATGAATGTGGGGTTGGGAACACAGGCATTTAGTTCATAATAATAGGGAATCAAAAAATTTCTGGCAAAATCGAAAAAGTTCTTAAAACCACAAGTAAACTGATATCAAAATTGTTCCCCACCACAGTGGGCCTAGGAATCTACATTCATCCCAATGTAAGGTGTGTCACAGAGGCTCAAAGGGGGCCATGCTATAATGCAAAGGGGGGATCAACAATGCTTTAAATTCAGACTCTGTTGGTAGTGGTTGCATGTTTATAATTAATATGGATGTAAGTATTAAGTGAACAATGGCCAAATGCTATGGTAATTTAAAAGACATAGATATCCTGTTGGGCCTAGTGGCTCATGCTTATAATCCCAGCACTTTGAGAGGCCAAGGTGGGAGGCTCACTTCAGCCTATGCGTTTGAGACCAGCCTGGGCAATACGGCAAGACCCCGTCTTTACAAAAAATGAAAACAAAAATAATAAAGTTTAAAAAACACAGATATCACTCAAATATAACCCACTAAAATGCTCCTCCTTCCCCACCAAGTTGAAGGGTAAATCTGTTTTCAGGAGCTGATTTATTTCTTTCCACCTCTCCTAGGATATTTTGTTGAATGGAGAAATCAACTTAAAACTCAAGAGCCCAAGCCAGTTTTCCCAAATGAGTCCCCATTTAGCCCAATGTTTCAACAAGAACCCTCAGCATGTTCCTTCTTCCACAGGGCCCTCATGTAATAGTCCTGGCAGTAGTAGTGGTACTAATTATAACAGCTAACATTTATCTAACACCTTCTATGTATTAGGAACTGTTTAAGTGTTTTCTATATATATGAAACCATTTAATCCTCCCAACAACCCAGCAAGGCAAATATTAAACTACCATCCTCATTATCCCATTTTATAGAGAAAACCAAGGCCCAGAGAGGTGAGGGGGTTTGTCTGAGGCTATACAGCTGGTAGGAGAAGGAGTCAGCCTTCAGGGTAATAATTCTTGACTTTGATTGCACTTTGGTATTTTTGTTTGTTTTTGAGACAGGGTCTCCCTTTGTCACCCAGGCCGGAGTGCAGTGGTGCAATCATGGCTCACAGCAGCTTCAACTTCCTGGGCTCAAGTGATCCTATCTCAGCCTCCCAAGTAGCTGGGAACACAGGCACACACCACCATGCCTGGCTACTTAAAAAAATTTTTGTGTGGCCGGGCGCGGTGGCTCATGCCTGTAATCCCAACACTTTGGGAGGCCGAGGTGGGCGAATCACGAGGTCAGGAGATCGAGACCATCCTGGCTAACACGGTGAAACCCTGTCTCTACTGAAAATACAAAAAATTAGCCAGCCGTGGTGGTAGGTGCCTGTAGTCCCAGTGACTCGGGAGGCTGAGGCAGGAGAATGGCGTGAACCCGGGAGGCGGAGCTTGCAGTGAGCCCAGATGGCGCCACTGCACTCCAGCCTGGGCGACAGAGCAAGACTCCGTCTCAAAAAAAAAAAAAAAAAAAAAAAAAAAAAAAAAAAAAAAAATTGTGTAAAGACAGGGTCTTGTTATGTTGCCCAGGTTGGTCTCAAACTCCTGGGCTCAAGCAATCCTCCCACCTCACCTCCCAAAGTGTTGGGATTACAGGCGTGAGCCACTGTGCCCAGCTGATTGCACTTTGAATGCCTGGGTCTCACCCACTAATCACCCAACCCTCATTCCAGATTCTAATTTAATTGGCCAGGGATTTTTTTTTTTTTTTTTTTTTTTTTTTTGAGACAGAGTCTGGCTCTGTCGCCCAGGCTGGAGTGCAGTGGCGCAATCTCGGGATTTTTAAATGCTCCTTGGGTGATTCTAATGAGCTTCCAGAGTGGGGGCCACTGGTCTGGGGCCTGGCTTTGTAGCATCCTACTACGCAGCCCATGAGAAGCAATTGAGCAGAAGCTACACCTGGGTTCATATGACTTTTCCCTCATTGGGAACAACTGGTTAAAGGAACGGTCAATGGCAGGAGAAGTTTTGTGGATAAAATAATGACAGCTGGATGGATATTTAGCTAGCCACATGGTCTTAGGCCAGTGATTCAGTTTCTTCATCTGCAAAACAAAGGGTTTGAAATAAGAAATGATCTCTTGGTTCTTTCCAGTGCTATGAGTCTATGAAATCAATATACGAAATCCTGGATCATCCAGGAGTGGATGATCCACAGAAAATGTCTAATCTGAGGACCAGTGTCCTTCAGCCACCTTTCTTATTCATTGGTGTGTGCTCAAAGAATGCACATCAGTTTTATTTTTGGCCTAAGCAGAACATAAATAGGAAGAAATCGTGTGTGTACATGTGAAAATCATTCAAAAGATAAATTAAATGATTTGGAGGGATTATCTGCTGTTTGGGATTACCCACATCACTGCCCCCTCCAATAGCGTTGATAATTGAAAGATGCCTGTAGGCTGATTGCCGACAGCTGAAGGATCCATGTTGCCAAGGAACCTATGGCTGAGCGCCAAGGAATGACCTGATTAATTATCCTTTTCTTTGTGCCCATCCTGGCTCTTCATACCCTTCCCTCACCAGAGTGGTGTCCAGTTGCAGGAGCACGGAAGAAAACAGTAAGTCCCCAAAAGTGAACAGTCCCTATTTCTTGAGGCAGAAAATACATTGGGGACCTTTTCATCCCCCGTCGGGTCCTATGCTGGCTGCTCTGCTTGGCGACTAAACTTCAGACCATAATGAAATCAAAGACAGTCTGTCTGGTCACACTGGCTTTCCACATGGAAGGTTTTGGCAAAATGCTCTCTCTTCTTCAATCGGATGCATATAGAGGTTGTAATGTGCAAGATTCCAGCATGAGAAGGACAGACTACTATGGCCAAGAGGCTAAACCTTATTCCCGGTGGCTTTATACTGACTGGGCTTAAACTAGTCATTATCCCCAGCATTTTGCTTTGACTGTGGAGTGTCATATAGAATTCTTCTTCTTCTTTTTTTTAATCATGAACCAGAATGCTAGGTGAGAAGTATCTTCATTTCAGGGGAATTTGGGAAAAAGTTTGCACAGATTCTATGCACTGGTTACATAGCTAAAACCATACATAACTGTTTAAATTTGGTATAAGCCAGCTATCTGTACATCCTTAAGCAGTGTAGACAAGCTGGCCCCAGGGGCTAGCCCCAGAAGTTTCAAGCTTTAAACAGCACATTGCAAATTCCAAATTAGCACTCCCATCCTTATCTTGACCAAGAGTCTGTACTCGACTTATAGATAAGCATAGAGCTTTCTCAGTTCAGCCGTAAGATAATCTTGTCTTATACATACTGTAATACAAAAGATGAGGGAATGATTCTTCCTTCCTGAATTCATTCCCTCTAACTCACAGTTTATTTCATAGCCATGTAGAATTCTGAGTCTTTTCTAAAACTAGTTTTTAAATGATTGGCTTTTACAGGAGTATTCAATAGCTATTGAACTGATGGCACTAGACTGCTTATTTTTATCTTTTTTTTTTAATTTTTAGAGACAGGATGTTGTTCTGTCACTCAGGCTGGAGTGCAGTGATGCAATCATAGATCACTGCAGCCTCGAACTCCTGGGCTCAAGGAATCCACCTGCTTCAGCCTCCTGTGTAGCTAGAACTACAGGTATGTACCACCAACCTCAGCCCTGGGTTTTACTGGATGTGCCGGCCAGGGGCCAGCTCTACACTCTTCTGCTGGGGCCTCCCAATGCTGGCCCTCCACGGGTGGCCTCCGGAAACAACCCCAGAAAGAAGGATGGTTCCACTCATACCAGAACCTTTTTTGTCATCTTTGCATCTTATAGAGGCAGTCAGACCTCAGGCGTCTGCTCCATCAGAGGCCTGACCTCGCCTCAGTGGCTGCGATTATTGCCCAAAGAACCAGCCAGATTTTACGTAAATTTCAAATAAATCTTTTAAGAGTAGGGTCCTATCCTGGAGGCAGCTGGAGGGAGAAAAAATCCCTCTTAGAACTTGGCCTTTGAAGTGAATTCCTTCAGCAATCTTGCTCTGAGCTTTTCCTGAATACAGTTGTAAATTGATTTGGGGTTTGTCCTAATGGGCTGAAAAACATAGCTTTCTTGTGTTGGGTGGTTCAGTGAAGCCACTATTTTAAAACCACCCAGAGCTCCTTGAAAAGCCACCCTCCATGAGATCATTACAGATACATCCTGAGCTCAATAAAAAAGAAGTTGAGCTTGTGTTTCTATTGGTAGACTAGGCAGGTTTGCAGATACTTGAACACTGATTTGGGCATAGAGTTGTGCTTAAGCCATATAAACAGATTAATCTGGTATCTAAGCCAAATAGATACTGGATTTCACTCTCTATCCATGTCTATAGGTATATTTATTAGCTTGTTAATGCCTTTCTTTCAAAGAACAATTTATTTAGCCTTTAGAGAACACGGTGATTTAAAAAAATGTAGCTTTATTAAAGAACTTTAGCCTAATCTAAAATGGTTTCACTGGTCTGCACATGCCACAGGTTTACTGGGGTATAAAATACCAAATTCTCTTTATGTGTTCACTAAATTACTTTATAACTTTATCTTTTGCCCTAATAATACTTGTCACAAAATATGGAGACCTACTCAATTTTACTATTCATTTAAGGAATATAAACTGAAACTAGAAGATAATGATTTTTCCACCCATCAAATAGTCAAGGAAATGGATATTGTCACTTCTGGCTGGTGTGACATCTAGGAACATATCCTGACACAGAATTATTCTTAAATAGGAAGAAGGGTATTAAGTACAAAATTACTTGCATTACTCTATAATAATCAAAATTTTTCAACAAAGTCTAAATATCTGATTATAAGGGAATGGTTGAAGAATGACTTACCATTTTGTAATTAACAGTGGCTCTGATGAACACATTGAAAAGGTTTCTGATGTACAGCTAGGAGAAGAGCAGGCCATGACACAGGGTACGGACTACAATAGTATTTTTTTTAATGTGCACATAACTATAGTATTTTTTTTAATGTGCACATAAAATGTGTTTCTGGTGACAGCCCCACTTCCTCCTTCAGTGGCTGCTCAGTGCCTTAAGACATCTGAGGTAATTCCCAGCTGGGCCCCCTCCACATCTGCACTGCTCTGCTTCTATCAGGCCGGCCTGTTCTCCAGTGCATCCTGCCTCTGGCCTTTGAAGTGCTGGTTTCCTGCCCTGATGATGCTTCTCTCCTCTTCATCCTCCTCATCTCAGGTTTTTTTTCTATTTTTTGAAGACAGGGTCTGGCTCTGTCACCCAGGCTGGAGTGCAGTGGCACAATCACAGCTCACTGCAGCCTTGAACTCCTGGCATCAAGCGATACCCCCCCACCGCAGCCTCCTGAGTAGCTGGGACTACAGGAGCATGCCACCATGCCCAGCAATTTTTTTGGTTTTTGTAGAGACAAGGCCTTGCTATGTTGCCCAGGCTGATCTCAAAATCCTGGCTCAAGCTATCCTCCTGCCTCAGCCTCTCAAAGTGCTGGGATTATAAGTGTGAGCCACCATGCCCAGAAAACAACAACAATAACTTTCATTGTATCTTTATTTTTTTTTTCTATGATTACTCTGAAAACACTGTTTGATGAGCCTTAGATATTGATACCACTTTAAAACTATGGAAGAGTGGGTAGTCTGGAGAGACTATTTCACAGTTGGGCCAAGGTGATGACTATTTTCAATTTTGTGCTCTTAGGCCTCATTAGTCTCATTCTGAGGATGCTTTATTCTTTCCTGAATTGATCGTATTAATAAATAAAGCATGTGGAGGGAGGAATCTCTCCTAAAAGAGGAGATCACTCATCCTTGAAAGTATATGGGATTTTTTTTTTTAAGTGTCTGCCTGGGGAAAATGCTGTGGCGGCATTAATAGACAACAGCATTTTAATTATGAATCTAATATATTTGTATCACAAAACCTGGCAATTTCAACGATAAAGTACTGTGATTACACAAACCATTTTTAGAAATAATAAACCTCACTGAATATGCTTACAAACCACATTAAGATTCCATTTCAGCTCTCCTTTGTAATATCAAATCATATGGGTAGGTTGGCTGTTTTAAAATGTATTAAATGTAAATTGATTTTGTATTATCAGAAATAATATTTAGAGACATTCTGCCGTCTCTGTCACGACCCTTGCCTGATTCCTGCTCCATGTGTTTCTAATCCTGGAAGATTTATACAGCTTTTAAATTTTCATTATGTGTTCTCCTGCCTGCCTGATAGACACTTGCTGTACTTTGCTTGCCACCAATCTTGGATTTGTCTAATGTGAGCCAGGATCCAGTCTGGGGACAAACACTGAGCACCAAGTTTGGGCAAAGCTTTGGTGAGGGGGAAGATCCCAAATGTAGGCTTAGGAAGCAGCTGCATCGCTTCCAAGTTTTTCTCACAAGGTTGCTGGCTCTGCTAATCCCAAGGCAGCAAACTCTCATCTAAGCCACAAACATAACATTAGTGTGTCACGCAATGTAAGTTAAGATTTGTCAAACACACCTTTATCCCATATTTGGTTGGATCATGACGCACTCATTGCAAAGTTCCCTAGGGCCAGCAGCAGGGGACATGGGTAGCTGTAACTCTGGTTTTTTCATGAAGTACATTAGTGAGCATAATAAAGTAATCACATGCCTCCTACGGGTTTTTGTCTTAAGTATGTGAAATCTGCCTCAGATAAATATATTTTTTAAATGAAAGCACATAAGATGTTAGAGGAGAATGCAAGACCTTAAATGATCAACTACGTGGCACAGAAAACATGTGTAAAGAAGGATGGGGGAGGCCAGGCACAGTGGCTCACGCCTATAATCCCAGCAGTTTGGGAGGCTGAGGTGGGAGAATCACTTGAGCCAGGAGTTCGAGACCAGACTGGGCAACATAGTGAGACCCTGTCTCTACAAAAAGTTTTAAAAATTAGCTGGGTATGATGGTGCGTGCCTATAGTCCCAGCTACTCAGGAGGCTGAGGTGAGAGGATCGCTTGAGCCCAGGCATTGGAGGCTGCAGTGAGCTGTCATTGCACCACTATACTTCAGCTGGGTGACAGAGCAAGACCCTGTCTGAAAAAAAGAAAAAAAAAAGGTTTTTTTAAAAATTTATTTTATTTTATTTTATTTTTTTAAGGTTTCAGTATGAACAGACTAGCTAACCCTGTGCTCTACGGTTTAGAGAGGGATGAGGAGTGAGGATCTCCATCTGCAACCCACAGGGCTCTGGGGAAGGACACGATTCCCATGCATTTGTTGCAACTAGCTGGGCACAGGAAAGCTGGACTTATAGGCAACAGTACCACAGGGTGGTCCTGTGTAGGAAGGGTTGGGGAAAGAGCCAGGGAATATTCCTCCTTGTGTCTCTGTCCTCTACAAACTAGGTGGTCAAAAATCTCAAAAGAGTTTTGGGTGATGCTGCTCTTGGAAAGCAACAGCATATTTCACCCATGAAAACAAGTGCTCGCCCCGGTGCCTGCAGCCTAAAAGAGACCAGATTTTGGGCTGCAGAAATATCAGGCATTCGACCCTAAAGGTGAAACTGTGCCCAAAGGGTTAAAGAAGTTGGTAACAGGAGTTCTTGCGCTTGTCTTTCAGGATGGCATATAAGGAAGCAGCTTGTAACAATCCCCTCTACTTGCAACAAAACTGGCCAACTGGGGCAGTTGCAGTGGCTCAGGCCTTTAATCCCAGCACTTTGGGAAGCCAAGGCAGGAGGATTGCTTGAGCCTAGAAGTTTGAGACCAGCCTGGGCAACATAGCAAAACCTCATCTCTACAAAAACAAACAAATGAAAAGCCAGGCATGGTGGCACATGCTTTAGTCCCAGCTATTTGGGAGGCTGACATGGGAAGATTACTTGAGCCCAGAAATTCAAGGCTGCAGTGAGCCGTGATCTCACCACTGCACTCCAGACTCTAGCTTGGGTGACAGAACAAGAACTTGTCTCAAACAAACAAGCACAACAACAAAAAACAAAACCAAAAAAAACTAGCCAAACTGGCTGAAACTAATTGCAACCAATATGGCTGGCTACAGTCTGTGAAGAATGGTCTTACTTTGCCAGATGGGTGACCTTTTGATGTCACAGTCTGAATTCATACCATATGGTTCATACCAATTCCCTCCAAAATTTGCACATACAACCACAAAGAAGCACGAAGAGACAACCGCAACCACTTAAGGGATTTTCCAAACTTCACCTCCCCTTCTTCCAATCATTCACCAACCCAAAAATCCCTCCCCCAGAATTTCTCCTTTACATACACTGCTTTGAGACCAGTACAAGGAGATGGATTTGAGCCCATCTCCTGTCTCCTTGCACAGCCACCTTGCTATAAACCTTTCTGCCCACAAAAATCTGGTGTTTCGGTGTTTGGCTTTTCCTTGTGCATGGGCAAATGGACTCAGTGCAATTAGGTGACAAGGGCTCATAATATCCTCACATTCCCATGTATCCCGTTTTGCTACCTTTGGTTTGATTTTCATGAAAATTTATACTGGTAAAATGGAATTGACTAGAGCAGAGGCATCCAGCCTTTTGCCACCAAGAAGTCTTTATTGTTCCTAATCCCCATCGAGGGAAAAAGGAAGTTATGACTAATTGGTTTTCCACTTGTGTTAGACACTCAGAGCATCTAACCAGCAGGACCGACAAGTACTGCCCCCAAAGAGCTGATGTACTTCTAGCCACATGCCAAGGCTAATGGCATTTTAATTAGACATGGCAACCCTTACAGCAGGCCCAGCTCTGATTGTTGTTAGAATTTTTGAAATACTTAAAATCGTCTGAGGGTTCCTTTCACTGTCAATGAAGAGTCTTGGCCAGCCGGGCACGTGTGCTTTTGGGCAGAACAGAATCTGGGAGGAAGAACGGCTGGAGCTGGCCAATGTTGAAGTGGTGGGTCAGACAGCAGCATTGGGCCCAGGACTTTGTGCACTTCCTATAAGAAGCGCTAGAGCTGGAAAATGGGAACTCCTGAAGTGCTGAGCCGATCTGTTTCCAGGAGTGGGGAAGAGTTGTTGAAGAGATGGAATGGGAACCAGTTAACCTACCTAGGAGCTCCAGGGATATAAAGATCAAAATGAAACAAAACAAAATACAACTCCTCCCCCAAATCACAATGATATATCTCTTAAAAGCTATCCCAAAAGCTTAAAGTACACACACACACACACACACACACACACACGGGGAGAAAATATAATCAAGTGTTGCCTTCAGACCATGGGTGACAGATACATATTTATTTAAAGAGGGAAAAGACCGTGTCAACAGGGGAAGTCAGCCCTACTGAGAAGGTGCTAGTGCCAGGCATTGTGTAGGAGCTTTATAGGGTTGAAGGTTCTTATAAAAGCCTGGTGCTTCTCACTCACGATGTTCTCTTGCCTTGTCCCAGTGGACTCATAGCTAAATCCCAACATGAAGGGCACAGTAGTAGGAACAGCAGTAACATAACATTGACTACAACAAAGACAACAATAACACTGAGTGTTTAACAAAGATCAGATGCTGTGGCAAGCGTTTTACATGGATCATTTAATTAAGTCCTGAGGATATCCCTAGTCCTGAGGTACTATTATGATCATCCCCATTTTATAGCCGGAAAAACTGAGGCTCAATGACTGGCCCTAGGTCACATAGCTAAAGAAAAGAGTATCTAAAATCTAAATCCCAAGTCTGTCTGACTTCAGATCCCTTGCTTATAATAGAGTAGACTATCTTCCATTAAATAGGAGAGAATAAAAACTAAGAGCTTCTTCCTTAACATTTCCATGGAACATGGGAGTCAAAAACAGCACTCTTGGTGGCCATGAAGACAGAGGCATTATTGTTACTATTATTTTAGAGACAGGGTCTCACTCTGTGCCCCAGGCTGGAGTGTGGTGGTGCAATCACATCTCACTGTAGCCTCCAACTCCTGGGCTCAAGTGATCCTCTTGCCTCAACCTCCACAGTAGTTGGGACTACAGGCACACATCACCATTCCAAACTAATTATTATTATTATTATTATTATTATTATTATTATTATTATTATTATTTTTGAGATGGAGTCTCACTCTGTGGCCCAGGCTGGAGTGCAGTGGCTTGATCTCAGCTCACTGCAATCTCTGCCTCCTGGGTTCGAGCAATTCTCCACTTCAGCCTCAGAGTAGCTGGAACTGCAGGTGCCTGCCATTACGCCCAACTAATTTTTGTGTTTTTAGTAGAGACGGGGTTTTGCCATGATGGCCAGGCTGCTCTCGAACACCTGACCTCAAGTGATCTGCCCATCTCGGCCTCCCAAAGTGTTGGGATTACAGGCGTGAGCCACCATTCCCAGTTGACACATCCTATATACAGAGCCTTAGTAAACCCTGAGTGACTGAGGCAGGCCCTGCAGCTCCTTGTGCCCCCAACTCCATGGCCACACATGACACCCTGCTGTGAGGTGAGCAGAAGAGAAGGAAAATTACACAATGGCATGAGAAACAAGAGAGACAACTTCCACTCTTCACATTAGCCAAACACTCCCCCTGAAGTCCTGGGTATGTTTGGGAGGAATCTGGGAATCTGTGAAAGAAAGGATTGGGAGCTACTGCCAGTGAGTCATACTGTGTAATGAGAAATATAAAATCGTGATTATTGATGAGATGCTATTTCTACTCCCAAATGAGTGGACTGGGAAATACTGCTTACATTTACAGTGAATGAATAGCTGTCTGTTTGGCTGATGGGTCTTGTATCTTTTCCACATCAATGTAGGTATTTTCTGAGTTGGAGTTCAAGGTTCTTTTCCACAAAGACTTCACTTGCTTCTTTGTAAAGAATTTTGCAAAGTGTTGCATGAATGTCAACCTTTTATCTGTTTTTTTTATGATGATGGCAAACATTACTAAGGGATAGGATCTTCTTTTTAAAGCTTTTTAATTCCTGGGGTCTCTCTCCTTAACAAATCCTTGGTATCTGTACTTTTCCTAAAAATGAGGAAGATGCTCCTCTGCCATTTTCTTTTTTCGAGACAGGGTCTTGCTTTATCCCCCAGGTCGGAGTGCAGTGGCACAATCATAGCTCACTGCAGCCTTCAACTCCTAGGCTCAAGTGATCTTCCTGCCTCAGCCTCCTGAGTAGCTGGAACTATAGGTGCATGCCACCACACCAGGCTAATTTTTTTTATTTTTTGTAGAGATTAGGGTCTTGCTATGTTGCCTAGGCTGGTCTTGAACTCCTGGACTCAAGTGATCCTCCCCCTTCACCTCCCAGAGTGCTGGGATTACAGGTATGAGCCACTGCACCTGTCCTCCACTGTCATTTTTAAAGTTCATTGATTATGTTCACAGTCTATTAGTTACTTTGTCCAATATTGACACATCTTAGTTTTAGTGGGTTTGAGCCCCATCTAGGCCATTTGGCAGTTCTGCCATCAGGTAGATTGCTTTATGACCTGAATTGAGTGTTATAGACTACCAAAGTGACCAGAAGGAGGCCACAAGACAGATGGGGCTTCAAAGGCTCTCACTGCATCACCCTGTTCTAGACCTTACAGTGGCTCCCCATGGCTCTGGATCCACCTGAGATTCCATTCCACACTCTCATTCCTCTTCCCACCACCGCCCCACAGGCTCCTTGCTGTGTGCTGCTCTTCGTGCCTCAGCCCCATCTGCTCTGGGGTCTCCACCCTGGGGGAGCTCAGGAGGAGAAATGTGCTTCACTTCCCAGAGACGGCATACTATGGAAACTAAATGAAGACACGCTCCAGCACTTGACAACTAACATACTGTTCACAGCCTGAGCAGCATCAAGCATTCCGAAAACCAAAACTGGGACTTTGTATTACAGTTTTTAAGAGTAGAGAGACAGAGAGAGAGAGAGAGACATGGCAACCCTTACAGCAGGCCCACCTCTGATTGTTTACCTTTGTCAGCAATTCTACCTGAAGTAAAAACAAACAAACAAAAAACAACCAACCAACCAAACAAAAAAACAACACAGGGAACAGAAGCGGCCTCGTGAAAAATGGCCTGTTCAAAAGCACTGAGATATATGAAAATATAAGCCAGCACAGACTTCCTGTCACTTTAAAAATGTTTTGAATCCCAGATGACAAGCAGGATGCTAGGGGCTTCTTGTAGCTGGCACCAAGTGTCAGGAAAACATAAAAACAAACAAACAAAACCCTCTACATGTTGGCTCAGTTGAAATAAACATTTCATTATGCTCATAATAAAGACAAGTTCTTGACTGAGTACATGAAATTCCAGGTAGTCAAATTTCTGGATTGTACTGTGCAGGAAATTTTCAGAAACAATAATAGTGTGCGTGATGAAGTATTGAATTTGATTGGCTAGAGGGAGATGGAAGGAGAAAGCCAGCACTGTGAGATCACGTGATAGGTGCTATTGGGGTATTGGATGAATTATCAGACTCACAGACTAGCCTGCAATGTCCTAGGTGCTTATTGTCAACACCCAGAAGCCTACAAATGAACCAATTGTTGAAAACATGAAGAGACAGTCTCTATGGACATGCCGGAAAAATAAATCTCAGGTTAGTTTGTGGAATTAAAAATCAAAAGATAAAGAGAGAGGGGGAGAAGGAAAGAAAGAAGATAGAAAGACAGAGACAGAAAGAGATGGAGAGAGAAAGAGAGGAAGGAAGGAAGAAAGGAAAAGGGGGAAAAATAAATGCCAGAGTGGCTTTATAATTTTCCTCCCTGTTCACATGAGTAGCAAATCATCCCTGCATTCTTCAAACCATTTCCTCATATTTCATCTTGTTTCATTCTTACCACAACCTCAAGGAAACCCTTTTTTAAATTTTTCATGTTATTTTAGTTTTTTTAGAGACAGGGTCTCACTCTGTTGCCCGCGCTGAGTGCAGTAGCATGATCATAGCTCACTGCAGCCTCAAACTCCTGGGCTCAAGCGATCTTCTCACCTCAGGCTCCTGAGCGGCTGGGACTACAGGTGCACACCACCATGCCCAGCTAATGTTTTAAAAATGTTTTGTAAAAATGAGGTCCTGCTATGTTGCTCAGACTGGTCTGAAACTTCTGGGCTCAAGATATCCTTCCACCCCGGCCTCCCAAAGTGCTGGGATTATAGGCGTGAGCCACTGTGCCTGGCCTTATATAACTGAACACAGAGGTTAAATTACTTGCCCAGGATAATACAGCAAACAGTCAAGGGATGGGCACCCCATCTAATCTCTCCAGCGAGCAAAGCCAAGAGGGCCTGTTTGTTCTGTGCTGTGAAATTAACCCTAATGGCTCTCGCTTGGGCTCCCTCTGCCCTCATGTTGCCACTGGAGTCAACATATGGAATGATTTAGAGACTTTCTCT
Organism: Nomascus leucogenys; assembly: GCF_006542625.1. NCBI lineage: Eukaryota > Metazoa > Chordata > Mammalia > Primates > Hylobatidae > Nomascus > Nomascus leucogenys. The sequence goes on along the minus strand of NC_044389.1, from coordinate 92,834,187 downwards.
CTGAAGGCAGGGGATGGACTTAATGATACCCCGAGATCCCCTGCCAAAGAATGGTTTTCTTGTAATTCTAAAGACACATAGTGGGCCTCTATGGAAACAGAGTCCCATGTGCAGGAAGTGGGGACTGGGCCCCCTTTCTTGTCATTGATCAGTTGCATATGTCAGGAAAGGGCATGAAAGGCAAGAAACAGATGTTTCCTGATGGGGCGCCTTCCTGATAAGGGGATCTCCTTGCTTTTCCACCAGCAGCCCTACCTGAGCTGTGAAGTCCCAGCCAACAGAGTCAGCAGAACCCCTAACTTAGGTGGCTTCCCCGACGAGTCTGCCCCAGGGACTCCTCATCCTCTATTCTTCCTGGCTCAAAACTGTGGAAGCCTACACCCCTCATCCCCTATGGCAGGCAGGAGAGGGAGGCTCATTTAGGGAATGGGGGCTGGCAGGGGTCTTTGGGATGGATTTCTCTTTCTGACACGAAGATCATTTCCTGGAAAAACAAAACACAACAAAAAAACCTGCTGCCATTTTGACTCTACAACCACTTAATGTGGTGAAGAGTTGCCGTAGCAACATGATTTCTGCCTCAGCTTGACAGAAATTCATGCTTGCCTGGTTTGAAAAGCGAAATTGGACATTCAATCTGCACCGGAGAATTTATACATAAGAGCAGATAGTAGCTACACATTCTGCCTTTATTATTATTTTTTAACTTTTTAGTATGCATTTCGAGCACATACAAAAGTAGAGAGAATAGTATAACAATGCTCCTTGTACTTATCACCCGGCTCCCGCAGTGATCAGCATACGGCCAAGCTTGGTTCATTGATCTACTTGCTCATTCCCCAGCCCCCACCCACTGTATTAGTTTTAAACAAATCCTGGATATCATATCATTTCACCCACCCACAAATACTTCAGTATGAATCTCTAAGAGATAGGGACTCTATTTTTAACAAATGATTCTCACACAAGTAATAAATAAAAGAGAAAGAAGGAAGATTTCAGAATACAATTTCTGCCTTTCTCCCCAAACATTTTTTAAACTGCATCTATTCCCTTTTTAAAAATATCCTGCTGGGTACAGTGGCTTGAGCCTATAATTCCAGCACTTTGGGAGGTGGAGGTGGGAGGATCGCTTGAGGCCAGGAGTTCAAGACCAGCCCGGGCAACATAGTGAGACCCCGCATCTATACAAAAAAAAATTTAAAAATTAGCCAGACATGGCGGCTGCACCACTGGTCCCGGCTACTCTGGAGGCTGAAGTAGGAAAATCATTTGAGTCTGGGAGATTGAGATTGCAGTGAGCCGTGACTGCACCACCGCACTCCAGCCTGGGTGACAGAGGGAGACCCTGCCTCAAAACAAAAAACAAAACAAAAATATCTCTACTTTAGACACTATGCTTTGGCTTAAAATATATAGTATTATGTAGCAGGCAAAGTTCCAAGTTTACATGGATTTTCTCATTTAATCCCCACAACAGTCCTAATATTATCCCATTTTACAGATGAGGAAAATAAGTCCTGGGGAGATTAGTAATTGACCAATATGAAACACTTCTTCGGTTATGTAAGTAAGCAAACACATTGTTTTTAGTTCCTAATCAGGCCTAATCTTACCATTGAAAGGGCTACATATTTAGGTTACGACTTGAAACTCGTCAGTGGTGCATGCTTTCCGGTGCTTTGCATTTGTGTACCCACTCTTCAGACGTGACATTAACATCTTATTGAGCAGATCCCTGTAAGAAGCCACTGTGTGATTTAAGGATTATCCTCAAAATGACCACCCATCTTAATCCTTCCAAAGTCTATTTTCAACCATTGCATATATTCTATTAAATCCTGAGAAGTCTCCTTCAGTGGAAACTTTTGGGAGGTTTGATCCCCGAGAAGTGGTTCTGGGAGGTAGATGCCATGTTAGATGATGTCACTCAACCACTTTCTGGCTGTGTGACAAGGTAGAATAGCTAGCTCTCCCTGTCAGAACCTCACTACATTGTTTTGCAATCATCTACTTACTGGTTTGTTTCCTTAGAGGCTCCTTAAGGCCAGAAGCCAATTTGCCATTTGTTGGTTTGGCTGTTTGTTCTTTTTCTGTATCTGAGCATTGACACTGGTACACAGTAAGTACTCAGTAAATATGCTTTTCCAGATACAGTTCTCTGAGTTCTTTTTATTTTTCTTTCAGAGTGAACAAACAATGACGTATATGGCCATGACTAAAATACAGAATAGATCAAAGCAGCCACTTAATTCAGGGAAAGTTAACATTTCTTAATTGAGGGAAAAGGTATCCTTTTCTGATTGATTTTCCACAATGTCTGCCCACACTGACATTGTTCAATGTGCAATTTCCCAATGACTTTATTTTATTTTTTTATTTTTATTTTTTGAGACAGAATCTTACTCGGTCACCCAGGATGGTGTGCAGTGATGTGATCTCAGGTCACTGCAACCTCCACTTCCCGGGTTCAAGCAATTCTTGTGCCTCAGCCACCCAAGGAGCTGAGATTACAGGTGCATGCCACGACGCCTGGCTAGTTTTTGTATTTTTAGTAGAAACGAGGTTTCACTATGTTGGCCAGGCTGGTCTCGAACTCCTGGCCTCAAGTGATCCACCTGCTTCAGCCTCTCAAAGTGCTGGGATTACAGATGTGAGTCACCGAGCCCAGCCCAACCAATGAGTTTATAGACATAGTCTTTGGAGTTTAACTTGGAACAAGTTAGTGCTATATTATCTGAAGTTTAATATTTAATGTTTTCATAGTTAAGGCTCTTAAGTTGAATTCTCATTATTAATAGTATTTTTAGTTTTGTAACAGGCGAATGCACACAATAAGAACTTCAAGGAACAATTAAAGTCAATATTAAGAGCGTTCAAGTATTTCCAAGTCATTCCGAAATATTTTCCTCACACTTAATAGTACCGTGATAAAGGTCATCTAATTTTCATAGACTGTTCTGATTTTAAACAGTTGTCCCATTTCCCCCCGCTTGCATTTACCAGGTCATATGCCAGATTTGGGCTCAGAAGATGTCATTACTGCACATAATAGGCTAATAACAAAATCAGACTTATACATTGATTTGACAGTTGTCCTTATTTGAGCTTGTACTTCTTTATTTTTAAGTTTTTAATTATTTTTAGAGATGAGGGACTTGCTATGTTGCCCAGGCTGGTCTTAACTCCTAGCCTCAAGTGATCCTCCTGACTTGGCCTCCCAAAGTTTTGGGATTACAGGCATGAGACACCACACCTGGCCAGCCCTGCAGCTTGTGCTTTTTACCATATTTTATTCCATGTGACAGCAAATACTCAAAGTATCTCATACTATGTGTGTTGGGATTATATTGAAAATTATTTCTCTAAAAATGTGACTGTGTATTCTATATAGTTGAAACTATATTTCCTGGGAAATAGAAATAATTCTAGGTAGGCAAGCACTGTGTAAAAAAAAATCAGAACTCTGGTAATTTTCTCTGCTCTTTTTGCTTATTATAAAAACAGGAAAAAATTTTTAAAAACCACAGGAAACAATTTAGCATTTGACATATATGTCACCCATCACTTATTTTCTGCACTTTTGTCAAGAAAGAGTCTAAAAATGGTATTTTTGATACTGAAAGGTATGTGTGTTGGTAGAACTCAAAAGTAAGGTATTTGAAATTCCAGTTCAGCTAACTGACTTCTTTGCCACCATTGAGAAACTGCTTATTTTGGCATGGCTCACTTTAACCTACCAAAAATGAGGCAATGTAGGAGTCTTCCCCATGAGGTTGTTGAAGATTGTTGAAAATATGACATTGCAATGTTAAATGATTAGGAAATACAAACACATGTCTAGGCAGCATTGACTGAGCATTCGACAAATATTTATTTGATAAATATTTATTCTTCTGCCTAAAAAATAATCATGGGTGTTATTCCAGGTTCTTGGACCCTTCACTTTCTAACCCCAGGGTTAGGTGAGGTCATTCACCCTAGAGTTCTTTTTTAACTCAAGGAAAATAACCAGGCAACTAGAACATTAAGTGTACTAAGAGCAAAAGAAAGGTCTGGTACTGCAGAAGTCACAATGAAGGATTCTGGAGTGAGCAGGAGGGGAAGCGTCTCTGCTGCCCACTCACAGTCCCTGGGTGATATATTGGTGCCCAAGAGCTTGAGAACAAAATGCTCCATTCCTCCTGGGATCCCCATGCCCCTGTGGTGCTCTCCTGAGCCTGGCCCATGCTAGGAGGCTCTGGCTCTCCATGGAGACTGCACACGAGAGTGTTGGTCTTACACTGTGCACAACCTCTCACAGGCATTTGCCCCCAGATCTTTTTTCTCCTGGGTTGGGGGAAGGCCGGATATTGGCCAATTGCCATTATTGCTAGGCGCAAACTTTCTGCTAAGTTAAACATGAACCCTTGTCAGAACCTAAATTGAAAATTGTGATTTCAGGCCAGGCACAGTGGCTCGTGCCTATAATCCCAGCACTTTGAGAGGCCGAGGCAGGAGAATTGCTTGAGCCCAGGAATTCAGCCTGGGCAACATGGCGAAAACTTGTCTGTACAAAAAATTAGCTGGGCATGGTAACACGCGTCTATAGTCCCAGCTACCCAGGAGGTTGAGGTGGGAGGATCAGTTGAGCTCAGAAGGCTGAGGCTGCAGTGGGCCATTATCTCACCACTGCATCCCAGCCTGGGTGACAGAGTAAGATCCTGTCTCAAAAACAAACAAACAAACATAAACAAAAACACAAAGAAAAGAAAAAAAGAATATTGTGCTTCCTTTCAAAGCTCAGTTTTAGCGTGCCAGGTTCAGAGCAAAGAAGCATCTTCGCTTGTGTTTAATGGAAGTACCTGATGCTTGCATAAGTTGTTGACACAAAAGCCAGCCTCCCTCATCCAGTGTGCTGGAGGTAACCCTGCAACCCTCTTTCAGGAATGTTTGGAGAGTTGACAGAAGAGTCAACCAAACCTAAATTCAGAAAGTGTTACATTCGTCAGAGAGGAAAGAGCTTTTCCTTGTTGCTGCCATTATAGCTCAGGAGAGGCACAGAGTGAGGTGTCAAATTTACCTAAGAAATGATACTCAAAACTTTACATTTGTTTTTATCAATTTAAAAATACAGCCCTTGAAATAAATAAGGCCACTCCTTCTGGTATCATTCATTTTAAATGCAGGCATAATTCTATGTACAATAGCAAATCCTGGAATGACTTGTTGGAAGAACCAGACTTTGAGAAATAAATAATTTAAAAGATAACAAATCTCTGTAAATAAAACTTGGCACCAAGATAGTTAAGTGGGTTATCAGTACTAAATAAATATACTGAAACTCACTATGTTGCAGGTACTGTGCTAAGCATATTACATGGATGACTGCCTTAGTCTATTCAGGCTGCTATAAAAAAATATCTTAGACCTGGTAACTTATAAACAACAGAAATGTATTGCTTATGGTTCTGGGGTCTGGGAGGTCCAAGACCAAGTCGTAGATCCAGTGTCCGATGAGGGCTCAATTTCTGCTTCCTCGCTGGTGCTTTCTTGTTGCATCTTCACATGGCAGAAGAGACAAACAAGCTTTCACCATGAAGGCATTAATCCCATTCATGAGGGTTCTGCTCCACCTCTTAATACTGTTGCATTGGAGATTAGGTTTCAACATATGAGTTTTGGAGGGATATGGACATTCCCACCACAGCAATTGCCTAATTTAATCTTCATTACATGGAAGATAAGTACTATCACTCTGTCCAGTTTCTAGAGGAGAAAGCTGAGGTTTGGAGGTATTTGCTTGCCCAAGGTCACAGAGCAAGCAAGTGATAGAGCCTGGCAGGGCTCACGTTACCCTGGCTCCTCTTACACCTGTGCTCTTGTCTGCCATGCCACACTGCCTGTCTAAGCCACAGGAGTACTTTCTCCTTCAACACTCATGCCAATCAGGCTCTGTGATACGGTAAGAGTGATTTCTTTGTTCATACAAATTAGAGCTTTATATTTGGGCATTAGTATTCCCAGAAAAATAAGCAAATGAATTGGTTAGGTGAAATACATTTATAATAATCAATTTTCACAAATCTTAAAACTCCTTAAGAAATTTTATAATGATTAAATGCTTTAATCCTATATGAGGGAACCAACTATAATTCTGTACATACTTTATTTTAAGATTGAAATATGCATCAAATTTGGCTCTAAAGTGACTTTCTACAGAGTGAATGCTATTTTGGTTTTGAGATTTTTCTGCTGGCTAAAGCTGTAAGTCTATTTTGCACAGGAAATTATCCTGACCTAAAGGTGTTAGGATGAGGAAAGTGATCATACCCTAGAAAACCCTGTAGCAGGCTTTAATCATGTTTCTAGGTCAAGTATCTCCCCTTCACCCCATTTTCTTTTTCTTTTCTTTCTTTCTTTCTTTTCTTTTTCTTTTTCTTTTCTTTTCTTTTTTTTTTTTTTTTTTTGAGATAATGTCTCACTCTGTTGCCCAGGCTAGAGTACAGTGGTGTGATCATGGCTCACTGCAGCCTCAACCTCCTGGGCTCAAACAATGCTCCTACCTCAGCCTCCCAAGTGGTTGAGACTACAGGTATGCACTGTCGCACTTGGCTAATTTTTATTTTAATTCTTTTTTTAAAAAAATGTTTGTACAGATGTGGTCTCCCTATGTTGCCCAGGCTGGTCTTGAACTTCTGGGATCAAGCAATCCTCCCACCTTGGCCTCCCAAAGTGCTAGGTTTACAGGCATTAGCCTCTGTGCCCCTCCCCCATTTTCTTACTATTTTGTCTTCTCTCTTCCCGGCTACAGGGATTTCTCTCAAGAGACAGGCTGGCTTCACGTGCAATTCTTGGTGCTCTCCTTGGGATGAGTATCTATGGTACCTTCTAGAGCTAGTAATTGCAATGTGACCACCATGGACACTCATTAGCATGTCTGCTCCACCCCTTCTTTGGGTACATGCCCCTCTGGTCCCCCAAACAGAGACCTGGGGGCCTTCCTTCACACTCTCTTCTCCCTTCTGCCCCACATCCAAATGGTGACCAGGATTTGCCTTTATCCTGGAACCTTCTCTCCATGCACAGCCCATTCTCGGCTCAGGTTCTCCTTATTTCTCACCTGGATTAATGCTATGGTTTTTCTCAACATCTATGCTTGGCCTCTTTTGTGAGAGGCTTTTCTTGTCCATCTGCACCCCTCAGTCTCGGCAGGATGCCCTATATCTTTGCACTGCAACTTATCCCATGTACACTGATTACGTATTTAATTTTGTCTCTTCCTCCAATTCACCATAAGCTTCTTGAGGATGAAGACTGTGTTTTATCCTTGAATGGCCAGCTCTGAACAATGCCCGACACATCACTGATACTCATTGTCTGTTGAGTAAATGGAAGATGATTTGCAGTTGGTGCTGTGTTTTGTGTTCCTGGGGGAATCTTGTCCTGAGGGATCGGAGTGTGATTATGCAGCTTCTCTATCTGGGGCTTTGGGTAAGTCCCAGTTGTTTTTTTGTTTGCATCTCTTTTGCAAAAATGAATGAGAACACAGAAAAATCAACGGCATTTAGCACAATGTTATGAATATTACAGGTGAGAAATAAACTTTTTTTTTTTTTTCTGAAACAGAGTCTCTTTCTGTTGCCCAGGCTGGAATGGTGTGATCACAGCTCACTGCAGCCTTAAACTTCTGGGTTCAAGCAATCATCCCACCTCAGCCTCCTGAGTAGCTGGGACTACAGATGTGTGCCACCACCCCTGGCTAGTCTTTGTATTTTTTTTTTGTAGAAATGGGGTTTCTCCATGTTGCCTAGTCTGGTCTCAAACTCATAGGCCCAAGCAATCCTCCTGCCTCAGCCTCCCAAAGTACTGTAGAAATACACTTTTTAAATTGAAACAGGCAGGTTGAATGAGGCTCAAACCTAAGGATTTAGTTTTTAGTCTCTATGATGTAGAAAAACATCTGTTTTTTCGATATTACCAAAACCTCAGCATATTGTATAGTATAAGACCTGGTTATAGCAGGCATTTAAAAACAGTAAATAACAAAAACAATGATAATAAGAGCTATCATTTGAGTGCTTCCCATGTGCTATGTATTTCCTATTCTGAATATGATGTGAATATCTCATTTAGTCCTCACAACAGTTTTATGAAGTTAGTATTATTATTATTATCTCTATTTAATATTTGAGAGCACTAGGACCCGAGGACTCCAATGACATGGTTAAGAACATCCGCAAGTCAGTAATGGCACCAGATATGGACCTGTTTGTCTAATTTCAGAGCCCACATGCATTAATCACTACGCTGAAATTGGTGCACACGTGACTAAATCTATGTCATGCTCTACTCAGCTAACTCTCAGCCGGTGAGAGACAGCTGCTGAAATCTGATTTGTAGCAGACAGAGAAAAACCAGGATTTTTGTTTCTGACATCCTTTCTGATAGTCACAGTTAGCTTACTCAAATTCAGGCAAGTAATTGAAATAATCGCACATGCTCAGGTGTGTTTAACATTATGTCTTTTCTTAGCTATAACTGAAGGTAGACTTCACTCAAAGGCATTACTCCTCAACATCCTTCTCAAAATTATTCTGGAAGATATTTGCTCAAATTACTTGATTTGTATAGGAGTTGAGGCTTTTTAAAGAATGGATGCGGCTAGGCGCTGTGGCTCACGCCTGTAATCCCAGCACTTTGGGAGGCCGAGACGGGCGGATCACGAGGTCAGGAGAGTAAGACCATCCTGGCTAACACGGTGAAACCCTGTCTCTACTAAAAATACAAAAAAATTAGCCGGGCGTGGTGGTGGGCGCCTGTAGTCCCAGCTACTCAGGAGGTTGAGGCAGGAGAATGGCGTGAACCCAGGAGGCGGAGCTTGCAGTGAGCCGAGATCGCGCCACTGCACTCCAGCCTGGGCGACAGAGCTAGACTGCGTCTCAAAAAAAAAAAAAAAAAAAAAAAAAAAGAATGGATTCAAAATATATTTAGTGCTAAAACATACAGATTTTTGAATCTTTTCTTGTCATGGCAAAAGAATGAAAACCATCTGCCTACAGCCACCCACACCTTTGGAACAGTTTTTACCCTAGTTGGCTTGGTTTTTACTTGTGGATTGAGAAAGATAAGTACAACGCGGGCCAGAATCGTGTTGACATGAATATGGCCTGACTCTAAAAACCATTTTAGCCAAAAACTTTTAAAAGGCAGCTCTGGGAATTACCAACAGATGGGTTCTCAGATGACCAGCTTTACCTAAACGTGGCCAGAAGATCTCCACCACACTGGGCAGGTTTGTGGATTTCTTTAAAATAGTTGGTGAAAAGCATCAACCTTAAATTTTACCTTTTCTCTCTGATGTCCACCACTCTGTATTACCAAACCATAAAAATGTGATCCACTGAGCCTACTCATATAAAACATCACAGAAGCGAAGAGGAAATTAGGTTCTATTAATTTAGTGTTTTACTCAGTTGTTTAAAAAATGTGTCTGTCTCAAGCTTTCGGTTATAGTATGGTTCACAATAATATTAAGACCTTTTTTTTATCCTTTTTCCTCATTCTTAAGCACCAGTTCTAAGTTTTTAAACATTACTTAAAAATACGTCTTTAGGGGTTACACCATGTGTCAAATTCTCAAAGATTTAAGGACACGTGGAAGGCTTTTTTACAGTTAGGAGACTCAGTTACTTATGGCAAAATTACCAATGTGATACTGACAAACATTTCTTTCAAGAGCTGTGCACAAATAAATGCATTAATTATTGCTTTAATATTAAGAACTAAAAAACAAAGAAACTGTTTTTAAAATTTCAAAGCCACTCCAATAAACTTCCCAGATTAACTTATCCCCCTGTTTGTCTGGTTTCTTAAGGAGCATGCCTGGACTGTAGTCTCTACAGACAGGAAAATGTTCTAGAATAAAAAACAATCAGTAGCTTAACTTGTGTCCAAAAGAAGGCTGTTGAGCGTAAACTATCAACAACTCATAAAGCTACCATTATGTTAATAGCTCTTTAACTACCTTTGAAATTGAAAAATGTTAAATATTAAGTGAGAATTGAAAAGTCATGGGAAAATTTTTACTACAACGTGTACATATGTGGGAGAAACTAACAAATACTTCTGCAATATTTGTGTGACAATATGTCAAATATCAGACTTGATGTTTTCTGGGCAAAAGTAGATATCAAGAGTATGCAATGGTTGAAACTCTTACAACTGTAAGTTCAGATCTTTGCATTTCATTATATGTAAATTATACTTCTATTAAAAATAAAAACAATCCCCAAAATGCTCAAGGTCATAAAAAACAAGGAAAGCCAGAGAAGCTGTCACAGTCTGCCTAGGAAACATGAGGACTAAATGTGATATCCTGGATGAGATCCAAGACCAGAAAAAGTGAAAAATAAATCCAAATGAAATATGGAGTTCGGTTAGTAACAATGCATGAATATTGGTTCATTAGTTGTGACGTGTCCCACACTAAGATGTTAACAGTAGGAGAAACGGGAGGTGGGGTATAGAACTATGCAACTTTTCTGTAAGCCTAAAACTATTCTATAATTTCAAAAAGCTTATTTTAAAAAATATAAACAAGGAGGATAAGAGAGAAAATAGTGTGACAGTCACTGAAAATACTGCAGGAAGGTCAAGAAAGTGAACATTAAAAGAACAGTATACATTATCTATTTCAAACAATGTGTAAATTAGCCACAAAGGGCAAATGTGTTTATCTGTTGGGTATTGGTGCTGAATACTTCTTCATCACATTTACTTTCCCATGATAAAACAGGTTAGGTGGTCATTATGCCATTATTTTCTAGCTGGTTAATGTTAACAAAAGGCTTGGACACACGCAAATGGCAATGAACTAAATAAACAATATAGCTTTTATTTTCAGCACAAACATAATCCTCGTTGTAAATTATCTAATGCCACTAATCTGTCCTGCTGAACCCCACCATCCAGGAGTTACACACATTCTTTATACACACAATCATTTTGTGTCTGCCAAAACGTTTTCAGGTATGAGTGCGTGTGCAGAGAGATGCGTAAAGAATGCTCGATTACCATGCCACCTATATCTTTTTGTTAAAAATGCCTTTATGAAGGCTATAATCCTTATCAAATTAAACCCTGCGGATCCCCCTTTTAATACACAGGGAGTCTTCCTCCTCATTTATGGGCGTCGGCGCTAAGCAGCTCTGGAAACGGCTCGGAGGGGCAGACCCAGCTGTGCAGCGATGTCCAGCGTCGCCGCATCTGCCCCGCGGGGTGCAGCATGAGTCTTCCTTTGTGGCGTGCGGCTCCATCGGAACGCGCGTTGCGACGACAAATTCCTTCCCCCCGCCCCCCGCAGTTAACAGCTCTGGGGCAGAGGCTGGTGGAGAGGCCCAGAGCCCACTCAGACCGAGATGAAGATGAGGAAAAGCATGAGCAGGAAGAGGCTGGCGGCCGCGGCAGCCACAGGGAAGAGCTCGGTGCGCGGCGCAGCCTCCCGCGACCGCGACTCCTGGGCTGCGTCGAGGAGCCCCGTTGCCATAGGAACCGTAGCGGCGCCCCCAGCGAAACCCTGCGTTTGTGACAGGAGAAGCTAACCGCGGCCGCCCACTCCCACCCGCGCTTCCTCCCCGCCCCCACCCGCCGTGCGTGAAAAGCAGAGATCCGAGAACCGCGTGCGGTACAAACGGCAAAAGCTTCGCGCGCATTTTCCGGGAGCTAGAGCGCGGCCGCAGGCCGGGAACCCACCGCTCTCAGGCTCCCAGCCCGGGCGCTACCTGTGCAGCCCCTCCTTCCAGCCCGCTCCGGCGCATCCCCCAGGCCAGGGCAGCGATGCGGGCACCCGGAGCCCCTCCCGCCGGTCCGGGCTTTGGCCCACACCCGGGGACCGCGGAGTGGAAAAGGAACCGCAGCGCGGCGCCTGGCCGACCGCGGACGAAGTTCAAGGCCGGAGGGCGTTTTCTTTTTTGCAAAATTGCCCCAAAGCCAGGGCCGCATGTACCCACTGTCTCCTTTGCCCCGCATGCTCCAAGAAAATAAGACACATTCTATCCCGAGTCCTAATTATTGGGCCATTTCCTTAACGCGCGGTCTATCCCAGTGGCCAGAAACATACTGCGAGATGCAATGTTTGGGTAATTAACAAAGAGACGAGACCCAACTGGGCTTCCGAAGTGCTAGATACTGCGGCCGGGTCGCCCCGCATTCGGGCATCGCGCGGTTCCCGGCCTTCGGGACGTTCCGGCCCGGCCGGACTTTGACCGCTGGAATAATTAGGAGAAACGCAGAAGTCGGACGCACCCCAATTTCCCCATTGAGCCTTCTCCTCCCGAGTCTTTGCGAAGCCCCTGGCTCCGGAGACACCGGCTCCGCGCCTGGGCCTGCAAATCCGCCTCCAGCGAGGGCAGGCCCTGTCGCTCCGGGCTATAAATATTAATAAGCTGCGCGGCTCCGGGCTTAATTATCTCCGTTTAATTGCAACTCAAAAAATCCAGTCTCCTGCCACTCAGCCCCCCTAGGTCGGGATCGTTTGGTTTCGGTGTCAGGAGGCTCCCTGGGCTCAGAGTCGTTCTTTGTATTCGCAGTCCAACCTGGAAAGCATATGCTGCACCTCTGCGCCGGTTAAAATCACCCCCAGACAGATTCGAGCTGCCGCCTCTTCGCCTTTCATTCTGTCGCCTGCGTCCCCAGCAGCCCCGGGTCCCCAGTTCCCTCCCCTCCGCCAGAGGACCCTGCCTCTATCCTTCCCCCGCACAACTAACGCAATAGCCTGAGGGGTTTGGTAAACAGAAGCGGCCCCGGGAGGGGGTGGGATTCGCCCCTGGTGTGACCCAAAGGCACCTGCGGCGGCCCAGGCCCTGGGCGAGGCCTGTCGGCCTTGTAAAGGCCTCCGTGTCTGTGCGCGGCAAAGCAGCCCTAACGGTTTCACCGCAGCCCACGTCTCTCCAGTCTGCAGGCCCGGCCTGCCCTGTGCCCGGCTGCGTCCGGGCCGTTCTTCCCCACCACCCCTGCAGCCCGCTCCCTCCCCAGGGGCTTATCTTGTGCCCCTAAGGGGCTGCGCGCAGCGGAGAAGAGGTACCCGGCTGCAAGGGGGCCGCTAGCCAGGAACTCAGCGCGCTCTCCCCAGTGTCTTCTGGAGGCCCAGGGGTCGTGCACTGCTGCAGTTCCTCGTCATCCACCGCCCTCTCTGGAGACGCGATGCCAAAGCTGAGAGCCGGGGCGGTGGTGGGGAGCCAGGGTCTCGCCGCAACTCCGGGGACGCCCAGGCTGACGCTGGCTGCTTCCACTGCTCAGGTCTCCCTCAACGTCGGCTCCCTTCTTGTCCCAGGGGCTTGCGACGCCCGGGGGAGGCCGCTTCTCGTCTCCCAGGCGTGGAGCTGTCAGCAAGGGGAGGTCTTGGGGGAGCCCAGCCGCGTTCAGCCCGGGAAAGCTGGTGGAGGCGGCCAGGAGCCCGTCCGGAGGACACACCTGTCGCCGCCTGAGAAGGCCGGGCTCTCCATGCGCAGACCTGGTCGCTCAGACTCGTAAGGCACCACTGTAGGCTGAGAGGCGCTGCCTAATTATGTCTTGCCTACTTATTTCAGTTCGAGACTTGTGTGCCCGCAAACCGCTTCCCAAGGCAGAGAGGTGCTGTCTACTTCCTGGGGATTATGATGGTCATTTAAATACATAACTGTCTGTTTACTTGATATATTTCCACTTAAATTACAAGAGGAAAGTTCAAATTGCAAAATAAGGATTCAGGTAAAGCACCCAAAGAAGTTAAATTAGCTGTAATTATGTTTCAATTTAAAATGCAGACCCAATTAAAAGAAACTAAGCGTTCCACAACCTGAAATTGTCAGTGATCAGACTGTGATGGTCACAGAGTTTCATGATTGCTAACCTTCTACTGACATGAGAAACAAGAAATCCACCTGGGCTACTTCAAGACTGTAGCTCTTGTGGGCAGTTACTGCAGGTCACTCGAGGCAAGATCAGCTTTTTTGCTAAATCAAAGTTTCCTGTATAATTAACATAGGCTCAAGGCTCTGGCAGCAAATAGTCAACTGAGGCCCAGAGCTGGGGACACCCATTTTGGTGGGCAGGTGGCATAGGCTGCTCTCATAAAACCACTGTGGTTTGCATCTTCCCTTTTCTTCCCCCGCCCAACCCCAAGTCTAGCACTCAGGTCACCTGGGTGGGGAAGGAGCCTGCCTGATGGGCAGAAGTTGGTCGCCTTGGAGGAGGGGGTCATTGAGGGCATGAGCAGCAATACAATAGGATGGCAGCAGTGGGCATTTGGGCAGGTGTGGGTTTCACTTATTATACCTGCACCCAGCAACTATTCAGTAAGTATTAAAGGACCCAGAAGAGCTACATGAAGACCACGTGGGGTTGACCTTCTCTAAAGGGCCGTTGAGCTAAGCCACTTCGTTTAGAATCAGGCCTCGAGCCTGCATGGAGTAAAATGTGTTCTGTCCCACTTTTCTTTCTGCTGTGGTGTGGGATACAGGCAGTGGTGGGAGCCAGGCAGCCACAAAGGCCTCCTGTCCCTTTGGAGCACAAGATGGCATCTGGAAATCAGCTAGTGGGAGTATTTCTTGGAATGTCTTGGAAACTCTTTCATCTCAACCAAGAAGGGTTGCACAAGGCGGGCATAGGCATTTAAAAATTGTTCTTTGCTAGTGACAATCCTGGGTTGCTCTCTCTCACTCTCTCTCCCCCTGACCACCCAACTTTCTGTGTCTCTCTTCTCTCTCTTACACTCACCCACATATACACACAAATCTGCTATTTTCGTATTTTATATTACCCTTTTTAGCTTGATAAAGATCAAAGTCACGTACCAACTTGTCTCTTGGAAACCCTACATACAACTCCTGGTCTTCTCTGGCAGTAAAAGTCTGAAAGCTGTTTTTGAATTCTGCTAGCTCAGCCTCACCCTACCCCTCCCCAGATGATGCAATACTAGAACAGGGCCCAGAAAGCTGCTATGTCTGTTACCAGCTGGCTGAGTCTTGCCTCGAGGTGCCACAGAGAAGTGGACCAAACAAGAGCTTTGCTGAGTGCTTTTCCCCCAATGGCTGGAGCTGCTGCAGAAATCACAACGAAACACCCTTTGTTGTTACGAGACTTTAGATCTGACAGAATATTTGCTGGTTCCTTATGACAAGTTCTTATTATCTGCGTTTAAAGATGAAGAAACTAAGGCCGAGAGAGGTTAAGCAATTAGGCTTAGGCCACATAGAGAGAATGGGGGTCTTCTGTGTCTGTCTTGGGGCTTTTGCTACCACACCCATCACCATCACCATCACCATGGAGTCAACAGGAGACACTGAGCTATAATCGGTTTTTGGAGAGATGGTTTTGTCCTGGAATTCACATTGCATATTCACTGTGTTTTGCTGTGTTTGGCAGGAGGTGCACAAAACACAGGTGTCAGCAGCAGAAGGACCAATGGGTGCCTGATATGGTTTGGGTCTGTGTCCCTACCCAAATCTCATCTCGAACTGTAATTCCCCTGTGTCCTGGGAGGGACCTGTAATCCCCATATGTCAAGGGAGGAAAGTGAATGGATCATGAGGGTGGTTTCCTCCATGCTGTTCTCGTTATAGTGAGGGAGTTCTCACGAGATCTGATGGTTTTAAAAGGGGCGGTTTTCCCTCTTTCATTTCCCTTTCCTGCTACCTTGTGAAGAAGGTGTCTGCTTCCCTTTCACCTTCCACCATGATTGTGTTTCCTGAGGCCTCTCCAGCCATCCAGAATGGTGAGTCAATTAAGTCTCTTTCCTTTATACATTACCCCATTGCAGGCATTTCTTTATAGCAGTGTGAGAATGGACTAATACAGTGCCTGACAAGAAACCGGGTGCAGTCCAGGCCACAGAACCAAAGGTACACGTGGGAGCTAGGCCTTTCCACAGGACAAAGGTGTGCAGCTGGGATGTGACATGCATAAGCTAGAAGCCCCCCTTCACAAAGATAGATAGCAGCCGCAGCAGGAGGAGTCCCTGACACCCACCCCCATGGTGGCCATAGATCCTGTTTCTCCTCTTCCCTCCACTGCCCCTGATTGGACACAGGCCCAGGCAATTGCCCTTAATTAGCAATGCAGGCCTGGACTGGGACAGTTTTGTTTGCCCCCAGAAGCTGCGGGATGTGTTATTTATCAGCGCTGGACATTCAGCAATCTCACACCTGTACAACCTACTGGATTTTATACAACATAGACACGCAGACACACCCACCACTCATGCTCATAAAAACTAACACTCATCTACACTTCACACCTGGTTAGAGCTTGTGAAAATGAGACTGGGATCTACAATAATTGAATACAGTCTTTCTCTGTTTTGCTTGGATTTTCATATTTGCTACTTAGAGCTGCTCATGTCCTAAGCTTGGTGTCATAGAAAATACTGGAAAGAACTAGGTAGGTATTATAGAAAAGATGGCATCCTTTGATGGGTAGACCTGGGCCTAATGAGCCTTTGGGGGAGTAAAGATTTCTGTTGACTACTTACAGATGTGTGAAAATTAATGCTCAATTGCCATTCACCAAAGCAGTGAGTCTGGTTGATAATGATAGTGGACATTTATGAGCGCCCACTGCGTATAGGGCACTCTGAGCACCTATTGCCTCATTTCATCTTCACCGCAACCCTATATGGGGTAAGTACTCTGGGTGTACCCATTTTACAGGTGAGGAAACTGAGGCATAGAGATGTTCTGTAACAATGCTGGTAAGTAGCAGAGTCGGGGTTTGACTAAATTCTGTTCACCTGTGAGTTAGCACAAGCCATCAACCAAATAGGTGAAGCTGGCTTCACCAAAGTTGTAGTCACTAATGCTAAGTGGCTTCATTTGGAAAGTAAGTCTTTATTATCTTGGTTCGATCTCAGCTCACTGCAACCTCCGCCTACCGGGCTCAAGTGATCCTCCCACCTCAGCCCCCAAGTAACTGGGACTACAGGTGTGTGCCACAAGGCTCGGCTAATATTTGTTTTTTTGTTTTTGTTTTTTTGGTTTTTTTTTTTTGTAGAGATGGGGTTTTGTCATGTTGCCCAGGCTGGTGTTGAACTCCTGAGCTCCAGTGATCCTCCCACCTCTGCTTCCCAAAGTGCTGGGATTACAGGTGTGAGCCACCATGCCTCGCCTAGTCTTTACTGTCTTCAAGAGAACACATTTCAAGTTATTTTTTCTTCCTCTTGCTCCTCTGAATAAGCTGAGATTCCTGTGGCCATGCCTGGAGGAAGGTAGCAAGTGTTAAAAATGGGATGACTTGTTGCCCTTAGTTCCTCCAGTAACCTACTGTCCCACACAGCTGTCAGTCAGCAATGCCGTGGACAGAGTCTGGCTAGGCTGCCATGCACTAGAAAACTCCTGCTGCCAGCCATTTGACACTAGATGTGTCTTCTTAGGTCAGTAACAATAGTGCCTTTTACATGAATTACATGTATTTACAGTCTACAAAGAAAATTCACTCATGGCCTCTCATTTTACGTGTTTCCTCTTTGCACTTGGGGCTTTCTCTCTAATTGCAGAATGAAAGGCTGCTTCCCTTGTTAAAAAGATCCCAGGTTAGGCCAGCCTGCCCCCAGATAGAAGCTGGTGATTCACTGTGCCTTCTGAAGGAGGAAAATGCAAACTCAACCTCAGGATCAAAAGGAGGAGGGCAGTCCTGCCCAGACGCTTTCCTACAGGGGGTTTCACCTTCTTTCAACTTGTACTGGTGGCTCACATTGCAACTCATTTTTCCCAAATCGTTCTTTTCCTGTCTGCCCTCCCTCTCCCCACCCCCAATCAGAGTTCGGAAACCCTGCTATCCAGGAGCCAACTGGAAGCATGGCTCAGAGCTGCTTTCCTTACTCTTCTGACCTAACACTTCTTTTTCCCTTTTGGGTGACGTTCAGACAGGAGACCAAATCTAGACTGTCAGGGCAGTTTCTCCAGAAAAGAGATGTGTGTCTTCAGCAACATAGAAAGTGGAACAGTCACATGTAGGTTACTTGATGAGTGGAAGACTGGAGTCAGGTTCCTGTGTGTACAGACCCTTCACCGTGGTGTCAGTTTCCATTAGCTCTATTAGGAGCATTTCCAGCTTTCTGACCTCTTCCCCTTTTCACAGGGCTGGTACTAGGGTGAGGTGAATAAGACATTGGCCTTGGGCACAAGATTTAAGGGGCTGCCAAAAGTTTCTCAGTGATCAAAATATTTTATTTCAATTGAGACAGGGTCTCACTGCGTTGTGTAGGCTGAGTGCAGTGGCACAATCGCAACTGCACAGTCTGCCTCCCCGGCTCAGGTGATCCTCCCACCTCAGCTTCCCGAGTAGCTGGGACTACAGGGGTGCACCATCACCCCTGGCTAATTTTTTTTTTTGTAGAGACAGGGTTTCACCACTTTGCCCAGGCTGGTCTTGAACTCCTGAGCTTAAGCGATCCTCCTGCCTTCGCCTCCCAAAGTGCTGGGATAACAGGCATGAGCCACCACATCTGGCCTAGATAAATATTTTAATGCAATATTTTTTAAAAAATTAAAATTAACACAAAAATTCATGATCAACAAATAGTCAATTTTTTAACTAAAAATACCATTACTGATCTTTTCTTTTTGTCCCACCCTTCATTATGGCTTGTCATATCACTGCTTTTTAATTTATCTTTTAAATCAGAGGAAAGAAACAGGAATAAAAACTAACTGAAATAAACCTGAGAAAGTAGGTGTGAATGAAATGAAACCAAAAGTACATGCACTGGAAGTGAGAGAGCAAGAGAATGAGAGCGACTAGATTAATATATGAATAGTTTTTTTAATCAATGGCAATTAAAGATTTTCATAAAGAACTGTTTGACTCTCCAGCTCTCATCTGGTTTTCAGCAATTGTTAAAGATATCCCAACAGTTCACAATGGTTTTTAGGCACATCTGTGTTTCCCTTAGTCCTCTAAACCTATCTTTTAGTAATGGTAGTCTGTTTTTAGAGTGCTTCTTAACTTTTCAAAGCACTTTTTCCATGCATATCATTTCATTTATTCTTATATTAAAAGAGAGAGATGGAACATATTATCCTTTCTCAGAAAATGGGCAGGTGAGATTGCAGAAGAAAAACTAGTTTTTTTCAGTGCTAGGCACTGAGCTTGGTGCTTTACCTACATTTCCTTACTTATTTCCCAGACAGCCCTCAGAGATATCAGCTCCCTTTTATAGATCAAGAAACTGAAATCCAGGACAATTGGTTAATTAGCTAGAAATGTTCTCAGAATATTTATTTCCTACAATGTATATTTGTGTCCTTGTTTTAGTGCATTTGGTTGTTAGCAAAATTTTTTAAAAAGCCAATTACATTAAGAAGTTATATTCTAACTCCAAAAAATGTTTTATACTTCCATATCTGGTTAAAGTAACTCGAACATTTTCTCTTTGCTTCTTCTGAATGGTCTGATATATACCTATGCCAGAATGAGTCAACCTCTAAAGTGCTCGTTTGATAGAAGTGGAGGGTATCTTAAGATGGAATTACTTTGAATTAAGTAGATATAAATGATTAGACAGCAAAATGGTTGAGTATTTATTTCTTCTTTACAAATGCATATGGTTTATGTACTGCCGTTTTGCCTTCTGTAGGGATTGTGATAGTGTATCATTCTGTTAGCACTGAACAAGAAAACCAGTTTTACCTTAACCTTGATAACATTGGATGTGTGATTTCTTTAAAAAGATGCTATATGGGCAGGTATAAAATTGCTTCTTGGGGTTGTTTTAAAAGCATATTTCTTTGATTACAAATGAAGACGTATATTTATTAGATGTTTGCTAATTTGTCCTTCCTCTTACCTGTGAATTGTAGTTAATACACTTTGCCCATTTATCTACTGGTGACAATGTTTTTCTCATGAATTTGGATGATCTCTTTATACCTTATACATAATCTTGTCTTTCATATCTGGTTAAAATACTGTCCTACTCTCTGTTTGGCCTTGTAAGTTTTGGTAGACTACATTTAAAAAATAATTTAATAATTTAAGTGACCAATTTTGCAGCCTTGCCAGATAACTCAGTGGTATTTGATTATATAGTTTGTTTATGAAAGCTAATTGAAGTTGACGAGTATGAAGCAGGGAGTAAACTACCTTAACTCTAACAAGTCACGCTCGAGAATAAATTTCTGCCATTTTCTATCATTGAAGTAAGAGATACTTAAATGCAAGTAACTAAAGTAGACTTATGCAGCCTTTATATTTTTCATTAAAAATAGTAAGTTATATTTATTTTAACAGAAATTGACATGGGCATCTCTGATTTTGCTTTTTAGCTGTAAAAACATTTCCAAGCAAAGAATAGAAATAATATTCAAGTCCTATAAAAATATTTCCAAGCAAATAATAGAAATAATATTTCATTCAAGTCCGCATGAGTGACCTGAAATGATAGATTTTGTTGTTAACTCAGATTTAGTTTTCACTTTTTTTTTTTCCTGGTACTTTCCCCCAATGGAAAAGAAAAAGTTTTCTGGATCTTTCTAGGTAGTCTTGCAGACAGCCTCTGGGGGACTACACATGATTGTTCTGCCCTAGTTATAAAGGTTTTCTGAGGTGGAAACACCATTTATATCAGTTTTTTTTTTTTTTTCCTAATTTAAGGTGCAGTATCTGATCACATGCCCTAAAGTTGTGCATTTTTCTCATGTGCATGCACGTGTGTGTGCGCACGCACACACACACAGGCACACACATACTGATCTTTTACAATCCACCCATGGAGGTTTTTATGGGGGCGGGGGTGGCCATGGGGTCTCACTCTGTCACTCAGGCTGGATTGCAGTGGCATGATCACAGCTCACTGCCACCTCTGTCTCCTGGGCCCAAGTGATCCTCCTGCCTCAGCCTTCAGCCTGCCTAGTAGCTGGGACTACAGGCATGTTCCACCATGCCTGGCTAATTTTTGTATTTTTTAGAGACAGGGTTTTGCCACGTCACCCAGGCTGGTCTCAAATTCCTGGACTCAAGCAATGTGCTCACCTCGGCCTCCCAAAGCGCTGGGATTAGAGGGTGAGCTACCTCATCCCATCTTTTTTTGGTTTTGTTTTGTTTTTGTTTTAATCTACCTACCCTTAAGGACCAGGAACACATCCATTAGTTGAGAGAATGTCATGATTAAAAAGTGTTGCTCTCTCCTGCTAAGCTTCCCCTCCTCCTTATTACACACACACACACTCATACACTCCTGTTTTGTAAAGTGTCCAGCCCTGAATTGGTTCTGGTGAATTAGAGCTTTGCATTGAGTTAGGCAATCCCTCAATTTTTCCTTTTTAATAATAGGAGAATACGTGACTTTGACTATCTTGGAAATCTCTTTGCTGCAAATATGCAGAGGAAAAATCAAAGGATAAAAAGAAGTCAAGAAAATAAAATGTTTACAGAATAGTGCCAACTCTTTGTGAGGGACCTGGCAATTATGGGTCTGTTGTCTTCTTGTTTCCTGTTTTTTTTTTTTTTTTCTCCAACATTTTCATTTTTATTTTTGTAGAGGTAGAATACTTTGTAGAGACAGGGTGCTGCCATATTGCCCAGGCTAGTTGTGAACTCCTTGGACTCAAGTGATCCTACTGCCTCAACCTCCCAAAGTTCTGGCATGACATGCATGAACCACTGCAGCTGGCCACGGCCCTGTTGTCTTAATGGCCATGGTTAGTGTTGCCACTTTTCCTTCTCAGTGCCGGGAAGGAGCCCCTTGTTTCTCTAGGAGACCATTAACTTTTACCAAAGCTCTGCTACCAAAAATGGGTTAGATATTCTTAGAACATCAGAGGAGCTTCCCCAGGACTTTGAAGGCAAAGTTCTGAAAATATAAATGAGTTGCCACAGATTATATTTTGCTTCCAACAGATGCTACAAAGTTGTTCAAGGCACAGTAGCTTCAGAAAACAGGATATCCTTGAACCATGAAGTTAATTTGATCCATGTGGTGTCCGGAATTCCAAGAAACCCGTCCTGAGGCAGCTTTCCTGCCAATGTTCTCTCTCTGACATATTCTGATCTGCTGTACTAGATGAACTATTTATCATTTGGCCTTCCTTCTCCAATTATGACATATTTCCAGATACTTTCTTCCTGAAATATGCCAACAAGCTGGCTGTATGCCCAGGGCATGAAATATCTCCTTAAAATCTCAACATTTGTATAAAACCAGTTTATAGGTACTTTTTTGAGAAAGAGGAGTTAGAAAACTGTGTTCTCTGATGGGTGGTGAATCTTTTTTCTAAGATTTATTTGAAACAAACATTGTTCACATGTTTAAAGATTCACCTGGCCTTCTTCCTACTTGAACTCCCCTTTACCATTTCCTACAAATTATTGTTCCAGTGGCTGCAAACATAGCTCCCTGCAGCCTCAAACTCCGGCTCAAGCAATCTTCGTACCTCAGCCTCCCAAGTAGCTGGGACTATAGGTGCATGCCACCATGCCCAGCTAATGTTTTGATTCTTTGTAGAGTTGGGGTCTTCTCTCGTTGCCAAGGCTGGTCTCGAACTCCTGGGCTCCTACTGGCCCAGAAAAACCCTTATTGGAAGAAAAAGGGAGATAACTTACAATTCGTCAAGTTTGAATTCAGTGCCCATTATTTGTTGTACAAAATAGTTCTTGCAGTCTCCTGATTACATTTTAGCTCCTCTCATTTATGGAAGACCCCATCCACAGTTCTTTGCAATTTTTGTAAAGGACCAGAACTATTTACTCATCATTTCTGAGGTGAAGCAGGGAAGAGATTTTCTGTCACAGATTTTCTTCAAAATAATACAGCTCAAGTGTCACTGGACTATCAAACGAATGCCATATTGATTTAATAGATAGTAGCTCTTAAATGAAGTGAAAGGACCTTTGCTTAATTAATTCAGTAATTAATTCAGTACGTATTTATTGTGTGCATGTCACATGCCCCCACTGGAAGGAACATCTGCCTGTCATTCTGTGCTTACTAAACCAGAGGAATCAAACCATGCAATAATAGTTGGCATTTATTTGGGTTCATAACACATGTTGAGCTCTGTGCTAAGGATTCTTCACACATAATTTTATTTAATCTTCTGAACCATCTGTTCAGGTAGGTATTATGATCTTTATTTCAAACATCAGGAAGCTGAGCCTTACAGGATTTATCTCTCTGAAACCGTAACAGTACAGCTGGGATTGGCCCCCACTTGGCCTAAATCCACGTATGGCCTGGAATCACCTTAGGTCCCTGCCAAGTTCTCCTTTGAGATAATACTAAGAATGGAATGAAGATAAGAGGGTTGAATCTGGAGAAATCATGAAAGGTGTGAAGTAAAGTCACTTTATAGCCTTTATTGTTAGATTGTGGCTGTTTGTTTCATAGATTGTATTATTTTTTGTTTTGAGACAGGGTCTTTCTCTGTCACTTAGGCTGGAGTGCAGTAACATGAACACAGCTCATGGCAGCCTCAACCTCCTGGGCTCAAGTGATCCTACCACCTCAGCCTCTTAAGTAGCTGGGGTTACAGGTGTGAGCCACCCTACACAGCTAATAAAAAAAAAATTTTTTTTTTTCATAGAGACAGGATTTTGCCATGTTGCCCAGGCTGGTCTCAAACTCCTGAACTCAAGCAGTAGTCCCACCTCAGACTCCCAAAGTGCTGGGATTACCGGCACGAGCCACTGTGCCCAGCTAGATTGTACTATCGATAACCCTGTTGTTGCCTGTTTATTTATAAAGCCTTCACTCCTTCATTTTAAATTGTTGTAAATGTATTGTTCCAGCTGTCCGATCAGCAGCCCTTCTGGTCTGTAATACCTTGCATCTTCCCATGGCTCAGGTAAAGCTAATCCCTCCTCTAAGAAGTCCTCCCTGATCATGCAGGCGATGCTGCTCTCTCCCTCCATGAACTTCTAAGCACAGCCACTGACACCTTTCACTGCACATTGCTTCTTAGCGTTTTCCTCTTGAGAAAGGGGGCAGGGACTCTTTTGTATCCTTCCTGGTGCTTTTCACATGATTCATTCTTTCTTTTTAGAGCCAGGGTCTCTCTCTGTTGCTCAGGTGGGAGTACAGTGACACCATCATAGCTCACTGCAGCCTCCAACTCCTGGGCTCCAGTGATCCTCCTGCCTCAGCCTCCCAGGTAGCTGGGACTACAGGCATGCACCACAGTGCCCAGCAAATTTTAAAAATTTTCTCACTGTGTTGCCCAGGCTGGTCTCAAACTCCTGGCCTCAGGCAATCCTCTTGCCTTGGTCTCTGAAAGTGTTGGGATTACAGGTGTGAGCCACTGCACCCACCTACATGGTACCTTTTTAATACATACTTGCTAAATGTAGGAACACCACTTATGACTTTTGAGGAATCACAGAGGTGAAAAGGGCTGAATAGTTTCAGGGTATGTTGAATTCTCTCTATAAGAGAGAATTTTCCACCTTGGCAGGTGGAAAAGTTCTATCAAACATCACTGTCAGTTTGTTAATCCCTCCAAGAATCCAGCCTGAAAGAAATGAAGTCCATGTAAAGACTCATAAAGACCAAATAAGTGTTTTATATGGAAAATAAATTAGCAAATTCACTGTCAAATTCCAAAGGGCAAGGAAGCATGGAAAGTTGCAGTTTAATGTCCTCAACAAACTTGTCACTGATGGCCAGATGACAGAGCCTGTCAGAGAAACCAGGAGTCACTTTGGAAACAGACTGCTCTGATATACAGCATTCATTCCTGGGCCAGTCTCAGAAGACTAGAAGAGGGTGCACCATGAAATCTCAAAAAAAAAAAAAAATGTACTTGACTGTACAGAAGTTTCCTTTCAACTTTGAGGGTATTTTGGAAGCTGGGTGGATTCCACCTATGAAAAGGAGTACTTGTCATGGGAGTCTTTTATGGGAAGTAAAATAAATTTGAAAATCTACTCCAGTTGCATCATTCCATGTAGTATAGGGTTTTTCTCTTGGGAGACACACTATGAGTCAGATAGGGCAGACCCAACTCGTTTCTTTATCATCAAGACTTCCCAGATCTGGCCCTATGTGCTAAGTATATCACTATTTGTTCAGTGTGATGGGGAAGTAAGAATTGCCATACTAAAAATATGCCAAAGTATTCTGAGAGGCCTAAAGAACAGCGATGAGGTAAAGAAAACAGTATGCTGATGGAAAGAAATGCTAAATGGAATAAAGGAACCTGTTCATGACCCATCTGTCTGATGACAAACATTTATTGGGATTGCAGGTACATGCCACCACCGTTGGCTAATTTTTTTTTTTTAATTTTCTTGTAGAGATGGGGTCTTGCCATCTTGCCCAGGCTGGTCTCAAACTGCTGGGCTCAAGCGACCTTTCCGCCTTGGCCTTCAAAGTGCTGAGATTACAGGCATGAGCCACCATATTTGGCCTTTCACAAAGTTTTGTACCATGTCCTGGGCCCTATATTAGGTTCAGGACATGAAATGTGAGACAAAGCAGTCATGGTGCTTCTTTTTATGACTCTTACAATCTATCAGCGACAGTAATAGAATAACCACATACATTAATGTAAAATTGCAACTATGATTGGTTCCAGGAAGGGGAGAGTACATAGTTCTTTAAACCCCCCACAAAAGGAAAGTGTTACCTAATCCAGTAAAAACACCTGAAACTTGAGGATTAAAGTATCACCTCTCTCAAAAAACAAAACCTCCCAGATTTAGCTAGAAGCACTGATGATCATATGTGTCTGTGTATACACACATAATATATATATTATTTATTTATTTATTTTAGAGATGGGATCTTACTCTGTTGCCCAGGTTGGAGTGTAGTGATGCAATCATAGCTTACCATAGCCTCAAATTCTTGGGCCCAAGTGGCTGGGACCACAGGTGTATGCCACCATGCTTAGCTAATTGTATTTTTGGTAGAGGAAGGGTCTCACTATGATGCCCAGGCTGACCTTGAACTCCTGGCCTTAAGCAGTCCTCTAGCCTTGGCCTCCCAAAGTGTTGAGATTACAGGAGTAAGCCACCACACCCAGCCTGTGATACTGATTCTTGCCTACTTCCAAGATCAGCCTGAGAGCACAGTCATCACTGACATACAATCATCATGGCAGAGCAGAATAAGAAGAGCTGACGATTATATCAACATCTAGAGAGACTTCTTATTGTGTCATTATCTGATGAGTTAACTCTTTAGGGAGTTCCAATTCATCTACCAACAGAAAGGCTGAATTGCAGGGGAGGGGGACTGGAATGGAAAGTTCAAGCGGTAGCCTCCATATTGCTTATCTAGTGTCCCAGTAGGACATCCCATGGGTTGAGTTATTTTTCAGCTATACAACCTGGTACAACTTAGATTGCTGTACAAATAATGGCACTTTTGCTGCTAAATGGACTATTCAAATATGCTCAAAATTTTTGCAAATGAGCTACTTTTTCCAAGGTAGCGTACAAATTCCAACATAATTCAAGTTACATGAAGACAAGGCCTTAGCTGTCTTATTCTGTATCTGTAGCACCTGACAGTCTCCATCCTGCCATAGGTGCTCAGTAAATATTAGTTAAATGAATGGATGTATCTAAGTGATTGGTTGGATGTCACAATCTGCCTCTTGCATCCAGTTGCACTGCAGCAAATATTTCATCTTTTTCTAATAAGAGGAAGATCATACAAGGTTTCATGCTTGAGGAAGCATTTTCCCAACTCAAAATCTTTCTGTGTCTGCAGTCTACCATTGCTCTGGTTGCAAACCTGGCTTTGACCTTCAGCTCTGTAGTGACTTTTGAGTTGGTTCTCTGTACTTAAGTGGGACAGTTGTCCGGCATTAGCTCATCTCTCAATCACTACCTCTGACCTTTGTGCGTGCCCATATCCACCTTGTCTCTTTGGTTTGCCCTGACACTCAGTTTGCCGAGATGCAGCCTTTTGTCTCTGGATCTTTATTCTCTCTCTCCGATCTCATTACCCACATGACTATGATTGTTAAACCTCCAGCTTCCAAGGGGCAGCATGCCAGCAGAGAGCCAGTGGGCTGAAACAACATGCATGGGGCTAGTTGCTTGCTGACTACAAGGCAGCCAGAGTTTCACAGGTGCTGTTGCATGGCACCATTACAGAGGGCCAAAGAGTGATTTTCTAGAGCCACACTATCTAGGTGCAGAGTTAAGGGGCTCATCTTATTTCTTCAAGTTCTTTTGTAAATTAGATTCTAGTTTTATTTGTTGATAATAGTTTTGCTTAAAAAGATGTTTTCTCTGATTATGAAAGTAAAACATATTTATTATAGATAATTTGGAAAACATGAGGTGTTATAAAGTAAACACCTGATCCCTGTCTTACCATCTAGACATACTTAGCAAACCCTGCTAATGCCTAGATCCTATTTAGATGCCGTGAGGTAGGAAACCTGCCTTGTGGTGTATGTGTCATATAAGCCACAGGGACCACTTCCTTCCTACTTAAGGTGACTTCCACCTTCCCTCCTTCATGCAACCCCAGAACTGGGCATTATCATCTCACTACAGCAATGCTTTTCAGCAGCCAATATGATGCTAGGCTGAGAGTAGCTTTTAGGTCCCTGCAGCCTGTTTTGGAAGAAAGCTGTGTATCAATCAAGAAAGCAGCTAGCCTTGTGACAGAGATGGTTAGCTGCCTGCAAAAGCCTATCTTCTCCCTCCGTAGGACAGACCTATAGCTAGGAAGCAGTGTGCAAACGTAAGCTACATTGCTTGGCCGTCTTTGTAGTCAGGTACAAAGTCCTCATGTGACTGGTCCTCACAGAGACAATGTGAGCAGGTGTGTGGCATCTTGGGGCCAAGGCCTTTAAGAAGTAGGTGTGCCTCCTCCATCTCCTCCACCAGCTTGCTGCAGATACTTAGGAGTAGAAGATAATGGAGCTACACATGAAAGGAGCCTGGGTCCCTAGCTATAGCACTGGGGAAGGCCACCTTTGCAGCTAAGGACACCCACCAGGGATCACAAC
Organism: Nomascus leucogenys; assembly: GCF_006542625.1. NCBI lineage: Eukaryota > Metazoa > Chordata > Mammalia > Primates > Hylobatidae > Nomascus > Nomascus leucogenys. The sequence goes on along the minus strand of NC_044389.1, from coordinate 92,806,267 downwards.
TTGAGCAAGAACTAAATTCTAGAGTGTTGGCATCATAATAAGTCTTGGGTCTATTTGTTACTGGAACCTCGGTGACCTTAACTAATATAGTCCTGCCGAATGTCTAGTGAATGCATTAATAAATGAAGACAGTAAGATCACAGCAGATGATATTCTGCCACTACATTGGAGTTTACAGAGGTTGAGCAGGAAAGACAAACTTAAATACATCTTCTGAGAGGAACTATTATAGAGGTCTGGGCCTGGCTGTTTTCAAAATGTCCATTGAGTTTGCTATTGAAAAAACCAACTCATTTTAATCCTCTGTTCATGAAGCAATATTTCATAGGCTAACACCTTATACAAATTAGTTGCTGGAGAAAGAAATAGAAATATTTCTATAGAAATAGAAATATTTCTATAGAAATATGAAATAGAAATATGCAAACCACAACTGCCATTAGGAATGCCAGAGCCATTCAGATAAGCAAAACTAATTGATGCAACCAGGGACTGACCATTCATAAGCATATGTAATGGTGTAGATAGCTCAATCCTCTTCTCCAGTAAGAAATGTCCCAGAGATTAGGTGTTTTGAGAGCCCCCAGCTAAACTGAGATTCCAGTGCCAGGGCGGCTAGCAACCCTGCCCCAACGGTAAATGAAGGGGAGCTGAATCGGGATGGTTAACATGTGCCTTTCACGGCATCCTTCTTTTACCTGGAGGATGGCTTAATGTCTACCTGTGACCAGGGGTCCCTCATATGGGAAATTTGTTTATACTGGCAGATGCCCTTGTCTGACCATGGCTCTGGTGCTGGGAGCCTGACCTATGTTCTCCCTGGCATCCAAGGGGAAAACTCAGCCTGAGGCAGTCCCTGGTCCTTCAGATGGAAGGCACAAATTCAATACACCGCCACAGTATGGAACAAATTAAAGGGTTTTTATCTACAGATTCTAGGCAACGAGAGTGCAATGAGCTGGGAGGGCAGTCCTCTGTCCCTGGGTTACCAGTGGCAGGAATGAAGGGTCAGGCAGAGGCATGGACGGCATGCTGCAACCAGCGGTGCAGAAAGTGCCTGACCTGTGGTGGTTTTGACTTCCAATTTCTGGACTTTACTGTGGTGCAAAAGTCATATGCATTCAGTAGAAACTACTTCAAGGACCCATACAGCCATTCCAATTTTCACTTTCAGTACCATGTTCAATAAATTACATGAGACATTCAATGCTTATTATAAAATAGGCCTTGTGTTAGGTGATTTTGCCAAACTCTAGGCTAATGTAAGTTTTCTGAGTATGATGAAGGTAGGCTAGGCTGAGCTATGATGTTCTACAGGTTAGGTGTGTCAGTGCATTTCTACTTAGGGTATTTTCAACTTATGATGGGTTTATTGGGACATAGCCCCATCGTAAGTCAAGAAGCATCTGTATAAAGGAATAGGGCACGGGTCACTTTAAGTTCACTGGCAAATGTCTCAATGGGTAGTTTAAAGGAAGCGTTGGGAAAGTAGGGAGCCCAGCCTGCTAGGTGGGAGAGATGCTTCTCAGTGTTTATCTCTGGCCATTGGCTTAAATCATTTGGGTGTGGAGTAGAACTGGAAACTGCATCAAGGGTGACTGAGCCTTGCTTCTGGTCTGATAAAGTTAAACTTCTATTCAAAACGGAGGCCAAGGCCACATAACATAAGAACTCATTACATGAGGGCATTAAGTACTTTTATTTAGTACAATACCCCCAGAGCAAAGTCCCTGCCTGGTAACTAAGCTGCAGCTATGTATTCTGTGAAGTGTGATAGGTTTGGCTACAAAATTCTGAAAAACCCATTAGGCTTGGTTGCAAATTCTTGGAAGTCCATTTATTTCCAAAGCTGTGATGAACAATGAATGCAGAAATCTAAGTGCCTTCTTACTGAATTTTAAAAGCACAGTTTAGCATTGCCCCTCAGATGCCTGTGTATTTGTATTATGGGAAAGCAGTGGCCCAAAGATTTATTCAACTAGGTGCAAAAGAGCAAGGATTTATTGTATAACTGCTCTACTCAAAGCCGTATCTCCTAAGCACTATGGCTGGCAGGCACCACCTCTGCCATCATAGCTGAGGGAGGTATGTGCCCGCCTACTCTCTGCCTGAACCCCCACCAGCAGACAGACCAGTGCAAATCACAATCATTCCAAATAGCTCAAGATTTTCATCAAACAATGCAATCATTGTCATGAAAAGTAAATCTAGCTGACATTTATCCTGAGTATTTAATTAGTAGGAATTACCCAGTAAGACATGGCGGGTGGTGGGGCATGTGCTGGTATTTTCCCTTCCCCAGGTAAAGGCACATGTATATGTGTGTTTCAGTTGTATCCTATTCCAAAGCTTGTAGAGAGTTTCTGAAACATAGTATCCCCATGGCTAAAAACAAGGATTTATCTGTAGCTGAATCCATTTGCCCTTCTTAGAGATACCAAGGAGGTGATGAAGGAGGAGATAGCGGCCACATCATGTCCCCTCTCAAACCCCCTCTGGCTTTCAGAACTGATCTCTAAGCAGACCATGCCCTCAGGCTTCTGTGCTTGGGCATGGGCACGGAATGCTTTTCCCTGGTCACAGGTGAGGAGCATAAAAATAAATGAATGTGTCCTCACAATGCATTGGTTGCCGGCACCGCAGATGCTTGGAGGCTGGAGTATATCTTTGTCATTGTCTCCAGGTGTGTTCCCCAGAAGGAGAGCAGGCAGAGGGGCTGTTGGACAGCATCATTCAGTTTCGGGGAGGCCATGCATGCAAATTCTCCCACTGTGCCCTTGGAGGTCAGACAGTGTCTCAGTTAGAGGAGGGGCAGTGTGATCCTAACTGCCTTCTGTGGGGCCGTCTCTAAGCCATCCTCTGCTACTGCCAGAGCATCTTTCTAAAGCACACATCTTCCCTTGTCACTCCCCTGCTGAGGTTGACTGTGTTGACTCCCTGCGCCTTCTGGATAAAGCCTATCCCCTTAGCAGATACACTAGCCTTTTTCTTTTTCTTTTCATAATCAACTTTATTGAGGTACAATTTACACACAATAAAATGCACTGATGTCCCAAGTATAGTTCAATGAATGTTGACAAGTGGATTTATCCATGGAACCTCTGCCACCGTGATCAGGATCTAGAACAATTTGCTCACACCCTTTCATTTCTGTCCCCTCCCCTTGTCTCCAGCCCCTGGAAAGTATTGGTCTGCTTTGTGTCACTGTACTTTCGTCATTTAAAAAATTTTTTTGTTTTAGAATTTCACATAAAGGAATCATAGAGTATGTAGTAGTCTGTGTAGTCTGGCTTGTTTTCATCTATAAAGCTTTTGATATTTATTCATGATGTGTATATCAGAAGTTTGTTCTTTTTTTATTTTTTCAGCTGATGAGTATTCCATTGTGGGGACATAATCACAATTAGTCTATCTTTTCACCAGTTGGTGGACATTTGTGTTATTTTCCAGTTTTTTATATTCTGAATAAAGCTGCCAGGAGCATTCATGTACATGTCTCTGTGAGCATTTTTTTTTTTTTTTAAAGAGGCAGGGCCTCATTCTGCTGTCCAAACTGGAATGCAGTGGCATGATTATAGCTCATTGCAGCCTTGAACCTCCAGGCTCAAGCGATCCCCTTACCTCAGCCTCCCAAGTGGCTGAGACTACAGGCACGTGCCACCACGTCCAGCTAATTTTTAAATATTTTGTAGAGATGAGGGTCTTACTATGTTTTCCAGGCTGGTTTCAAACTGTTGGCCTCCAGCAATCCTCCTGCCTTAGCCTCCCAAGGTGCTGGGATTACAGGTGTGAGCCACTGTGCCCAGCAGTAAGCACATGTTTTAATTCCTCTCAGGTAAATACCATTCCTGTATTGCACAGAAGTATATGTTTAACTTTAGGAGACTGTTGCAAACTAGTTTCCACAGTGACTGCAGCATTGTACAGTCCCTCCACTAGTGCTTGAGAGTTCTGGTTGTTTCATATCCTCATCAACATCTGGTATTGTCCATCTTTTAATCTTAGCCACTCTAGTGACTTACACAAGGCCTTGAAGCCCACCTGTAAGCGTATTGCCCTTTTCTTCAGGTGGCACCTCCACTCCAGTCTCATGGGTGAATGCTCAGTTTCAAGTCACCAACCTTCCTGTGTGAGGCCCCTGCCCTTCTCAAGCTGCACTGGCACCCTAGAGCGGGCACGAACAGTACCTGTGCACACCCATCCATATAGTGTGGCTGTTGCTGTCTTTGCCTGCCTTCTCCTCTCAACTCCAAGTTCAGTAGCAGGAGTGGGGAGAGGCAGGAAGTTTCCATGTATTTGAATCCCAGTACCACATCTCTACAAAAACTAAACAAAATTAGCCAAATGTAATGGTGTACGCCTATGGTCCCAGCTACTTGGGAGGCTGAGGTAGGAGGATTGCTTGAGCCCAGGAGGTCAAGGCTGCAGTGAGCTGAGATTGCACCACTGCACTCCAACCTGGGTGACAGAGTGAGACCCTGTCTCAAAAAAAAGAAAAAAAAAATGAATCTCCCAACTTTAAAATGTCTTCTAATTGAGGGGACTCATTCCCCATTAAAATGTGCACTCCACCATGCTTCAAATAATGGATGTGTGCATCTCTCTCCATGGATGCTCTGGCCTTCATTTGCAGAAAAGCCAATGATCCATCCAGCCGCAGACTAGGAACCTGCAACACTGAGCAGGCCTTAGCGGACTGAAGTTTTGGCTTTATGTACTTTGCATCCACCAAAGCCATTTGCTCATTTAAAGGTGGATATCAAACACTCACTGTGTGTGAGTGCTTTGGTGAGGTTCTGAGGGTTTGTGGAAGACTCCAGGGAAGGGGGAATGAGGGGGAAATGATCAGAAAAAGCTATAGGGAGGAGGTGAGATTGAAGAGGATGCTGAAGGAATGGCAGCAGCTGCATGGATGGAGAGATGGGGGAAGGATGTTCCTGGTGGCAGAGTTAATGCTCACGGAACTGAAAGGTGATGTTAATCACTAGTTTAGGTGAGAGCATGGTTAGAGCAGAGGGTCCCTGTTGGAGAACTGCGGCACATTTATTAGAGGGGCCTGTGACCAACTGGGGGAGGCGCTAGAATGTTTGAGGGAGGACACTGAATTCTGCCTTACAGGTCAGGGGCTGGGGGGCAGGTGGGGGCAGAGCCATTCACCTATTTATTTTTAATGATGAGCTCAATATTTTAGAAAAAGATTTCCATAACTAAATGGGAGAAAGGGCAGGGAGGCTGAGCCAGCTCAGAAGCCGTCTTAGACATCTGGGCTAGCCAGTGTCAGCTATCTGTGCCCCTAGACCCCCCAGAAATGGGTCACACCTTTAGCAGCCGTCCTATTCATCACTCAAAAAGAATGTTTCCTCAGGATGCTCACAGCTGCCATGAGGCTTCTCAGGTTGGATGGCTTTCTCTCTACCCTGGCCCCACCACCGATGGAGCAAAGCTTTTGTGTGGCAAGTCTAGTTTTATTTGACCATACTCGAGATCCATCAGATAAGAAAAATGAACATTGGCATAGTGATTTAAAATTTACTAGATATCTGGCAGTTCCTGGGTACCTGGGAACCATGACTGTCACTAGGTATCTTGTAAAATTCTGAGTATGACCATCCAACACTACTCTATGTATGCAGGTCAGCGGGCCCTTGAGGGGATAATTTGTGCAAAGTTCTACTTAGTGGTTCACAGCTTCTTTTGGTAGAAGTGGTACAAGCCCCCTGGGACTTGGCATGGGGGTTGAGAGGGGTGAAGGTGGGTCATTTCAATGGAAAAGACAAGTGGTGCCTTCTACATCATTGCCTTTTTTTCTTTTTCTTTTTTTTCTTTGAGATGGGGTCTGCTCTGTTGCCCAGGCTGGAGTGCAGTGGCATGATCATGGCTCACTCTAGTCTAGAATGCCTGAGCTCAAGCTGTCCTCCTGCCTCAGCCTCCCAAGCAGCTGGACTATAGGCATGTGCTACCACACCTGGCTATTTTTTTTATTTTCCTAGAAACAGGATCTTGCTATGTTGCCCAGGCTGTTCTCAAACCCCTGTCCTCAAGCAATCCTCCCACCTTGGCCTCCCAAAGTGCTGGGATTACAGGTGTGAGCCACTGTGTCTGGCCAACTTTTGCATTTTTATCTGTCTTCAAAAGACATACTTCCTTTCAGAACTGGTCATATTCCCAGGGAATAGTCACCTCACATCTCACAGTAGAAACACCCTACCTGAGGTCCTGTGTGCAGAACATTCTGCAAAGACCCCCACAAAGGCCAGGTGGGCTTTGCTGCAGGCTTAGACAGTGGACACAGCCTGCAGCTGTGGCCTGGGCAGCGCCGAGTTTTTTAAATTTTGATGGTCATTCCCAGCATTGCCCTTTGCGTTTAAACTATTAGAGCCAATACAAAACACTGTAAGTTCAAATAAACTTGAAAGGATTCATAGGCTATACATGGCTCTAGAGTCCCTATACAGAATCTTGTGGCCAGAGGGCCCTCTGTCTGGTCCTTGTGGTGGGGACCGGTTAATGCCCTGGTGAGGTTCTCCAGGACTTGAGTTGACTAGAAAGTCTTTCTTCTCTCTCTACGCTTCACTGCCTCAGCCTATTTTTCTCTCCTGTCTTGACTTGGAATGGAAAACAGCTGGCCAACCTCCTTCCTCATTGAAGGTGGTTTTTGAATTCTGTCCTTTCTCATTTTCACCCATAGGTTTTGCCCCTTGTCACTTACTGGGCATCTGAGGTACCACATCAGCATGAAAACTCATTACCTGCCCACCTGGTTCCACTGCCTCAGCTCCTTCTTGGAAGCAGGTGGCCTCCACAGGATGAATATGTTTAAAAGGAAAAAGAAAAAAGGAAAAAAAAAAAGAAAGAAAACACCTCTGGTGTGTTGTTAGACTGGCTTCTTATTAGAGACACAATCCTCATTTCAGCCATGTATATTTGAGCCACACAAAGGAGCTCATGAGTGGAAGTATGTTTTTGTCAGGAATTGTCAGAGGCAGTGATTGAAAAACTATAAGCTGCCAGGGGAATTGATCAGCCAGCTCAGGGAGATATCAATATTGCTTACTTACAGGCAGACGGTGTTTCCATTTTGCTTAGTTACACATGTGCAGAGGCGTTTCCTCTTTCCACATGGAAGAAGTCCTGCGTGGGGGAGTAGGTTCCATGGAGTGAGCCAGGGGTGCCAAAGGCTTTCGGGCAGAGACCCTGCCCCTAGGGGCACACTGGCCTGGCTGTGGGAGCTGACCTAGGGAAGCATGTGTGTGGAATAGTGACAACTAGCAAGCTCAGGAAGAAACTACCTGGCAGTTAGTGGTGCCAGAGTGAACAGTGACAACGTTCAGGTCTGGCAGAGATGTCTGGTAAAAACTTTGGGGCCAGGAAAGAATACTTCTGAATGTGATCCTCAAATTAAATATCAATTTCTGCCAGGTGCAGTGGCTCACACCTGTAATCCCAGCTCTTTGGGAGGCCTAGCTGGGAGGATCACTTGAGGCCAGGAGTTCAAGACTGGCCTGGGCAACATAGCAAGATCCCCATCTCTACAAAAAATAAAAAAATTTTAGCCAGGTATGGTGGTGTGCCTCTATAGTCCCAGCTACTCTGGAGGCTGAGGCAGGAGGATCATCTGAGCCCAGGAGTTTGAGGCTGCAGTGAGCTTTGATCACTCCACTGTACTCCAGTCTGGGTGATAGAGCAAGATCCTTTCTCTAATTAAAAAGATACATAAATTAAAAAGTTAATTTCATTGGGAGGCTGAGGCAGGAGGATTGCTTGAACCCAGGAATTTGAGGCTGCAGTGAGCTATGATTACACCACTGTCACCTGGGTGACAGAGTGAGACTCCATCTCTTTAAAAAAATATTAACTTCAGTGACTTTGGATTAATTAGTTTCATTTCACTTATATCCCTCTCACATTTTGGAGACAGAAATATGGAAAAAGAAGAGAGAAAGGGAGAGAGGGACAAAAGTTCTCAGACATTGGTGAAGTAATTGAAAGACTACAGGGTGAAATTGAATACTGAGAAATGCATTTGTCGCAGGTCATTTAAGCTGTTAAAATCTACTGTCATTGGTTAGTAAAGAAAGAGCTGTTTAAACTTTGGCAGCTTGATAGACTTTTTAAAAAGCCTCTTTTGCAAGGTTGACTTTAACATAAATCTTGAGCAAGCATAACATGTAAAACACCACTCAGGGCCATTACAGTTATGTTAAAGTTTTTATTTTCTCTTGCCAGTGGGATTTCTCTCTCCACTGGTATTATATGTGCCTGCCAAAACCATCTAAAAAGGCTTCATGGAGAAAAGTTTCCAGTGCCAGAAGCCAATCCAGTTTTTTCCCAGATCTGAAGTTTAACACCGGGCCTGGAGACTGTTAGGAAATAGATGTTACAAAAGATGTGGAGTGAGGAAAGCGGGGAGGGAAGATGAATGAATTCAGTGTCCAGTGTTCCCAGGCTTCAGGGCAAAGGATGCAGATGCTTCAATTCATTACTGTGAGAGCTGAAGGGAGACAGAAGTTTATGGTGTTTTTCAGTGACATTTATCTGCTCATCTGTCAGGAGTTTCTTTCTGTCAACAGGGATAAGCTGCTAAAAAACAAAACCACATGCAACCCTGCAGTTCACGATAATCAGTATGTACCTTGGCACTTTTCACACATATTTATGCCAACACAAGTCATCTTGTTTCCTCTCTTCCTCTTAAAATTAGGAATTACAGAGAGGGCTATAGGAAGAAAAATGATTGTCTCTAGTAAATAGCTTTGGTGAAACATACACGTACACACACATACACACACGTCCTTCCTGTGGCATTTAGACTAACACCAACCTGTCTAGAGCTGACAATCATATTTTTATATTGTGACATGGGCCACATATTCAGGACCATCGAGATAGATAAGAATTTTGAGGGCCCCCGTGATTCTACTGCGTGAGGAAGGCTTTGTTTGGCTCCAGGCTCTGTTCTCAGGACAATGGGCTGTGAGGGATATATGCAAATGTGTCCTTTTCCCATTACTGGAAGTGACCTTTATTATTAGATTGGAATAGCAACATCAATTCTTGGGTTAATACGACTTATTGGCCTAAAGGGAGGGAACATGTTCTCCTAGCAAGGTTTAAAAACTGAGAATAAGGTACAATTCTTGCCTTCACCATAGCTAGAGGATCCTTGTGTGATGTTGGAGAAACACGTTACCTTTGTGTATCTCGTTTGCTCCGTTTGGAGATTAGGGAAAACCACATCTCCCAGGAGCATTATGAGCCTTTATTAAAGGTTTCCCAAAAAAGCTGGAAGAGATTGATTCCCACACAGAACAATATTTGGATTACTTTAAGCCCCAGTGCCATGGAGGAGGCCAGATTCAGAGAAAAGCATGTCAGTAAAAATCGTGAATGAAGTCAACAGTTACTGCTTATTGGCAAGATGGTCCTGTTGCAACTAAATACAGAAAACACAAGAAGGTAATTTCCCTGAGGGGATGGTGTTGCCTTACCAAGCAAACTATCCCTAGCCGTCCTGCAAGCCAGCATCATGAGGCCTTGAACAATGAGTCTAAGTACCATTTAAGTGCTCTTTTCAGACTCCAGTCTTGGTTATTTAATTATTTTGAGATGGAGCCTCACTCTATTGCCCAGGCTGGAGTGCAGTGGTGAGATCTTGGCTCACTGCAACCTCTGACTCCTGGGTTCAAGTGATTCTCCTGCCTCGGCCTCCCAAGTAGTTGGGATTACAGGTGCCCACAACCATGCCTGGCTAATTTTTTATTTATTTATTTATTTTTTTTGATTTTTAGTAGAGGCGAGGTTTCACCGTGTTGGCCAAGCTGGGTCTTGAACTCCTGACCTTAGATGATCCACCCGCCTTGGCCTCCCAAAGTGCTGGGATTACAGGTATGAGCCACCGTGCCCAGCCTCATCTTAGTTATTTATTTGCCCCATGATAACACCTTACCTTTTAAAAATGCCTTAAAATAACCTGATCAGTTTTTCCAAGTCAAAATATATTAAGAAGCAGGGAGAAAAAGACTAACCTTAAAGATGAAAAGGCAAGCTAGAATGTACTGACAAGTAACATGGAATCACTGGCAAAGTAAGCACAGATGAATGGGGTACATTTTTTAGGAGTCTGGGATTTCAAAAGAAGCAAATTAAAAGTAGTGATATCATTGAAAGGAAGAAAGCACTGGCCACTGTTAGAGGAGGGTTGGGACCTTTAAGTTAAAAAACAAAACAACAAAAGTAAAGACAAGGTTTGCAACTGTGTGAACATTTATGCAGTTTGCCCTCATGGTCTACAGATAAATTGCTGTTTTAAAGCTCACCTGAAATGTATCCCGCAAAAGAAGTTAAGATATCTCTTTGCTAAAATATCCTTCTATGTAAAAGAGGCATTTTTGGCTGGGTTTCCCATCCTTTGGGTTAAAATGATTAAGTATGTAATTGCTTAGGAAGTAATCCTATTATTTCAGATTTCATGCATAATAAATCTTTTTTCCTAATTTGAGGAATTATGAAGGGAAAATGAGATTCTCTGGTACATTTATTTTTGAAAGAACACTTGATAGATGTTGGAACTTCTAAGCAGCTCTGGTCAGGAAGAGGGTCTTAGCACCCGATTGAGAATTCTGTCTTGAAGGGTGAATATGTGAAACCCACATGACAGTCAAATGAGGTGATGTCTGCCTTTGGTTTAGAGCATAAAATCACCATAAAAGCCTGACTCTTTAGAAGCAGGGCATAAAGGAATTCTTTGTTTCATTAAAACCTCTAGTATTTCTCATGGGAAGTTGGGCATTTGAGTAAATGTCTCGTCTTAAGCATTTAATGGTAAATTTGCACACCTAAGCGTTTAACAGTAAATTTGCACACCTATGAGAAGTCTGGGGAAACAGGGCCTGTCTTTATTTCACAGTTTTGGTCACAAATGACCAGACAAGAAGGTGATTCTAAACAGAGGAGAAGAAAAGGATGGATGGGTCAGGGGAGGTGTTGGATGAATAGAGGAATTGCAAGTATCTCGGAGCTCCTGGTACCTAGGGCAGGCACTAATAAAGATTTGTTGCATAGATGGATGACTGGACAGACAGAGTGGAAGGTTTTGTGGCCACAAAGAAAGGTCAGTCACTGCATTTTCTTGTAGATTCTCTTCCCTCCCCCCATGATTGGGAAGTGGGGACTTCTGATTAAGTTGATTAATATGCCCTAAACGAACTACTTAATGTCAAAAAAAAGTGTTCAAAGGCCTTAATAACATTCACACCACACAGACCAAGCCAACCATGATTTATGTGGCTCTTTGGTGAGTCATAAAGCCCTGAGGACACTGCAGTACCCCGGTGTCATTTATCACCACGCAGCTTAGCAAAAGTATTCTGCGAACTGTTGTTTTCAGATAAATTTGATTCTGGAGGACTAGTAATTTCTTTTATTTAAATTTAAATTTTTATTTTTAGATGATGAAACATGCTGTTATCTAATCGATACTTGAAATTTTGACAAGAGTATTTTGCATGTTGGGGGAGTGGACACCAGCATCGACCTTTGTGGATGGGTTTGGCCTTTGCTAAGTGGGATTCTTCTTGGGGGTCTGCCGGGGCTCTGGGGAAAGGCACCCTCTGTAAGTGAGAAGATTTAAGCCACAAGCAATTAAACAGAGGTTTTGGAATTCGTGTTGAGTTTTTTCTTTGTGATTTTGGCTCTGTTTATAGTTTAATGGGATAAACATCCTTTTTTCTTATGCTTTTTAAACTTCTTCATTGCTCCTCAAAAATATTTTTAGGAAGTTTTTTTTTTTTGGTTGGTTGGTTTTTTTAAAGATGGGGTCTCACTATGTTGCCCAGGCTGGCCTCAAAACTCCTGAGCTCAAGGGATCCTCCTGCCTCAGCCTCCCAAGTAGCTGGGACTACAGGTGTGCTACATCATGACCAGGAAACTTGTATTATTTAACTTTTATAGTTTAGTGAAACATCTAAGGATAATTTATTCACGACATCCAAGAAGCTGGACGTTCACACAAGAATTCTTCCTACCCCCTCGTGTCTCTCTCTCCCCAAGACAGAGCAGACCCATCAACATGGTTTCCTTGAATTCCTATTTGAACACAGTTTATTTTTCCTGAGTTGTATAATAGATCTAAAGAACACTCCAACAGAGGATCTGCACACATTTTATTTTACCTTTAGAGAAAAATAAGAGTGGAAGCCAACAGCCAGAAAAGGTTTTAGGAAGATATTGAGCAAGTGGCTAGATGTTAGATTATGAGGCAACATGCGAATGAAGAAAACCGTATCTTGGGTGTTGTTAAGACAGCTTCAGATAAAACTCTCATTCTGACAGAAAACCCATCAGCAATGTGTACATCAGGTCCTGGGAAGCTGTTTTTCTGTCACTGGAGGTGACAGTCTGTAACATGATCTGCCCGGGAGAAACTCCTTTTGGAAAGCTGGCGGCAGGCTGAACAGTCAGCTAGAATGCCTTACCTGCCCTGTTTTCTCTTCCCTTTTGTCAGAGCCCAGGCTTCCTCAGGAATTCCATTGGTTCCATAAGGTTATAATCTTCCATCAATGTGTTGCTTTCTGTTACTGAGGAAAAGACGTTACTCCCTCTAGGGTATGATGGGATCCTACTTGGTGATGGACATTGGAACTTAACTTTGTCTTACATACAAATCCAATCATAACATCCCAACACTGACCTTGGGCTGACATTAGAGTAGAAATGGCTGACCTTGCTCTGAAACATCATGTGAAGATAGAAGAAAGGAAGTTTAAAAGAATGATTGAGAGGGAAGGACAATGTTCTTATAATATGGTCCATAAATAGGAAGGAAGGAAAACGAGGCATAAAGACAGAGCATTGACGTATCTATAACTCTATAGCATCTGTGATACCATACCTGTCTATAATGCAGATGGTTGTATGAACATGGCTTCCATTATTCCGTCTAATAGGAAAACCTTATGAATACCCACAGTCCTGAATGGATGTGCTATGTCCTAAAACTAGTGCATAACATAAGTTACCTCAGGTAATCACTAAAACAACCGTGTAATGTGGAAACTGAATCTCTGAAGCCTTCCCAGGGTCATGCTGCAAGGGCTGGGGTTCAACTTCAGATTTAAAGGATTTTAAAGTCTGTGCTTTCCTTACTATGGGATATGCAAGGACAGACATTGAGGCTTTGCACTTAGAATCTGGAGTATGCTGGGAAGACACATATCTATCTACAGGCAGCAAGCAGAGACCAGAGGCCCAGACCCTTAGTGAGAGGGTGCCCCCAGTCCTCCAGTGCTGGCATGGTGTTGCAGTTGTCTTCCAAGCTAGCCTGTAAACTGCCATAGTTCATTGACTTGTTACAATGTCAGCGGCTCTCACAAGGCTTAACCCATAGTAGGAACCCAATAAAAGTTTGCTCAATGAGATTATGACGTAAATTCTGTATAATCAAGTCTTGGAAGTCTGCCCCGTCTGTTCATCTAGAGATCTTGTTTCTTGGCAGCACTGACTCTGTGGCAGCCCTGGTTTATGGGCGTCTGGGACACCTACTCTGACGGCCCAACCCAGCCTGCCCACACAGCCCGCTTGCTTCCTCTGCTGACTGTTAGAGCTGCTCCCAGCACTAACCCCGGGGCTGCTGTTGACATCTGATTCACACGTCTCGATTGTTTTTACCCCTGTGAGAATTATGGTTGGGGAATAACAAATAAATGAAAATAAGTGAGAAAATAAAAATGAGAAGAGTCAAGCGGGGGAGATTCAACGTCCTCTTTTGTACAAGTATAGTGGTAAGTGCTGCGTGGACATTTGCTCAATGAATAATGAGGAGGTGAGTCGACATCTGGTACCATCACTGACGCTCATGATTCAATTCAGCCATGGGAATGTTCAGCCAATCAACCAATCATCACCCGGTCGTTGCCAGATTTATGGGATCTGCTTCAGGGTGCTGAGAAGGTGGAAGTGAGAATGTAACTCATTATTCTCTCTGCTTAACACACGGGCAGAGATTTTCAGGAGCAAAACCACCAGGAGGAAGGAGAGTTAACTGCGGGCTTGGGCTGCTTTGTGGACATCTTCCTGCCCTCTCTTCTTTTTGAGAGCCCTTGGAAGCATCAACAGTTGGCCATTTCCCCCATCCCAGAGCAGGCTCTGAGAAATCACACCTTGGAGAGATGGGCAGTCCATGAAACTTCCAGGCTCCCCCGACCATCGAGCCTCACTGTCTTCTTTATTTTGATGGAAAGAAATTCCCAGAACAAGGGAGATAGTGAGTGCTCCAAGTGATGACAAATAACATTTTAAAAGTCATAGGTATTTACCTCGACTTCAATATCATCACTTTTTTAAAGAGTTATGATGTAATTTGTATTCTGAACTAGGTAAATAACATGCAAAAGGTACAGAAGGATACATAATGGAGAGGAAGTCTCCTTCCCACCTGTTTCCTTCCCCTCCTGGGGGCAATCACTGAAACTGGTTTCCTGTTTTCTCCCCAAGATACTCTATGTATCTACAGTCTGTATGTCTATGTATACATGTGAAACACACATGGACTTGTCCTCTATACACTTTGGCACCATGTTTTTGTTTTTTTCTTTCTCATTTTTTGGTTAATTTTGGACAGATCATTCTAACGTTTAACACTAAAATGTGCATCCTCACATTTTTTCTTCTTTTTTTAATTGTCCAACATGGAGTCTCGCTCTGTGGCCCAGGCTTGAGTGCAGTGGCGCAATCTTGGCTCACTGCAGCCTCTGCCTCCCGGGTTCAAGGGATTCTCCTGCCTTAGCTTCCTGAGTAGCTGGGTCTACAGGTGTGTGCCTCGACATCTGGCTAATTTTTGGTATTTTTAGTAGAGATGGGGTTTCACCATGTTGGCTAGGTTGGTCATGAACTCCTGACCTCAAGCAATCCGCCCACCTCGGCCTTCCAAAGTGCTGGGATTAGAGGCGTGAGCCAGTGTATCTGGCCCATCCCCATTCTTTTTAAGGGCTGTGTGGTTGCCGCTTTCTTGGATAACATCTCATTTAACAGTCCTCTTCTACCAGACATGGAATTTGCTTTCCACATTTGCTATTACAAACAGTGCTTCAGTGAATGTGCAGACATTATTTCACATGTATTTGAGTGTGTATGTCAGATATATTCCTATCAGAGGAATTGTTATGTCAAGGGAGTAAATTGAGTACCGTTATTTGCAGACATGATCCAGTGTGTGCTGCCTCATCATGTTCAGCCTTCTAATACTCTTGGCCTTCAACATTTGTTTTTAATTATACAGGATCTTGCTCAGTTGTCCAGGCTGGAGTGCAGTGGCACAGGGCTCACTGCAGCCTCAACCCTATGGGCTCCAGTGAGTATCCTTCCTCAGCCTCCTGGCTAATTTTTTAATTTTTATTTTTTATTGTACTTTAAGTTCTGGGGTACATGTGCACAACGTGCAGGTTTGTTACACCCATCAACTCGTCATTTACATTAGGTATTTCTCCTAATGCTATCCCTCCCCCAGCTCCCCACCCCCTCACAGGCCCCAGTGTGTGATGGTCCCCTCCCTGTGTCCATGTGTTCTCATTGTTCAACTCCCACTTATGAGCGAGAACATGAGGTGTTTGGTTTTCTCTTCTTGTCTTACTTTGCTGAGAATGATGGTTTCCAGTTTCATCCATGTCCCTGCAAAGGACATGAACTCATCCTTTTTTATGGCTGCATAGTATTCCATGGTTTATATGTGCCACATTTTATTTATCCAGTCTATCATTGATGGGCATTTGGGTTGGTTCCAAGACTGCTATTGTGAACAGTGCTGCAATAAACATGTGCATGTGTGTGTCTTTATAGTAGAATGATTTATAATCCTTTGGGTATATACCCAGTAATGAGATTGCTGGGTCAAATGGTATTTCTAGTTCTAGATCATTGAGGAGTTGCCACACTGTCATCCACAATGGTTGAACTAATTTACACTCCCACCAACAGTGTAAAATTGTTCCTATTTCTCCACATCCTCTCCAGCACCTGTTGTTTCCTGACTTTTTAATGATCGCCATTCTAAGTGGCGTGAGATAGTATCTCGTTGTGGTTTTGATTTGCATTTCTCTAATGACCAGTGATGGTGAACATTTTTTCATAAGTTTGTTGGCTGCATAAATGTCTTCTTTTGAGAAGTGTCTGTTCATATACTTTGCCCACTTTTTGATGGGGTTGTTTGTTTTTTTTCTTGTAAATTTGTTTAAGTTCTTTGTAGATTCTGGATATTAGCCCTTTGTGAGATGGGTAGATTGCAGAAAATTTCTCCCATTCTGTAGGTTGCCTGTTCACTCTGATAGTTTCTCTTGCTGTGCAGAAGCTTTTTAGTTTAATTAGATCCCATTTGTCTATTTTGGCTTTTGTTGCCATTGCTATTGCTGTTTTAGTCATGAAGACCTTGCCCATGCCTATGTCCTGAATGGTATTGCCTAGGTTTTCTCTAGGGTTTTTATGGTTTTGGGTTTTACATTTAAGTCTTTAATCCATCTTGAGTTAATTTTTGTATGAGGTGTACAGAAGGGATCCAGTTTCAGCTTTCTGCATATGGCTAGCCAGTTTTCCCAGCACCATTTATTAAATAGGGAATCCTTTCCCCATTGCTTGTTTTTGTCAGGTTTGTCAAAGATCAGATACTTGTAAATGTGTGGTGTTATTTCTGAGGCCTCTGTTCTGTTCCGTTGGTCTATATATCTGTTTTGGTACCAGTACCATGCTGTTTTGGTTACTGTAGCCTTGTAGTATAGTTTGAAGTCAGGTAGCGTGATACCTCCAGCTTTGTTCTTTTGGCTTAGGATTGTCTTGACTATGCAAGCTGTTTTTTGGTTCTATATGAAATTTAAAGTAGTTTTTTCCAATTCTGTGAAGAAAGTCTGTGGTAGCTTATAGGGATAGCATTGAATCTATACATTACTTTGGGCAGTATGGCCATTTTCAGAATATTGATTCTTCCTATCCATGAGCATGGAATGTTCTTCCATTTGTTTGTGTCCTCTTTTATTTCCTTGAGCAGTGGTTTGTAGTTTTCTATGAAGAGGCCCTTCACATCCCTTGTAAGTTGTATTCCTAGGTATTTTATTCTCTTTGCAGCAATTGTGAATGGGAGTTCACTCATAATTTGGCTCTCTGTTTGTCTGTTATTGGTGTATAGGCATGCTTGTGATTTTTGCATGTTGATTTTGTATCCTGAGACTTTGCTGAAGTTGCTTATCAGCTTAAGGAGATTTTGGGCTGAGCCATTGGGGTTTTCTAAATATACAATCACGTCATCTGCAAACAGAGACAATTTGACTTCCTCTTTTCCTAACTGAATACCCTTTATTTCTTTCTCTTGCCTGACTGCCCTGGCCAGAACTTCCAATACTATGTTGAATAGGAGTGGTGAGAGAGGGCATCCTTGTCTTGTGCCAGTTTTCAAAGGGAATGCTTCCAGTTTTTGCCCATTCAGTATGATATTGGCTGTGGATTTATCATAAATAGCTCTTATTATTTTGAGATATGTTCCATCAATACCTAGTTTATTGAGAGCTTTTAGCATGAAGGGCTGTTGAATTTTGTCAAAGGCCTTTTCTGCATCTATTGAGATAATCATGTAGCTTTTGTCACTGGTTCAGTTTATGTGATGGATTATGCTTATTGATTTGCATATGTTGAATCAGCCTTGCATCCCAGGGATGAAGCTGACGTGATCATGGTGGAGAAGCTTTTTGATGTGCTGCTGGATTCAGTTTGCCAGTATTTTACTGAGGATTTTCACATCAATGTTCATCAGGGATGTTGGCCTAACATTTTCTTTTTTTGTTGTGTCTCTGCCAGGTTTTGGAATCAGGATGATGCTGACCTCATAAAATGAGTTAGGGAGGATTCCCTCTTTTTCTATTGTCTGGAATAGTTTCAGAAGGAATGGTACCAGCTCCTCTTTGTACCTCTGGTAGAATTCAGCTGTGAATCCATCTGGTCCTGGGCTTTTTTTGGTTGGTAGGCTATTATTGCCTCAATTTCAGAATATGTTATTGGTCTATTCAGAGATTTGACTTCTTCCTGGTTTAGTTTTGGGAGGGCATATGTGTCAAGGAATTTATCCGTTTCTTCTAGATTTTCTAGTTTATTTGCGTAGAGGTGTTTATGGTATTTTCTGATGGTAGTTTGTATTTCTGTGGGATCGGTGGTGATATCCCCTTTATCATTTTTTATTGCATCTATTTGATTCTTCTCTCTTTTCTTTATTAGTGTTGCTAGCGGTCTATCTATTTTGTTAATCTTTTTTTAAAAAAACCAGCTCCTGGATTCATTGATTTTTTGCCGGGTTTTTTGTGTCTCTATCTGTTTCAGGTCTACCCTGATCTTAGTTATTTCTTGTCTTCTGCTAGCTTATGAATTTGTTTGTTCTTGCTTCTCTAGTTCTTTTAATTGTGATGTTAGGATGTCGATTTTAGATCTTTCCTGCTTTCTCTTGTGGGCATGTAGTGCTATAAATTTCCTCTACACACTGATTTAAATGTGTCCCAGAGATTCTGGTATGTTGTGTCTTTGTTCTCATTGGTTTTATCTTTGTTTTATTTATTTATTTATTTTTAATTATACTTTAAGTTCCAGAATACATGTGCACAACGTGCAGGTTTGTTACATATGTATACATGTGCCATGTCTCATTGGTCTTAAAGAACATCTTTATTTCTCCTTCATCTTGTTATTTACCCAGTAGTTATTCAGGAGAAGGTTGTTCACTTTCCATGTAGCTGTGCAGTTTTGAGTGAGTTTCTTAATCCTGAGTTCTAATTTGATTGCACTGTGGTCTGAGAGACAGCTTGTTGTGATTTCTGTTCTTTTACATTTGCTGAGAAGTGTTTTACTTCCAATTATGTGGCCGATTTTAGAATAAGTGTGATGCGGTGCTGAGAAGAATGTATATTCTGTTGATTTGGCGTGGAGAGTTCTGTAGATGTCTATTAGGTCTGCTTGGTCCAGAGCTGAGTTCAAGTCTTGAATATATTTGGTAATTTTCTGTCTCACTGATCTGTCTAATACTGACATTGGGGTGTTGAAGTCTTCCACTATTATTGTGTGGGAGTCTAAGTCTCTTTGTAGGTCTCTAAGAACTTGCTTTATGAATCTGGGTGCTCCTGTATTGGGTGCATATATATTTAGGATGGTTAGCTCTTCTTGTTGAATTGATCCCTTTACCATTTTGTAATGGCCTTCTTTGTCTCTTTTGATCTTTGTTGGTTTAAAGTCTGTTTTGTCAGAGACAGGATTGCAACCCCTGCTTTTTTTTGTTTTCCATTTTCTTGGTAGATCTTCCTCCATCCCTTTATTGTGAGCCTATGTGTGTCTTTGCACATGAGGTGGTTCTCCTGAATACAGCACACTGATGGGTCTTGACTCTTTATCCAATTTGCTAGTCTGTGTCTCTTAATTGGGGTATTTAGCCCATTTACATTTAAGGTTAATATTGTTATGTGTGAATTTGATCCTGTCATTATGATGTTAGCTGGTTATTTTGCCCATTAGTTTGATGCAGTGTCTTTATAGCATTGATGGTCTTTACAATTTGGCATGTTTTTGCAGTGGCTTATCCCAGTGGTTCCTTTCCATGTTTAGTGCTTCTTTCAGGAGCTCTTGTAAAGCAGGCCTGGTGGTGATAAAATCTCTCAGCATTTGCTTGTCTGTAAAGGAATTTATTTCTCCTTCACTTATGAAGCTTAGTTTGGCTGGATATGAAATTCTGGGTTGAAAATTCTTTAAGAATGTTGAATATTGGCTCCCACTCTATTCTGGCTTGTAGGGTTTCTGCTGAGAGATCCACTGTTAGTCTGATGTGTTTTCCTTTGTGGGTAACCCGACCTTTCTCTCTGGCTGCCCTTAACATTTTTTCCTTCATTTCAACCTTGGTGAATCTGACGATTATGTGTCTTGGGGTTGTTCTTCTCAAGGAATATCTTACTGGTGTTCTCTGTATTTCCTGAATTTGAATGTTGGCCTGCCTTGCTAGGTTGGCGAAGTTTTCCTGGATAGTATCCTGAGGAGTGTTTTCCAACTTGGTTCCATTCTCCTGTCACTTTCAGGTATACCAATCAAATGTAGATTTGGTCTTTTCACATAGTCCCATATTTCTTGGAGGCTTTGTTTGTTTCTTTTCACTCTTTTTTCTTTAATCTTGTCTTCTCGCTTTATTTCGTTAAGTTGATCTTCAGTCACTGATATCCTTTCTTCCGCTTGATTGATTTGGCTATTGAAGCTTGTGTATGCTTCACGAAGTTCTCATGCTGCATTTTTCAGCTCCATTGGGTCATTTATTTTCTTGTCTACACTGGTTATTTTAGTTAGCAATTCGTTTAACCTTTTTTCAAGGTTCTTAGCTTCCTTGCATTAAGTTAGAACATGCTCCTTTAGCTCGGAGGAGTTTGTTCTTACCCACCTTCTGAAGCCTACTGCTGTCAATTCGTCAAACTCATTCTCTGTCCAGTTTTGTTCCCTTGCTGGTGAGGGATTGTGATCCTTTGGAGGAGAAGAGGCTTTCTGGTTTTTGGAATTTTCAGCCTTTCTGCGCTTGTTTCTCCCCATCTTTGTGGTTTTATCTACCTCTGGTCTTTGACGTTGGTGACCTACGGATGGGGTTTTGGTGTGGACATCCTTTTTGTTGACGCTATTCCTTTCTGTTTGTTAGTTTTCCTTCTAACCGTCAGGCCCCTCAGCTGCAGGTCTGTTGGAGTTTGCTGGAGTCCACTCCAGATTCAGGTTTGCCTGGGTATCACCAGTGGAGGCAGCAGAACAGCAAATATTGGTGCCTAATCCTTCCTCTGGAAGCTTCGTCCCAGAGGGGCACCCACCGGATGCCAGCCACAGCTTTCCTGTATGAGGCGTCTGGCGGCCCCTACTGGGAGGTGTCTCCCGGTCAGGCTACATGGGGGTCAGAGACCCACTTGAGGAGGCAGTCTATCTGTTATCAGAGCTCGAACGCTGTGCTGGGAGAACCACTACTCTCTTCAGAGCTGTCAGGCAGGGATGTTTAAGTCTGCTGAAGCTGTGCCCACAGCTGCCCCTTCCCCCAGGTGCTCTGTCCCAGGGAGATGGGGGATTTATCTATAAGTCTCTAACTGGGGCTGCTGCATTTTGTTCAGAGATGCCCTGCTCACAGAGGTGGAATGTAGAGAGGCAGTCGGCCTTACTGAGCTGCGGGGGGATCCGCCCAGTTCGAACCTCCCTGCAGCTTTGTTTACGGTGTGAGCATAAAAAAACGCCTCCTCAAGCCTCAGCAATGGTGGACGCCCCTCCCCCTGCCAAGCTCAAGTGTCCCAGGTCAATCTCAGACTGCTGCGCTAGCAGCAAGAATTTCAAGCCAATGGATCTTAGCTTGCTGGGCTCCATGGGCGTGGGACCCGCTGAGCCAGGCACTGGAGGGAATCTCCTGGTCTGCCGGTTGTGAAGACCATGGGAAAAATGCAGTATCTGGGCAGGAGTGTACCGTTCCTCCCGGTACAGCCTCTCACAGCTTCCGTTTGCTAGGAAAGGGAAATCCCCTGACCCCTTGTGCTTCCCGGGTGAGGCGATGCCCTGCCCTGCTTTGGCTCGCCCTCCATGGGCTGTAGCCACTGTCCAACCAGTCCCAATGAGATGAACCAGGTACCTCAGTTGGAAATGCAGAAATCGCCCATCTTCTGCGTCGATCTCACTGGGAGCTGCAGACTGGAGCTGTTCCTGTTCAGACTTCTTGCTGGAAATCCCCTTTTTAATTTTTAAATTTTTTTATAGAGACAGGGTCTTGCTATGTTGCCCAGGCTGGTCTCAAACTCCTGGGCTCAGGCAGTTCTCCCACCTTGGCCTCCCAAAGTGCTGAGATTATGTGCGTGAGCCACTGTGCCTAGCCTTCAAATTTACATGTCAGCCACAGGAAACCATGTGAAAGTGCTGTGCTTTCTCAAAACTCTCTGTCTACTGTTCTGTCTTCCCAAAAGGTCCCTTCTTATGAGCCACTCCACACCCTTTTCTGGAATAGGATCCTTTAGATCTCAGGCAAAATAGCACCACTTCCTCTTGGCAGCTTTCTGTCTCCTCTAGAAATGGCATAAATGCCTTGCCTAGATGCACCCATAGCACCTACGCTTCCACCTGATAACGGAATTTACAGAAAACAAAAAATAAGAAAACCAACGCACATGAAAAACGTTACAGACCGTGAGATGGATCTTAATGGAAATAGAGTATTATGATAAAGAAAAGTGGAACAACCTCCGTTTCACAGGATGTTCAGTATGAGAAGGAATGAGTGACATAAAGACTTCCAGGAAGGAGATTTCAATATTTGAGAACAGCAAAGAGAAACATCCTGGTTTGGAAATAACTAGGCTTGTTTGAGAAATAGCAATAAATCAGGTATAGTTGGAGCACCGAGGGCACTGCTGGGTGAGGGGGAGATAAAATCTAAACAACAGGCAGGGACAAGATGATTTAAGCAAGGGCAGGCAAGTCATGTGGGGAGTGTGGATTTTATCCTAGTACTATGGGAAGCCATGGAAGGGTCTTTAAAGATGTGAGTGGCATGTTTGATTTACCTTGTCGGAAGAGCAGAATATACCTTTAAGCAAGAGGACACTCAGGGGGAGATGACAGTGGCCTGGGCTAGCCTGGTAGCAGTGGAAATAGAAGTCGATAGAATGAGGTATTTTGAAAGACGAGCCAGCAGGACTTGATGATAGATTGAATGTGGTAGTGAGGGAAAGAAATGGGTAACAAATGTTCCCAGGTTTCTGGCTTGAGTAACTGAGTGTACTTACAGTTGCTTAAACAAGAAGGTGGACACAGAGGGAAGTGATGGATTTGAGGGCTCTTTAGGAGGAGAATTAGGAGGGTGTGAGAATCTTGGATGTTGGGGAAGTATGATGTAATTGAGGTTGCAGAGGAATGGCTCCCAAGATTTTGATTTACATACCTAAATGAATGGGATAAAATAGGAAAAACTGGAGGAATCCAAGATTTGGGAGAGATAATAGCATGAATTTAGCTTGGGATTGCAGAGTTTTGGGAATAAGAGCCTTTGAAACATCCAAGTCAAGAGGTTGAATAGCCAGTTGGCTAAAGATAGGGGCCTTTGAGGAGAGAGATGGGCAGGAGATCTACAAATAAGAGTTGATGCTTAGTTGAAAACTGGAGAGGAGTTCAAGGCTGCAATGAGCTATGACAGCACCACTGTACTCTAGCCTGGGGGACAGAGTGAGACTTTGTCTCTTAAAGAAAAAGAGAAAAAGAAAATCAAATTTCAACAGAGCTCCTGGCTAGGCGCCGTGGCTCACACCTGTAATCCCAGCACTTTGGGAGGCTGAGGCAGGAAGATCACTTGAGCCCAGGAGTTCAAGACCAGCCTGGGAAACATAGCAAGACCTCATCTCCACAAATAATTAAAAAAATAGCCAGGCATGGTAGTGTATTCCTATAGTCCCAGCTACTCAGGAGACTGAGGTGGGAGGATAGCTTGAGCCCAGGCAGTCGAGGCTCCAGTGAGCTATGATGATATGATGCCACTGCAGTCTAGCTGGGGTGACACAGAGAGACCCTGTCTCAAAAAAAAAAAACTCGGCCGGGCGCGGTGGCTCATGCCTGTAATCCCAGCACTTTGGGAGGCCAAGACGGGCGGATCACGAAGTCAGGAGATCGAGACCATCCTGGCTAACACGGTGAAACCCCGTCTCTACTAAAAATACAAAAAAACTAGCCGGGCGTAGTGGCAGGCGCCTGTAGTCCCAGCTACTCAGGAGGCTGAGGCAGGAGAATGGCATGAACCTGAGAGGTGGAGCTTGCAGTGAGCTGAGATCCCGCCACTGCACTCCAGCTTGGGTGACTGAGTGAGACTCCATCTCAAAAAAAAAAAAAAAAAAAAGCTTCTGCTGTCCATCCTCCACTGCAAGCCTGTGGGTATGGAAAGCAGGAGAGAGGAAACCTAAGAGACTCAATAAAAAAGAGTAGAGGGGTGCAGAGAGCAGAAAAATGTCACCTCCAGAAAGAGAAAGTCCAATGCAAAATACTGAACCCAAGTCAAGGCTTACTAATTCATAGCACTGGCTAGAGGACAGTGGCTTGAAAGTGCAGGAAGGAAATACTACTTCTGGGGAAGTCTCAGCAATATAGGGTAGGGAAAGTACTTCTTGGAGGTGTGGCAGTAAAGGGAAAAACATAAGAGGCGGAAATTAAGGATCCTGCAGAAAAAAAATGACAGTGCCTCCTTTCACTTAATATTCAAGGGAATATTAAACTCAGGAACAGAATAAAACTGTAAAATCATATTAGAAACAAAGATTCAATTGCAAGATGCCCAAGGAAGAATAAATTCAAATTAGATTTCAATAAAAGATATTAAAAACCAGGAAAAAACCCAGGAGACAGAAAATAAGGTAAAGAAAGATACCCCCCCTGCCGTCCCCCCACCTCCTGGCATGTACCCATTAAAAAGACCAATCAGGCTGGGTGAGGTGACTCATGCCTTCAATCTCAGCACTTTGGGAGTTTAAGGTGGGAAGATCCCTTGAGGCCAGGGGTTTGAGAACATTCTGGGCAACATAGCAAGACCCCATCTCTACAAAAAAAACTAAAAGAAGAAATTAACCAAGCGCAGTGGTGTATGTCTTTGGTCCTAACTACTTGTGAGGCTGAGGTGGGAGGATCACTTCAGGAGTTTGAGGCTGCAGTGAGCTATGATGGGATCACTGCACTCCAGACAGGCTCAAAATAGAAAGGAGAGGATAGAGAGAGGAGAGAAGAAAAGGAGAAAAGAAGAAAAGAAGGAAGAAAGGCCAATTGGTTCATAATATCATTATTTACAATAGCTAAAAATAGATGAGTGTCTAAACGAAATGTGGTATCTACATATAATGAAATATTATTCAGCCTTTAAAAGAAATGAAATTCTGACACATACTATAACATGGATGAAGCCTGAGAACATTATGTTAAGTGAAATCAGCCAGTCACAAAAAGACAACTACTGTATGATTCCACTGATATGAAATACTTAAGAGTAGCTAATTTCGTAGAGACAGAAAGTAAAATGGTGGTTGCCAGGTTCTGGGGGGAAGGGGAGAAATGGGAGTTGTTTAATGAGTACTGAGTTTCATGTTTGCAAGAAGAAAAGAGTTCTGGAGATTGGTTGTGCAACAGTGTGAATGTTTGTAACGTGACTGAGCTGTACAATTAAAGAGAGTTGAGGTGGTAAATTTTCTGTTACGTGTATTTTACCACCAGAAAGAAAGGACCAACTGAGTACCCTCAAAATTAACCTGGGATGATCAACTTTGAGAATCCATGTATAATTGTTATCTACAACTGTGTAGATAATGATTGTGTTATCTACAAACTGTGTAGCTAATGATTATGTTATCTATAATTGTGTAGATACAACTGTGTAACAAATTACCCCCAAATTTAGCAGCTTAAAATAGCAAACACTTGTCAACTCAGTTTCTATGGGTCAGGAATCCAGGAGCAGCTTAGCTAAGTGCCTCTGCTTAAAAGTCTCTTGTGAAGCTGCAGCTAACTTACCAGTCAGGGCTGTGGCCTCACTTGAAGGTTCAATTGAGGGAGGACTTTATATTGTTGCTTCAAAACTCCACTTGTTAATGTTATCAGTTCCTTTTCTAGTAGGCTTCAATGTATGTTACCTCACAGCATAACAAATGGATGCCATCAAAGTGTTCAAGCAAGAGAGCAAGCGAGGGTGAAGACTATGGAAGCCCGTGTTTTCGTAACCTAATCTTGGAAGTGACATCTCATTTTTGTCATAATCTATTTTTTAGAAGTGAGTCACTGCTCCAGCCCACACTTGAGGAAAGGCAATTAAACAAAGGCGTGAATATCAGGAGGATGGGCTCACTGGAGCCTGCATACCAGACCTAATAACATGATTAGACTTTAAAGATAAAGAAGAAATCTTCAGGGACTCAAACAAAAAGACTAGATGATTTTTAATGGTAACAGTGGAATAGCATTCTCAAGAAATTTAAGGAAAGAAAATATAAACTAGAAAAATAATTCAGCCAGGCATCCTTCAAGTATCAAGGCTATAGAAAAACAGTTCTGAATGTGCGAGAACTTGGGTAATACAGGAGACAGGTGCTCTTTCTAAGAAACCTAGTAAAGTGGTGGTCCTCAAACTGGCCTGATGCCTATTTATCTAAGTAAAATTTTACTGGCACATAGCCACACCAATTCATTGATGTAGTGTCTATGTCTGTTTTTGCACTACAGCAGCAGAACTGAGTAATTTCAAAAGACTTCTGCAAAGCCTAAAATATTTACTATCAGTCCAGCTGTTGAAAAAGTTTGCCCACTCCTGTACTAGTGGATGAGCTGCATCCAAGTAAAAGATGATCAAGAAAACTTTGGCAAAAGGACTTGTGGTGAGCATTCCCTATATTTAATTGTAGTGCCAAAGCTAAAATAAGGATGGGATTATGGATATAAAAATCCATACTTGTTAATGAAATCAGTTCTTTGTTTAGTAGGCTTATTTTGATGTTCTGGAAAAGTAGAATAACACTCAATGGGAAGAGGAGGGAGACAGAGAAGAAAGTAGCATATGATTATTGATTGCTACAGACATAATGGATGTCAAAGCATACCTATTAGAAGATAGCAACAGACTGAGTGATAAAAAGAGAGAATTAGGACATTACAAAAATACTGACATCAAGGTAACCAAAAGAATAAAAATGCAAACCTTCCTAAATACTCCAAGAAAATGTAGGCAAAGAGAACACATCTAATATAGAAAAACACAATAAATATAACACATCGCACATAGAAAGTGTAACAAAACATATAAGAGAATTAAGACCATACTTATCAGGCACAAAAATAAATGAATGGACTTAATTTGTCTATTCAAGTGTGCATATAAAGTAAAACACAACTGTATGGTGTATTCAAGAGACTCATCTAAGATGTAGTTATTCAAAAATCAGAAAATAAAGGTGGAAGATTTACCAGGCAAAGGGAAAAAATAAGAAAGAAGATGGAGATTCTGATAGCGGATAAAGTAGAATTTCAAGTGAAAAAGCATTACATGAGACAAAGGAATTTTATAACACTAAAAGTCACATTTCAAGATGGTGATGTAGCAATTAGGAAAATGTATGCAACAAATCACACACCAATTACCTATATAAAACAAACTACAGGAGATTAAGGAGAAATAGAAACAACGAGAGAACAAGAAACCATTCTCAGTACAAAATAGGTCCTGTTGGGACAGTTCAGATGGGCAAAATTAAGTAAAGATACAAAAGGTCTACAGCATAATCCATAAGATAGATCTTTTGTGTATGTATTAAACATCCCTCTGTGATGATAGAGAATATACCTTCCTTTTAAAGTACACATGAACATTCCTGAAAAGTGCTCATATGTGAGGACACAAAGAGAATATTGATAAGTTCCAAAAAGTTAAAACATTACTCAGTTTCTAAAGACAACACAGTAAAGCTAGATATTAAAAACCAAAAAGGCACTTCTACCTGGAAATTTAAAATTTAAAAAAACCCCTCCTATTAGACAGCTCTTGGGTTAAAAGGGAAATGCAGGCATATCTCATTTGATTGTGCTTCATTTGATTGAGCTTTGCAGATACTGCATTTTTTACAAATTGAAAGTTTGTGTAAGCCTGAGTTGAGCAAGTCTATCAGCACCATTTTCCCAGTAGCACGTGCTTACCTCATGTCTCCGTGTCATATTTTGTGAGTTCTTGCAATATTTCAAACTTTTAAATTATTAATAGATTTGTTATGGTGATCTGTGATCAGTGATCTTAGATATTACTATTGTAATTGCTTTGGGGCATCACAAACTGCACCCATGTAAAATGGCGAACTTAATAAAATGTGTGTGTTCTAATTGTTCCAACTAGCCATTCCTCCCTCCCTTGCTCTCTCTCTCCTGTGTCCATGTGTTCTCATTGTTCAACTCCCACTTATGAGTGAGAACATGTAGTGTTTGGTTTTCTGTTCCTGTGTTACTTTGCTGAAAATGATGCCTTCCTGCTTCATCCATGTCCCTGCAAAGGATATGAACTCATTCTTTTTTATGGCTGCATAGTATTCCATAATGTATATAAGACACATTTTCTATAGTCTATCATTGATGGGCATTTGGGTTGGTTCCAACTCTTTGCTATTGTAAATAGTGCTGCAGTAAACATACATGTGCATGTGTCTTTACAATAGAATAATTTATAAGCCTTTGGGTGTATACCCAGTAATGGGATTGCTGTGTCAAATGGTATTTCTGGTTCTAGATCCTTGAGGAATCACCACACTGTCTTCCACAATGGTTGAACTAATTTACACTCCTACTAACAGTGTAAAAGCTTTTCTATTTCCCCACAGCCTCACCAGCGTCTATTGTTTCCTGACTTTTTAATAATCACCATTTTGACTGGTGTGAGTTGGTATCTCATTGTGGTTTTTATTTGCATTTCTCTAATGACCAGTGATGATAAGATTTTTTTTTTCATATGTTTGTTGGCCGCATAAATGTCTTCTTTTGAGAAGTATCTGTTCATATCCTTCGTCCACTTTTTGATGGAGTTGTTTGTATTTTTCTTGTAAATTTGTTTAAGTTCCTTGTAGATTCTGGATATTAGACCTTTGTCAGATGGGTAACTTGCATAAATTTTCTCCCATTCTGTAGGTTGCCTGTTCACTCTGATGATAGTTTATTTTGCTGTGCAGAAGCTCTTTAGTTTAATTAGATCCCATTTGTCAATTTTGGCACCTTTGTTGCAATTGCTTTGGGTGCTTTGGTCATGAAGTCTTTGCCCATGCCTATGTCCTGAATGGTATTGCCTAGGTTTTCTTCTACGGTTTCTATGGTTTTGGGTTTTACATTTAAGTCTTTAATCCATCAAGTTAATTTTTGTATAAGGTGTAAGAAAGGGGCCCAGTTTCAGTTTTCTGCATATGGCTAGCCAGTTTTCCCGCATCATTTATTAAATAGGGAATCCTTTCCCCATTGCTTGTTTTTGTCAGGTTTGTCGAAGATCAGATGGTTGTAGATGTGTGGTGTTTTGGTACCAGTACCATCCTGTTTTGGTTACTGTAGCCTTGTAGAATAGTTTGAAGTCAGGTAGTGTGATGCCTGCAGTTTTGTTCTTTTTGCTTAGGATTGTCTTGGCTATATAGCTTCTTTTTGGTTCCATATAAAGTTTAAAGTAGTTTTTTCTAATTAATTCTGCAAAGAAAGACAATGGTAGCTTGATGGAAATAGCAGTGAATCTATAAATTACTTTGGGCAGAATGGCCATTTTCACAATATTGGGTCTTCCTATCCATGAGCATGGAATGTTTTTCCATTTGTTTGTGTCTTCTCTTATCTCCTTGAGCAGTGGTTTGTGGTTCTCCTTGAAGAGGTCCTTCACATCCCTTGTAAGTTATATTCCTAGGTATTTTATTCTCTTTGCATCAACTGTGAATGGGAGTTCACTCATGATTTGGCTGTCTGTTTGTCTGTTATTGGCGTATAGGAATGCTTGTGATTTTTGCACATTGATTTTGTATTCTGACACGTTGCTGAAGTTGCTTATCAGCTTAAGGAGTTCTGGGGCTGAGACGATGGGGTTTTCTAAATATACAAGCACGTTGTCTGCAAACAGAGACAATTTGACTTCTTCTCTTCCTATCTGAATACCCTTTATTTCTTTCTCTTGCCTGACTGCCCTGGCCAGAACTTCCAATACTATGTTGAATAGCAGTGGTGAGATAGGACATCCTTGTCTTGTGCCGGTTTTCAAAGGGAATGCTACCAGCTTTTGCTAATTCAGTATGGTATTGGCTATGAGTTCGTCATAAATAACAATTTATTATTTTGAAATATGTTCCATCAATACCTAGTTTGAGAGTTTTTAGCATGAAGGGATGTATAAGGGAAACAGAAAACAAACTGGACCCCTTCCTTACATGTTATAAACGGTTGTTAAATTTTATTGGAGGCCTTTTCTGCATCTATTGAGATAATCATGTGGCTTTTGTCATTGATTCTGTTTATGTGATGGATTATGTTTATTGATTTGCATATGTTGAAACAGCCTTGCATTCTGGGAATGAAGCCGACTTGATCATGATGGATAAGCTGTTTGATGTGCTGCTGGATTCAGTTTGCCGGTATCTTATTGAGGATTTTCGCATCGATGTTCATCAGGGATATTGGCCTGAAATTTTCTTTTTTGTTGTGTCTCTGCCAGGTTTTGGAATCAGGATGATGCTGGACTCATAAAATGAGTTAGGGAGGATTTCCTCTTTTTCTATTGTTTGGAATAGTTTCAGAAGGAATGGTACCAGCTCCTCTTTCTACCCCTGGTAGAATTCAGCTGTGAATCCATCTGGTCCTGGGCTTTTTTTGGTTGGTAGGCTATTAATTACTGCCTCAATTTTAGAACCTGTTATTGGTCTATTCAGGGATTTGACTTCATCCTGGTTTAGTTTTGGGAGGGTGTATGTGTCCAGGAATTTATCTATTTCTTCTAGATTTTCCAGTTTACTTGCGTAGAGGTGTTTATAGTATTCCCTGAAGGTGGTTTGTATTTCTGTGGGATTGGTGGTGATGTCCCCTTTATCATTTTTTATTGTCTGTTTCATTCTTCTCTCTCTTCTTCTTTATGGTCTACCTAGTGGTCTATTTTGTTGATCTTTTCAAAAAAACCAGCTCCTGGATTCATTGCTTTTTTTGAAGGGTTTTTTATCTCCTTCAGTTCTGCTCTGATCTTAGTTATTTCTTGTCTTCTGCTAGCTTTTGAATTTGTTTACTCTTGCTTCTCTAGTTCTTTTAATTGTGATGTTAGGGTGTCAATTTTAGATCTTTCCAGCTTTCCGATGTGGGCATTTAGTGCTATAAATTTCCCTCTTAACACTGCTTTATCTGTGTTTCAGAGGTTCTGGTACATTGTCTTTTTGTTCTCATTGGTTTCAAAGAACTTCTTTATTTCTGCCTTAATTTCGTTATTTATCCAGCAGTCATTCAGGAGCAAGTTGTTCAATTTCTAGGTAGTTGTGTGGTTTTGAGTGAGTTTCTTAATCCTGAGTTCTAATTTGGTTGCACTGTGGTCTGAGAGGCAGTTTGTTATGATTTCTGTTCTTTTAAATTTGCAGAGGAGTGTTTTACTTCCAATTATGTGGTCAATTTTAGAATAAGTGCTATGTGGCTCTGAGAAGAATGTATATTCTGTTGATATGGGGTGGAGAGTTCTGTAGATGTAGGTTAGGTCCACGTGGTCCAGAGCTGAGTTCAAGTCCTGAATATCCTTGTTAATTTTCTATCTTGTTGATCTGTCTAATATTGACAGTGGCGTGTAAATATCTCCCACTATTATTGTGTGGGTGTCTAAGTCTCTTCGTAGGTCTCTACAAACTTGTTTTATGAATCTGGGTGCTCCTGTATTGGGTGCATATATATTTAGGATAGTTAGCTTTTGTTGCATTGATGCCTTTACCATTATGTAATGCCTTTCTTTGTCTTTTTTGATCTTTGTTGGTTTAAAGTCTGTTTTATAAGAAATAAGGATTGCAATCCTTGTTTTGTTGTGTTTTGTTTTGTTTTGTTTTGTTTTTCTTTCCATTTGCTTGATAAATATTCCTGCATCCCTTTATTTTGAGCCTATGTGTGTGTTTGCATGTGAGATGGGTCTGCTGAATACACCGATGGGTCTTGACTCTATTCAATTTGCCAGTCTGTGTCTTTTAATTGGGGCATTTAGCTCATTTACATTTAAAATTAATATTGTTATATTTGAATTTGATCCTGTCATCATGATGCTAGCTGGTTTTTTGTACATTAGTTGATGCAGTTTCTTCATAGCTTTGATGGTCTTTACAATTTGGCATGTTTTTGCAGTTGCTGGTACCAGTTTTTCCTTTCCATACCTAGTGCTTCCTTCAGGAGCTCTTGTAAGGTAGGCGTGGTGGTGACAAAATCCCTCAGCATTTGCTCGTCTTGTCTGGAAAGGATTTTATTTTTCCTTCGCTTATGAAGCTCAGTTTGGCTGGATATGAAATTCTGGTTTGAAAATTCTTTTCTTTAAGAATGTTGAATATTGGCCCTCACCCTCTTCTGGCTTGCCTGGTTTCTGCAGAGAGATCTGCTGTTAGTGTGATGGGCTTCCCTTTGTAGGTAACCTGACCTTTCTCTCTGGCTGCCCTTAATATTTGTCCTTTGTTTCAACCTTGGAGAATCTGATGAACATGTGTCTTGGGCTTGCTTTTCATGGTGATTCTTAGTGGTGTTCTCTGTATTTCCTGAATTTGAATGTTGGTCTGTCTTGCTATGTTGGGGAAGTTCTCCTGGATAATATCCTCAAGTGTGTTTTCCAACTTGGTTCCATTCTCCCCATCACTTTGAGATACACCAGTCAATTTTAGGTTTGGTCTTTTCACATAGTCCCATATTTCTTGGAGGCTTTGTTCATTTCTTTTCAATCTTTTTTCTCTAATCTTGTCTTCATGCCTTATTTCAGTAAGTTGATCTTCAATCTCCAATATACTTTCTTCCACTTTATTCGCTATTGATACTTGTGTATGCTTCATGAAGTTCTCGTGCTGTGTTTTTCAGCTCCATCAGGTCATTTGTGTTCTTCTCTAAACTGATTATTCTAGTTAGCAGTTCCAGTAACCTTTTATCAAGTTCTTAGCTTCTTTGCATTAGGTTAGAACATGTTCCTTTAGCTCAGAGGAGTTTGTTATTACTCACCTTTTGAAGCCTACTTCTGTCAGTTTATCAACCTCATTCTCTGTCCAGATTTGTGCCCTTGCTGGAGAGGAGTTGTGATCATTTGGAGGAGAAGAGGCATTCTTGTTTTTGGAATTTTCACCATTTATGTGCTGGTTTTTCCTCACCTTCGTGGATTTATCTACCTTTGATCTTTGAGGCTGATCACCTTTGGATGGGGTTTTTGTGTGGCTCTTTTGTTGATGTTGTTGCTTTCTGTTAGTGTTTCTTCTAAAAGTCAGCCCCCTCTTCTGCAAGTTGCTGCATTTTGCTGGAGGTTCACTACAGACCCTCTTTACCTGGATATCACCACTGGAGGCTGCAGAACAGCAAAGATCGCTGCCTGCTCCTTCCTCTGGAAGCTTAGTCCCAGAGGGGCACTGGCCTGATGCCACCCAGAGCTCTCCTGTATGAGGTATCTGTCAACCCCTGTTGGGAGGTCTCTCCTAGTCAGCAGGCATAGGGGTCAGGGACCCACTTGAGGAGGCGGTGTGTCCATTAGCTGAACTCGAGTGCTGTGCTGGGAGATCTGCTGCTCTCTTCAGAGCCAGCAGGCAGGAACTTGTAAGACTGCTGATGCTGGGCTCACAGCCACCACTTCCCTCATGCTCTGTCCCAGAGAGATGGGAGTTTCATCTGTAAGCCCCTGACTGGGGCTGCTGCCTTTCTTTCAGAGACATACAAACTAGAAAAGACTTACTAACTAAATAGTCCAGTAGCTAATTTAATCAGGGACATATGATAGAAGCAGAGCCAGAGAAAGATGCTATATTGCTGGCTTTGAAGATAAAGGATGAAACCAAATACCCAAACAATGCAGACAATCTGTACCTGGAAAAGGCAAGAGAACAAATTCTCCACCAGGGCTTCCAGAAAGAATGCAGCCCTCCTCTAGGGTATGTTCCCAGGACTAAAATTCCCAAGTCATATGGTAACATATATTTAACTATTCAAGGAACTCCCAGACTATTTTCCAAAGTAGCTGTGCCATTTTACACACTTACAGGCAGTATACGAAGGTTCTAATTCCCCCACATCTTCACCAACACTTGCTTTTCATTATACTCATGCAAGCCATAGCCTCTGCCTATGTTTTCTTCTGAATTTTAGTTTTAGTTTTTTCATTTAAGTCTTTGACGCACTATGAATTAATTTTTCATGTATGATGTGAGGTAGGGGTCCTATTTCATTCTTTTGCATGTGGATATATAGTTGTCCCAGCATCATTTGTGGAAAAAGACTATTCTTTCACCCACTGAATTGTCTTGGCACCCTCAAGAAAAATCAGTTGACCATAAATGTAAGGGTTCATTTCTGAAATCTGTATTATATTTCTTTGATCTATCTGTATATCTGTCCACACTTTTGATTGCTATATTTCTGTAACTGTGAAATCTAAAAGTGTGAATCCTTCAACTTTGTACTTTTCAAGATTGTTTTGGCTATTCTGGGTCCCTTGCATTTCCATACAATTTTAGGATCAGTTTGTCAATTTCTGCAAAGCAGCCTGCAGGGATTTAGATAGAAACTGGATTAAATCTGGAGTATTGCTATCTTAATGATGTTATGCTTTCCATAAATACGGGATATCTTTCAACTTATTAGGTCTTCTTTAATTTCTTTTAATGATGTTTTATTGTTTTCAGTCTATGAGTTTTGCATTTTTGGGCTGAGTTTATTTCCAGATTTAAAAACTTTATCCATGTTATTATAAATAGAATTGTTTTTAATTTTCAGATTGTTCATTGCTAGCATAGAAATAAAATTGCTTTTTGTTTATTGATCTCGTACCCTGCAATCTTACTGAACTTGTTAGCCCTATTTGTTTCTTCTGGTGGATTCCTTAAGATTTTTTATATGTAAGATCATGTCATCTGCAACTAGAAAAAGTCTTACTTTCTCTACAGAAAAGGGCACTCATCAAGAACTTCACCATGCTGGCACCCAATCTCAGACTTCCAGTCTCCAGAAAGGTGAGAAATAAATGTTTGTTGTTTAAGCCACCAGTCTATGGTAATTTATTATAGTAGTCCAAACTAATTAAGACAAATGCTGAGTAGAGGTGGCAAGAGTGGTTATCCTTGTCTTGTTCCTGATCTCAGGAGGAAAATATTCAGTCTTTCAGGTTTAAGTGCAATGCTGGCTGTGAGTTTTTCGTAGATGTCCATGGAGGTTAAGGGAGTTGCCCTTTATTCGTAATTTGTTGAATATTTTATGAAAGGATTTTGTCCGATGCTTTTCCTGCATCTATTAAGATCATCAGGCTGTTTATGAATAAAGGCTTTGAGATTTTTTAGTTTTCAATATAGTTACTTAGAGTTGAAAAAATTTTCCTCTAAGCATGATTTTGGTTGCATCCGAGAAGTTTTGGCGTGTGTGTTTTTGTTTTCATTCACTTCAAAGTATCTTAGAATTTCCCTTGTGATTTCTCCTTTAACCCACTGGGTTTTCAGGAAATGTTATTTAATTTCTACATATTTCTATCTGTAAACTTCTTAAAATTCCCTTGGCCATTATTTCTTTGCATATTTCTTCTGTTCCTTTCTCTCTCCCCTCTTCCTCTGGAACTCTCATTATTTATACAGTGGCATGTTTGATATCCCGTCAGTCTCTAAGGCTGCTCATTTTCCTTGACTTTTTTTCTTTTTTTCCTAGACTGGATAATCTCAATGGACCTTTAAGTTTGCTTTCTTTCTTCTGCCAGTTCATATTTGCTGTTGTACCCTTGTAATTTTTTCGCTCCAGTTATTATACTTTTCACCTCCTGAATTTCTATGGGTTCTTTTAAATAATTTTTATTTATGTATTGAAATTCTCCATTTCTTAAGATATAATTTTCCTACTTTCATTTACTCTTTTTTTTTTTTTTTTTTTTTTTTTTGAGATGGAGTCTCACTCTATTGCCCAGGCTGGTATGCAGTGGCATGGTCTTGGATCACTGCGACCCCCATCTCCTGGGTTAAAGCGATTCTCCTCCCTCAGCCTCTCTACTTGCTGAGAATATGGGCACCCACCACCATGCCCAGCTATTTTTTTTTTTTCAATTTTAGTAGAGACAAGGTTTCACCATGTTGGCCTTGAACTCCTGACCTCAAGTGATCGGCCTGCCTCGGCCTCCCAAAGTACAGGGATTACAGGCATGAGCCACAGTGTCTGGCCCCTTTAACTCTTTAGGCATAGTTTCCTAGTTCTTTGAATATATTTATAATGGCTGATTTAAAGTTATTATGTAACAAGTCCAAAATCTAGGCTTCCTCAAGGACAATTTCTACTCATTGTCCTTAATACAACAGCACATCTTCGCCCTTCATCCTTAATGGGAATGATGACAAAAGCTATTTTCCATTACCCATCAGTGTTGGTGTTTAGTACTTAAAAAATGTGCTGGAACTTTTCAGACGGCACTAGAGACAGGATGGTGGCAGCAGCAGTAGCATTTAAGCCTCCTGAGGAAGAGCTTAGAGGCCTTTACTGCATCCTTCCAGAGGTGCCTCTTCCCTTGTTATTAGAAAAAATCTGGAACATCTGAGAGGCTGTTTTAGTCAAAACTCCACCAGAAAAACACAACCAGTAGGTGAATTTGTTTTATGAATTTGGTTCTCTTGTATTGGGTGCATATATATTTAGGATAGTTAGCTTTTGTTGCATTGATCCCTTTACCATTATGTAGTGTCCTTCTTTGTCTTATTTGATCTTTGTTGGTTTAAAGTCTGTTTCATAAGAAACAAGATTGCAAGTCTCTTTTATAAGAGACTAGGATTGCAATCCCTGCTTTTATTTTGCTTTCCGTTTGCTTGGTAAATATTCCTCCATCCCTTTATTTTGAGCCTATGTGCATCTTTGCACATGAGATGGGTCTCCTGAATATAGCACACCAATGGGTCTTGACCCTTTATCCAATTTGCTCCTTTAGCTCAGAGAAGTTTATTATTCACCTTCGGAAGCTTACTTCTGTCAGTTCGTCAATCTCATTCTCCATCCAGTTTTGTGCCCTTGCTGGAGAGGAGTTGCGATCATTTGGAGGAGAAGAGGCATTCTGGTTTTTGGAGTTTTCAGCATTTATGTGCTGGTTTTTCCTCACCTTTGTGGATTTATCTTCCTTTGATCTTTGAGGCTGATGACTTTTGGATGGGATTTTTGTGTGTGGGCCTTTTGTTGATGTTGTTGCTTTCTGTTAGTGTTTCTTCTAAAAGTCAGGCCCCTTTTCTGCAAGTTGCTGCATTTTGCTGGAGGTCCACACCAGACCTTGTTTACCTGGGTATCTCCATTGGTGGCTACAGAACAGCCAAGATCACTGCCTGCTCCTTCCTCTGGAAGCTTAGTCCCAGAGGGGCACCAGCCTGATGCCAGCTGGAGCTCTCCTGTATGAGGTGTCTGTTGACCCCTGTTGGGAGGTCTTTCCCAATCAGCAGGCATAGGGGTCAGGGACCCACTTGAGGAGGCAGTCTGTCCATTAGCCGAACTCAAGCGCTGTGCTGGGAGATCTGCCGCTCTCTTCAGAGCCAGCAGGCAGGAACGTTTAGGTCTGCTGAAGCTGTGCCCATAGCTGCCCCTTCCCTCAGGTGCTCTGTCCCAGGGAGATGGGAGTTTCATCTGTAAGCCCCTGACTGGGGCTGCTGCCTTTCTTTCAGAGATGCCCTGCCCAGTGAGGAGGAATCTAGAGAGGCAGTCTGGCCATAGCTGCTTTGCCGTGCTGTGGTGAATTCTGCCCAGTCCAAACTTCCCTGCTTCCTTAACACTGTCAGGGGAAAACTGCCTACTCAAGCCTCAGTAATGGTGGACACCCCTCCCTGCACCAAGCTCGATCATCTCAGGCTGACTTCAGACTGCTGTGCTGGCAGGGAGAATTTCAAGCCAGTGGTTCTTAGCTTGCTGGGCTCCATGGGAGTGGGAGCAGCTGAGTGAGACCACTTGGCTCCCTGTCTTCAGCCCCCTTTCCAGGGCAGTGAATGGTTCTGTCTCACAGGGGTTCCAAGAGCCATTGGGGTATGAAAAAAAGCCTCCTGCAGCTCGCTTGGTGTCTGCCCAAAGAGCCGCCCAGTTTTGTGCTTGAAGCTCAGGGCCCTGTTGGTGTAGGCACATGAGGGAACCTCCTGATCTGCAGATTGCAAAAACTGTGGGAAAAGCGTAGTATGCAGGCTGGGTAGCACAGTCACGGGTTTATTTTTTGGCTGGAGGAGGGAGGTCCCCCAGCTCCTTGCACTTCCCAGGTGAGGTGATGCCCCACCCGGCTTCTGTTTACCCTCCATGGGCTGCACCCATTGTCTAACCAGTCCCAATGAGATGAACTGGGTACCTCAGTTTGAAATGCAGAAATCACTGCCTTCTGCATTAGTCTTGCTGGGAGCTACAGGCCAGAGCTCTTCCTATTTGGCCATCTTGCCAGATCCCACCAAGTTTTTAATATTCAATGTTGTTGGCCCATCTTGAAATGTTTCTCAAACTTTGTTTTACATCACAGCTGAGGAAAAACGTGAAGGAACTGTAGCTGAAGCCCATGGCTTTGCAGAAATTAGACTATAATACTAAAATGAGGCTGTTTCAGGGGTCAGTAATCCTTTGCTGTAAAGGGCTGGATGGTAAATGTTTTGTGGGCCATGATGTCTGCCACTGTGGCTTGAAAGCAGCCATAGAAAACATTAAATCAATAGGTGTGGCTGTGCTTCAGTAAAACTTTATTTACAATAAAAATCATTTTCTGGGTTGGATTTGGCCCTAAGGCTGTAATTTTCTAACTCCTGCTCTAATCAATGAGAAGTTAACTTGTTCATATATTAGGAGAGAGTACAGAAAAAAGGGGGAGAAAGAGGGGAAGGGAGATGGAGAGGGACGGGGATGCAGCAAGACTCCATATCTACAAAAAAAATTTAAAAACTTAGCTGGGCATGGTGGCATGCTCCTGTAGTCCTAGCTACTCCAAAGGCTGAGGAGGGAGGATCACTTCAGCCCAGGAGTTCAAGGTTGCAGTGAGCTATGTTCAGGCCACTGCACTCCAGCCTGGGTGACAGAGCAAATGCCCATCTCAGAAAAAAAAACAAAAAACAAAAACAAAAAACAAACGAAACAAAACAAAAAAACCCTTAGTCATCATTGGGAGGGCTTCACTACTTAAGACAGTGGTTTCTAAATCTGGCCATTCAGAAGCACCGAGGAAGTCTATTCATGACAGATTTTCAAGTTCCATGTCCACAGTGCCATTCAGTAGGTCTACCAATATTTTTATATTCCCCAGTGAGACTCCTTGATTTAAAAAAATCAAGAGACAGTTAAAAACCCACAAAACTGTTGGACTCAGAGAAAGAATTAGGAAAATGGGATAATATAGATTAATTCTCATTAGGGAAATGGTGAGGTTCCAGGTCCATAGCGCGTGCATTCAAATTCCACTCTTAGAAGTTGGGGCAGAGAGCTGAGTTCTAAGCTTAGCTTTGCCACTGACCACTGTCTGACCTTGAAGAAGTCACTTAGCTTCTCTGGGCCAAGGTTTTCTCATCTGTAACATCTCTTCCAGCAACAAGTTCTATAGAACATTCTATAAAAACAAAGATCTATCACAGTAGACTCTGGAGAATTCTAATCTTTTGTTCCCTCTCTTATGAAATTAAACAGAGTGTTTAAGAGTGAAAGACAATCACAGATTAGGGCATTTAATTGCTCTTTGGCAGGATTTTCACAGAACTCCAAAAGCAGAACTAGGACAAACTTCTGAAGGGCATTCAGTTGAGAAAAAGAGGTACTTTACTCCTCAGGAGTTTCTTTTATGAAATAACTTTTTTTTTTTTTTTCATTTTGAGACAGAGTCTTGCTCTGTTTCCTAGGCTGGAGTAGAAAAATGGCGCAATCTCGGCTCACTGCAACCTCCATCTCCGGGGTTCAAGCTATTCTCCTGCCTCAGCCTCCCGAGTAGCTGGGATTACAGGTACCTGCCACTGTGCCCAGCTAATTTTTGTATTTTTAGTAGAGACAGGGTTTTGCCATGTTGGCCAGGCTGGTCTCGAACTCCTGACCTCAGGTGATCCACCCGCCTTGGCCTCCCAAAGTGCTGGGATTACAGGCGTGAGCCATCAAGCCCAGCCTATGAAATAAAATTTTCAATGACCACTCTAGATTAAATTAGCAACTATAATTTTCCCAGGTCACTTCATTGGTCTTCTGGGCTACTTTACTATGAGTGCCCCTTCAATTTGCCAACTGTTTATAAAGATACCAGCTCAGAATAAGGAAAACATGGAGTGAAGGCAGGCTGGCCAGAGGCTCCACAAGGCAGTGCAGGTGACTCTACGGGAGAGGGAAATTCACTATCTATTTAATTATTATTATTTTTTTTAAGAGACAAGTTCGCCCAGGCTGGAGTACAGTGGTGTGAGTATAGCTCACTGCAGCCTCAAACTCCTGGGCTCAATTAGATCCTCCTGCCTCAGCTTCCTGAGTAGCTGGGACTACAGGTATGCACCACCACATTCGCCTAGTTTTTTAAAATTTTAATTGTTATTTTTTTTAGCAACAGGGTCTCTCTAGGTTGCCCAGGCTGGTCTCAAAACTCCTGGCCTCAAGTGATCCCCCTGCAGGTATGAGCCAGTGTGCCCAGCCTGGCATAGGAATTCAAAAGACATGGCAGAGTTGCTGCCCTTTAGGAAGAATGACTTCTATGTTTTTAATATAGCAATCTATATTAATTTTTATGCTTTTAATATAGCTATATTATAGGAAGGAATGGGGGCCAGTTATTTTCAGAGCTCGAAGAAAGATGCACATGTACAGTAGTCACTCCAATCACTGATTTTGTGCTATTTAAAAATTCCAAGAAAGGTTGTGTGCAGCTGTCCTGAGTCTATGTTCAGCCTCTCGGCCTGTGTACATTTGCACACTATACACATCACCATTTCACAACATGCAGTTTGTAATCTCTTCACTTAACCACTGTTTTTAAAAGTGTTGCGCTCAGGATTAATGCTTCATACCAACTTTTGCCCTTCTATGAATTAGAAATAACCTTCTGGAACTATTGTGGATTCTAATCCAGGAACTTAACCAAAATGAAGGGAAAATGAATGTCCACATTCAAACAGTCCACAAAGAACATTGAATTAAAGCTCCCTGCTGACCACAGTCAATTCTACAATAATGCAACATGTATGTTCCTAGAAATCACTGCTTTAGGCAAAGCTGCACAATGGAAATCACAGAACTTCTGGGAAAAGTGAGACTAGGGCCACAACAGCCCAAAACGTAATGAGTCACACACTGAAAAGAAAAAGAAATCTAATAAAAGCAGTAGCACAATTACAAAAATGCTAACTGGTTAGGAAATATTCAAAATATCAAAATAGGGCAAGTTACCTTGAAGACGTAAGGCACGCCTGTGGTTGCGGGCATTAGAAGGATGGCAGCTCTTGGGTATTGTAAAGAGGAGAAAGGTGATCTGATATCAGGTGGAAACGTGTAACTCCATATATGAACGAGTGTAACAAATCACATGCACTGAAGTGAGGTGCTGGAGATGTTTGAAGTGTGGGTGTGTTGTGTTTCCCTATGCAGCTCAGTTCAGTTGAGTGCAGTTCTCTGCATTCACCTAATGTTCCTTGCAGACCAAACGGCACATGAGCAATGTGAAAAGTGCATTATGCTCAAATTATTCTCTAATACGGGGTAGTCCCCAATCTTTTTGGTGCCAGGGGCTGGTTTTGTGGAAGACAGTTTTTCCACGGACTGGCAGGGGGCTGGGGAGATGGTTTTAGGAAGAAACCGTTCCACCTCAGATCATCAGACATTAGTTAGAGTCACATAAGGAGTGCTCAACCTAGATTCCTCGCATGTGCAGTTCACAATAGGGTTCGCGCTCCTATGAGAATCTAATGCTGCTGCTAATCTGAAGGAGGCAGAGCGTA
This sequence comes from Nomascus leucogenys, assembly GCF_006542625.1. NCBI lineage: Eukaryota > Metazoa > Chordata > Mammalia > Primates > Hylobatidae > Nomascus > Nomascus leucogenys. The sequence goes on along the minus strand of NC_044389.1, from coordinate 92,764,625 downwards.
GGCGGTAATGCTGGCCAGCTGCTCACCTCCTGCTGTGTAGCCAGGTTCCTAACAGGCCATGGACTAGTACCGGTCCGTGGCCTGGGGTTTGGGGACCCCTGCTATAATACATCAGTTGCATTAGAAGAAAAATGAGTTATCAAAGCAAGTGCTATAGACAAGCTGTCTGTGTTAACCTGGCACCAAGCAGAATGCCGTAAGTCTGCTATCCATCAATGGCATCCCAAGGAAGTTTCAAAAAATGCTGACACAGATAGATAGAACTAAGGTGTATCAAAGCTAAAAACAAAACATATGACTTTATAGGATATTCATGGAAGAGATTCTTTTCCTCTACTTGTTCATCTTGCAGCAAAGTCAATTGTGTTGTGGAAGTTTGTTATTACTGATAAAATAATTCCCAAACTGAAGGCAAGGCTCTAGAAACTAAAAAGATTCAATTCCACTTTTATTTCCTCAAGGATTAGCTAAAGACACTGTCAGGACTGAGTATTTAAAATGTGTTTGGAACAGAGAGACACAGTTGGGACAGAGGAAAAAAGGATTCAACTTGTGAGTCATCAAAAGTGCTTTATTTGTAAAGCCCGGCTCATGACTGGAGTGTATTGTTAGCACTAGGAGATAACAGGGCAAACGTCCTCACTCTGTCCAAATAGTTTATCAACAGAAATAAATGACAGACTGTTATAGACAAAAATAAAAGCATTCTGTAAACTTCTAAAAGCATACACAGATTGGCCCCCAAGGAAATAGTTACTCAAATAATGTATGTGTACCTTATCTTTACTTCAGGGTCTCATGGTTGTAGTCTTGGGTAGAACTTCAGAACACAGAAACTGATCTGATGCCAGAATTAATGGTGCAGGGAAAAACCAAATCATAGTATGGATTACTTTAAATACATAAAATATGAATTTGTACACTATGTTACAGTGGTGTTAACATTGTCTGCTGAGGATACCAAATCTATGTAAAATCAGTAGACAGTAGAGGGGAGGGCATGACTGCTGGCTTCCAAAGACTCTGTGAACTAGATCCACATACACTGGGCACAACTGCAATCTGGACAGCCCTGAAGTAAAGTTCCGGGAAAAGGCAGTACGGGAGGGAGATCTGTTGAGTTGCAAGTAATAATTAAAGGGTAGATTTTTGTTTTCTTTTCTGAAACTGCCCACAAAAAATCATATCACGTTTTAAACAAGGAGTTTCAAAGGCACGGCTTTAGCGCAGCGTATAAGTGGATAACCTACTCTAAGCAAGACTAATATTTAAGCTCAACACCTTTTGGAAAATGCAGGAGAGTTGTTAGATGCATGATCTAGGTTGGAAATTTATAACTTGATTAAAAACAATCAGCAAAGTTTAGGGCAATGAACTTTCATAAACCAGACTGGGGTGAAATCTCTTTTTAAAAAAATCATTAGGTTGATAAATGTACATTTGGAGGAAAAAAAAATCCTTTTCCTTTTATTGTGAAAGACTGTCTACCATGTACTTTGACTAAAACACTCACGTAAAAACATGACTGCAGGATACATCTCAAAATATGACAAACGTTATTTCACCTATACTGTGACTTTACATGTAAACTTCAAAACTCACATGCTGTACATCAAATTTTTAGATTCAAAAGATATCCCTGTTTTCCTAATAATGTAAACAGTAAAACTGAGGGTTTCAGTTAAAGGGATAATTCATAACAAAATCCCATTGTTGAAACAATGGTCAAACATAAACATCTGATAATTCAGATCTGCATTCGGTAACAGGAGAATTGAGAGTTTTGATGCTTTGCTGGTTTTCCCACAGTGGGAGATGTAGATACCATTGCCCCAAACTATGCACTTTTCAGGTAAGCTTTACTTTTATTTTGTAGCATTAATTCCTATATTGCAACGTAAGGGTGTAACAATGAAGGCTCCAGGCAAGAAAAGAGAAGTAAGCAGTTTTCCTGGACATATTGGCCGAGGTGAAAAATGTATAGAGAATCACTGGCGCATCAGCTGCTTGTTGGGGTAGGGGTGGGGGCTCTGGACACCAGGGAGTCCTGACAAGGCTGGGGCCAGAACCCTGAACCAGTACACACGGAGACGCCAGCATTCTTCCGTCCAGTGCTGGGGGCTCAGGTTACCAGTGTTAGGGAGTGTCTGCGTGCGGGGTAGAAGTGGAACATTCACTGTAGGTTTTTTCCTTGGAATCATCATTATTATAATAATCATTATTATTATCTTCATTATTCTGAATACTGTCTCACATCTTTCAACTCCAAAAAAAAAAAAAAAAAAAAACTGATCCACAGTTTGTTGTGTGATGCCAACACGGTGCCTGACATGCTCTTCCTTCTCCCCTCCCCCACACGTGTGTTCATTCACTCACTCACTCATTCGGCCATAGCTGGAATCAAAGAGTCTTTGTTGGGACACATTCTGACCGAAGTGGATCTGTTTTAATTAATTTATGACTTTTAAAATGCACACACGCACATACACTCACCCCCCCCCCCAACACATATACACAAAGTCAGAAATAGCTAGAACGATGCTGGGAAAATCAGGTAGCTGTAAAGCGAGTAGCCCCCAAATCAGTCATCTTGGCCTGAAGATGTAAACAAGGAGGTTTGCTTCCTGCAAGATGAGTACTTCACTGAGTTTGGTTTTCATTTTTCTTACACCGAAGCCACCTCTGTCCATCCCATGTTCATGTCCGTCCGAGGCTGCGCAGGAGGTTACGTCAAGATGTGGCCAATAAAGTCCAAAAAGCGCTTTGAATACTGTTCTGGGTTCACGGTGGAGATCTCCGCGCCAGCCTGGGCAGTTTTTAAAAAAGGAAATATTGACATAGTGTTTATGATTTCCCCAAATTATTACTCAATATCTACAGCTATTTCCAATGGCAACTGAATATACAGTAAGCAATTTTCAAATCCACGCAGTCTCTGCTCTGAAAAACATCACTCAAGATATCTTGGCGCTCGTGGTTGAATAAGCAAGATTCTTAGAAATCTGTGTCTGCAAACGAGACAAAGGGCGACAGGAGCACCAGATGCTACCACACACACTGGGGATGTTGCAACTCACAAAAAAAATCAAACGGGCCACGTTTGGGATGTTTACTATCAAACAGTGGAATTGTTCAGAAGTCACGGAAACAATACTTATATTACACTTTTCAGGAAGGCAGACTGGAGCCACCTTGAGAATGACATCAACATTTGGTGAAAGGGAAACCTTAATGACTTAAAACCGCATTATTTCTTCAGGACCCCCTCTTCGTTTCTGGACAGAGGCACCCAGCTCACTGCTCAAACATGAGGGGCAATAGCAGCAGCCACAGGTTCTGGGACAGCTGCCCCCAGCCCATTCCCTGCACCGTAACCAGGTGAGGCACAACACTGCTGGCTCCATCTTGCCCACGGGGGAAGGAGCTGACTTCCCTCCGCAGCAGCACACAGGGGTGCCACTGTTCCCCTTTCAGAGCCCTACAGAGAGCAAGCGAGCCTGGCCCCTTGCAGAAGCGCGGTGGGGGATTTTTCCATGATGAGATGCAGGGTGCAGGCCAGCACACTCAAGGGAGTCACTGGCCAGTTTCCTGAGCTGCAAAGGGCAAGAACGGAGTTTTGCTAAGTGAGCAGGTGCTGTTTTTAGACACCCATGTTCACGGGGGAACTTGTAATATTTCCAGGCCTGGGCTGCATGGAGGAGCCCAGGCTTGAAGGCAGAGAATGGTCCCCAACAGCAGCTTAACACAGCGTTCCTTTGCTGACAGTAATGTTTTCTTCTAGCAAACTACCTGTGATTTTACGCCGTGTGGCACACTATGGAGGCGAACTGGTGGCTTATGGGGAGATGAACGTGGAGCCGTATTGGCTAGGATACACTCCAGTTTCATAGGATGTATAATATGGGAACAGACATTTACAAAGCATTTGTCCAGACAACTCTTGTATCTCTGGCAAAACCCCATCAGCAAGGCAGTAGGATCTCCGTATGAGGTGAAAAAACAGGAGCTCCAAAAGTGTCCCCTTGAGTTCATACAAGTGGGAAGGGTCAAACGAGGATTCCTCCCCAGTTCTCTCCTTGCCACACACCATGGTTTTCAACCAGAGGTGAGCATCAGAATGACCATGGAGGCTTCTGAAGACCCTTCCCTCACCCTCCTGAACTGGCCTCAGAATGACGGAATGGGGGTAGTGCACCTGGTATGGACGTTTGTTTAAAAAGAGTACTCAAAAATTTCTGTTGGGGCACCCTCGCTTACTGACGTGCTCGGGGGCGGTGAGGTCCCAGTCTGTGCTCTGCACACAGCAGGAATACCATAGCTATTGACGATGTGACAAATATTTCTTTGGCAAATAGAATACGGTGTTTGTTAGGCTGATTTCTATTTTAGAACAGAAAAGAAGAGGTTTCAAGTGAGTTTTTGGTTCTGGTCAATCTTGATTAGTTCTACACAGTCTGTGGGAAGCACCTCTTCTTCCAGGGCCAACAAACCAGGGAAGACATTCATCTGTGTGGGGTGGGCTCTATGGCTTTCAGGATCTCTGCAAAACAAAGATGGCACCCTGCAATGCAAGCATGGAACTCGGCGAGCTGTAAAGTTGGGCCAGGCAGGAGGGGCTTGCAGGCAAGGCAAGGGGATGAGCATGAACACAGAACCCGGAGTGGGCTGGGTCCTGGGGAGGAATCCCATCTTTGCCACTTGCTAGTATGAGGCCCTGGCAAGTTACTCCTGAAGCTGTCTTCCTCAGTTTCTCCAGCTGACAAAAGCAGGTACACTAGTATCTCTTTCATAGGCTTCTCATGGGGGATAAAACAGCTTAACATATGGCTAGAGCAGTGAAAATTCCCATCAAGCACATTAACGGTGAGTAATTAATATTATGCAACTTTGATCTTGCACTCAAAAGATTTCTGTAGTAGAAAAAATACAACTCACTGTGAGAAAAGAAATATTAATCCTGGATATTTTGAAAGTGTCTGAAGCAGACACTCATGCTTCAGTTCTGAATATTTCATATGAAAACACTTCATTATCTTTGGCACTTTTATCTCTGGAACATTTTTCAAACAAAAAAGAATTTGTATAACATCCTAGTGATGCGCATGCCTGTTAGTGTCTGCCATGTGTAAAAAGAAGAGATGTTCATGTTTAAGTGACTTCACTGGAAGCCACAGAGAGCTCTGGTAAGAGCAGCGGTGAGCAGTAAGCGTTTGTGGGTTCTGCATCTTACGCTCAGAACATGACTTGCCCCCAGGGAATAAGCGTCACTAAAGGGCTTTGAATGGCTCAGTAGAAAGCAGCTCAGTGGCAGAAAGGAGTGATCCCTGAGTTACAGGCCACACAGAGGAGCCAGGAGAGAGAGAGAAGGAAACAAAATGGAGATACTCACGCCATGTTTAACAGTTTTTGCAGCATGGGCAGCTTTCTTTTTTGCATCATAATGAGTAAGGATGTCAATAATTGCCATGAAGTACACCTCCTTCCTAGGCGAGTCTGCAGAGACAGGAGAGCAATGACTGTGGGACATGTGACAACACCAGGGCCAGCATTGCTGCTGAGGGAGGGAGGGAGGGAGGGAGAAGTGAGGCTGGAGGGAGGGGATTCAACGGAACGCGGATGGAAGGAGTCCAGAGACAAACTCTATACCACCCCTGCGGATCCTGACCAAACAGACAGCTTGCCTCTCGGACCCAGTCCCCCTGCAATGTAAAAAGAAACAACACTAACAACTAAAAACATCATCACACCAGGGTAGCAACAGTGCAGATCTAACGGTGGAATGGAGTTTTTTTTTTTTTTTTATTAATTTGCATTTTCTTTAATGACTGTGTATTGCTTTGGTGTGAAGAAATATGCTATTTAAAAATACCCTATAGGCCGGGTGCGGTGGCTCACGCTTGTAATCCCAGCACTTTGGGAGGCCGAGGTGGGCGGATCACAAGGTCAGGAGATCGAGACCACAGTGAAACCCCGTCTCTACTAAAAATACAAAAAATTAGCCGGGCGTGGTGGGGGGTGCCTGTAGTCCCAGCTACTTGGAGAGGCTGAGGCAGGAGAATGGCGTGAACCTGGGAGGCGGAGGTTGCAGTGAGCCGAGATCGCTCCACTGCACTCCAGCCTGGGTGACAGATCGAGACTCCGCCTCAAAAAAAAAAAAAAAATTAAAAAAAAAAAAATAAAAATACCCTATAAAACAAGTAGAACTAATTAATGCACATTAATCCTTTACATCAAATGGTAGAACTGTTCATAATTCTCATTGGATACAGTATCAGAACTGGATAAAGGCATACATCCACTCCAATGTCTATTTTCTTTTTTTTTTTTGAGACAGAGTTTTGTTCTTGTTACCCAGGCTGGAGTGCAATGGTGCGATCTCGGCTCACAGCAACCTCTGCCTCCCGAGTTCAAGTGACTCTCCTGCCTCGGCCTACTGAGTAGCTGGGATTACAAGCATGCACCCCTATGCCCAGCTAATTTCGTATTTTTAGTAGAGACGGGGTTTCTCCACGTAGGTCAGGCTGGTCTCCAACTCATGACCTCAGGTGATCTGCCTGCTGCAGCCTCCCAAAGTGCTGGGATTACAGGCATGAACCACTGCGCCTGGCTCCAATGTCTATTTTCTATCCATTTCCAAAAATACGAACAGTAAGAAAAGTACATTTGACTGTCTAATTTTGTGTTGAAGAAAACAGTTTGGTGAGCAAAACAGAACAAAACAGCACTCAGATCCTCAGCTGATATGCCATTTGAGATTAAAAAACAACTGATGAGCCACAGTTTTTATTATTCAAAAAACAAGAAGCTGTTTTTATCCTATCACAAAAATATTTTGGTTTTGTCATGGATAAGTTGCTAAGGTAAGATGTAATATTCAAATAATTGGTGCACCCAATCACCTGGATACGGTGGATTAAGATTTATCTGACTCTAGGGAAGAGGCCCATAGGCCCTTCCACTGGGGAGGACAGCAGAGCCAGACTCAGCAGCAAATCAGATTCTCACCCCACACACAGGACCCAGCTTCACACACCCTTCACACCCCCGAGAGGAGAGGGCTGTTGGTAATGACAAGAGGACAACCTAAGGGTCACAGAGGATCACATGCATGTGCCTAGCTTAGATTCATGATGCTTTTGACTTAGATAAAAAAGATAACTAGGCAAAAATGTATTAATATTTTAAAGCATTTCTGATGTTATTTGTATGTGTATATGTGAACATGTGTGTTTATGCATATGTACATGCATGTTGTATGTGTGTGCATGTGTGTTGTATGCCAGTGTGTATGTGCATATGTACAGGTGTGTTGTATATGTATAGTATAGTTTGTGGTTTTGCTGTATTCCCTCAACATCACAGAATTCAAAGGTCCGATCGCCTTATGTTTCAGCACTGAGATCACAGTTACCTTTAACATACTCTTGTCCCCAAATCCATTTCTTTGGAGTTTGGTGGATGAGTGCTGCCGGGCAGCACCCTCATAACTGGGGTAGTGATTACTGGTAGGAAACAAGGCCAAAGTCAAACCACTTCACATGCAAAAAGGGTCCACAGTAATCAAACTTACTTTCATGGCACTTAATTCCATAGACGTCGATGTTTGGATCGAACTCCCCGGGAGCCAGGGGTGGTGAGCTGTTCAGTGTATTCCCAGGGCTATCTGGGGGGGTTCCCACTGGGTGGGTGCCATCGCTCTCGCCCTCCTCCTCCCCGTCGTTCTCCTCACACTCCACTTCCTCCTGTTCGGCTCTCTCCACATCATGAATTCCCACCAGCAGACTGTAGTCCATGAGCTTCAGCTGGGCCAGAAACTGGGTACAGAGGCAACAGGGTGAGTCAGCCACACCTTAAATGTAAAAGCCAACATTTAAAGGAGACAAGTTGGCTGACACCCAGAGGGAAGGCTGCGGGGTGGGGCAGCAGAGGCTTCGGGTGCCTCCTTCACGATGCTCTTACCCTCCTGGGCTGTTTCTCTATCTAAAGTGTATTCTCACACTTCAGGCTGGCTCAGAGCTCAGGCTGTTTACCCTGGAAGGCCACACTGGATGCAGAGAAGCATGTATCTATCACAGGGTGGCTGGATTTCACCAGATAGCAAGAAGCATGACCAGTAAGAGATGCAAAGAGAGACTGGGAGGGAGAGCAAGTTCCTCCCAATGATTAAGACTGGCTAATGGGGAACCCAGGCACCTCCCAAGTAGCTTCCAACAGAGTCTCTGGTGGTAGTTCAGGAAAGCACCTTGGAATTCAGCACGCGATTGTTACGCTGTTGCAAACAAGTAAAAGCAAAGGCACTGTGTCCACGTCTGGTGAGTAATGCAGTCCAGTCCAGGTCAACAAGGTGCTTTCCATGTGTGCTTTCCAGGAAGCACCGCACATCCAGGATTCCTGTCCTCCCTCCCCTCCAGCCGTGGCTAGAACATAATGTGGGGGCAAGACCTAGCTCTGTGTGTTTGGCTACTCCTGTCTGCCCAGTTCTTTGACTTTTCAGATCACAATTTGTTTCCCTTTTCTTATTTGAGACATTCAGCACAACTTTCCAATGTTGCCATAAAACGTGGACGGTTGTGCTGAGTGCAAACAGTGGCAGCCCATCTGTGGGCTGGACCCAACTGGCTCCCTGACCCCGTGGCTGGCTGGCTCTGCACAGGATCCTGTTCCACTCTGACCTTGGGCTCGGGGTCCAGGAAGGTTCATGGTCCTGGCTCTGGAAGGACTCAGCGCCACCTCGCTAGGGAATGCAGAGTGGCTGAGCAGCCTCTGGGCTATGCTGATAGAATTTAGGAAGCAAATGTCCTCACGCAAAGGGCAAGCAGATAAAATCACAGGTCTTGAAGTTCTGGCTTAAAATGAAATCAATTTGCTAAGCCCCGCAGAGCCATTTCTCCTCAGCCTGCTGGGAAGCAGTTCTGTCTCGAAACTGAATGAGAAGCCCTGATTCCTTACAGATGAGGAGAGGACCCCTGGGCACAGGGCTGTCCCACTCTCCAGCTGGTTCCCGGTGCCTGCAATTCTCCATCAGCCAGCATCCCGCTCAGCCCAGCAAACTGGCCAGAGCTCCCACTTTGCTGCCTTCCCAACAGGAATCCCCCGGGGCCAGCTACATCTTCCCCATTTGTTTCGAGGTCAGAAAAGAGAAATCACACAAATCTTACACTCAAATATTTAAGCAACGTGGGAGAAACCAGTTTATTTAAAAATAGAGGCAAACACCTCGCGGAAACAGCATGGGGCTCCTGTGTTCACCTTTCTGGGCCCCAGAGAGGAGGGGAAGCCACCGCTCATCCCCCTGGCCTTTCCCCAAACTCTATTACAGTAAACATGAGAACCGACTTTCCACTTGCACCTCCCTCTGTCAGATTCCTTGCCAGCGGTCAGAGACTGCACATCCTCCCCTAGAATCTCGGCAGCTGCCAGGCTGTGAGGCGTACCTGGCCAGGATCACCTGGCTGGGATCATGTTTGTGGGGGCAGCTGCGGGGAGAAATCTACAGTGGTGGAAGGCTCACTTGAGTCCTCCACCAGCAAGGTGAAGCCAGCCAGGGAGCTGGGTCTCGGGTACCAGCTCCGCTATACATGGGCCTGTGGATGTGGAAGAGAACTGGGCACTCCGGGGTATAGAGACAGGTGACAAGATCCAAGGCAGGGGGCAGGCTCTCCGTGTGAGACAGCAGCCAAGCTCAGCAGCTGGACGAGAGTGCAAGGATTCAAATCCAAGGAGGGGTGAATTCAGGGCCTGTTCTGAGCTCGTACTCTCTGCTCTGTATCAGCTACCTCTGGAGGCTGCCTTAAAGCAGCTTTCCCCTCTCCTTTTCTTCGCAACCCTAGGAGGAAGGTAATGAGTTAAAATCAGCTGGCAGCAGAGGCCCTCCACACGTGACTCTGCGCGGTGGGTCTCCAGAGGGTTAGGCGGCCAGCAGCAGCATGCCTGGCACTGCTGTGATCATGGAACCTGCTTCCCCGTCAGAATGCCCTGTGGGCCTGGGGTTTCAGAAGCCTATTTGAAAAATACTGCATTATAAGTAACCAGTCGTCTTCTCCAACGCTTGAGGGGTATTGTGGGGGCAGGGGTGCTTATGGTGGGCCCGCTTCTCCCTGCCCTGTTGTTCCACGGTCTCTGTGCTCCTGGAGGACTGGGTCAGGGTCTCCTTCGCCACCTCCGCTGCCCCTCCCAAGCCTAGCATGGTGCCTGGCTCTGCTCCCTGGATCTACGGCTTCCCTGGCCTTCCTCTCTACACCTGGAAGCCTCTCTGGAGCTAGGTCAGGCCCTGCTCAGCTTGAGCGGTGACAGGGAAAAGCTCCCCACTCCTGCCCATCCCTTTTCCCTCTGGGTGCTTGGAAGGTCCCTGTGAAGTGGTGAAGGCTGAGTGGTGCCTCAACCTCCCCTCCAGTCCTCTGCAAAGGACACAAGTTTTCAAAATGTGAACCTGATCACATCCTGTTCTGCTTAACATATTTCCATAGTGCCACAAACAAAACTCACATGGCCCAGGGGGCCTGGATAGCTTGGCCGCATCCACTTCTGGGACCCACTTGAGCCCTGCTCTGCCCCCTTCCTGGGCTTCTCTGGGGGCAGGTACTTCCTCCTGTGCCTTCAGGTCTCAGCTGCAGGGCACCGCACACGGCAGCACAGCCCCAGAGTCTGGGTATTTAGGGCACTGCACACTCCTCCCCAATGACACGGGGCCACGCTGCACATTCATTTTGTTGGAGTATTTGAGCGACTTCTCTCTTTCCCAAGCAAGGCAGCCCCAAACGGGGCTCTAAGGTTTTGGCTTTCACTGCATTCCCGACTCCCAGCAAGTAGAGGGCTCAGGAAAGTATTCTGCACTTGTTGGACAAGTGAATGGGATGCCTGCTACTTCTTCCCTATCCGTCCCAGCTCTCCCTCATTCTCCCCAACCTGCTTCCACCAGGAAATAACTACCAAAGCCAAATACAAACAACAAAGCAACAACAGAAAACCTTTGTCTGAGACTGCATGAGGCAACAGCTCCGGGAAGGAAGCGCGAGGCGACCATTTAAGACAATTCCCTTAACAAGAAGGTCTACTGGTTGACCTTCAAAGTGTGTTTTAGTTACAGAAGTTAGGGCTGTCTGTGATTAATTTGCCAAAGGGCAGAGAGGGAAGGGGCAACTGGGACTAGCCAGCCGCACTCACCACGGTGAGCCTCCAGGGCCCAGCCTCCCCTGGTACCCCATCTGGGTTCGTCACCACACTGGGCAGTCCAGAGTAATTTTCCTGGGCCTCAGGCCTGTGGTCAGACTGCTTATTGTCGTCTTCCAGTGAGGCAGAAATAAAGGTGCAGTCAACCCCTAGCACAATCCAAAAACCATCAGTGTGATGAAAAATGCATCTCTAGGTAAGAAGCTGTTCTGAGGCACCCAAGAAGACTGAGGAAATTGCAGTCGCAATGGGTATTGCACATGTTTTCTTTTTAAGAGATGGGATCTTGCTCTGTTGCCCAGGCTGGAATACAGTGGTATGATCACAGATCACGGTAGCCTTGAACTCCTGGGCTCAAGCAATGCTCCTGCCTCACTCTTCTGAGGAGCTGGATTACGAAGGTGTACCACCATGCCCAGCTAATTATTTTTTATTTTGTGTGGGGACAGGATCTTGCTATGTTGTCCAGGCTGGTCTCAAACACCTGGCCTCTGCCTTGGCCTCCCAAACTGCTGGATTATTCATGTTTTCAAATCTCTGAGACAGATGTAGAAATGGGAAAAACCAAGTATGGCACAATGGTTAAAAGGACAGGTCATGCTGACAAGGGAGACCCATTCAAGAAACAAAGAATCTGATTTGGTCGCACTCGCTAGCTCCATGCTTGATGAGTTCGCCTCCTGGATCTTCAGTCATTCTGACTTTAAAATGGGACAATGCCACTCACCTCACAGGGGTGTGGAAGAATTAAGATTATGAAGCTGAGAGAAAAAATATGGTGCCTCGCACAAAATAATGGAAGCTGTTATTTGTAACTGTCAATGTTGTTTTGATTATGGTAGAAGTCTTTTTTTAATATCAAGATTTCAAATTTAAACAGGTTTCAGTTTGTGGATGAAGGGGAAAAAGAACCATAAGGAAAAGCCCGTTAATTCACAGGCTCTCATCTTCATAACCTTAAATTTCTTTTTGAGACAGGGTCTAGCTCTGTCACCCAGGCTGGAGTGCAGTGGTGTGATCATGGCTCACTGAAGCCTCAAACTCTTGGACTCAAGGGATCCTCCTGCTTCAGCTTCCCTAATAGCTAGGACCACAGGCACGGACCACCATGTCTGGCTAATTTTTAAAAATCTTTGTAGAGATGGGGTCTCACTATGTTGCCCAGGCTGGTCTCAAACTCCTGGGCTTAATCAGTCCTCCCGCCTCAGCCTCCCAAAGTGCTGGGATTACAGGCATGAGCCACCACAACCGGCCTCAAATTTTATTTTAAATCTGTTCTGAGGTAGAGTGAATGAAGTGTGGCAATAAATCCGAGATTTTTGTTAGAGAAAACTCCTGTGGGCTGGAAGCTGGCGGATGGAAAGAGAAGACAGAAAGGGGGTGTGGGCTTCACTGTGGGGTCTGCTTCTGGCTCACTGCAGGAACACAGTATATATTTGTTTTTTATTTTTTAAGAACATAAGATTTCAAAGTATGAAGATTTTTCAGTCTTTAGGTCCCCTGCTTTTCTTCTGTTCCAGCTTCTCAGAAACCACCTGCTAGACCTCAGATCTGCCTCTTTTCCCCCCAGAATATCCTTTCTCATCTAATTCCTTACTAACTGATTCCTTGCTGTGACAAATCTTTGAGCTACAATCTTCCTTGAGATCTTTATGAGTCCAAGACTATCCTTCACAATGGTTTTCAATTGATATTTAACTATACTAACACAGTGTTCTACCACATCACCATCTCCCAACATATCTGTGAAGTAGAATTAAAATGCCAGTCAACCCTGTTTAACGTTTATATCTTACCACTTGTTAAAAATTATAATCCTCCTTTGGAGCAATTATCAGAAAACAAAACCTCCACTGTACTCTCACAAGTATTTTTAACTTGTGTTTATGTCAGAATAGTTAAGATTGTGCCCTCTGAGGGCCTGACACCCCAGTCTGAATTTAGAAGCTTTGTGCCTTTGAGCAAATCACATAGCGTCTCTGGGCTTGGCTTCCTCATTCATCAAACTAGGGTAGGGGCAGGACCACTGTCAAGGGGCTGTTTTGAGAATGACAAGTGACAGTGCATGGGAAGGACCTGGACTCAATGTGCACCATAAATGCTGCCACCCATCCCACTACTCCCACTGCCCTATCCCCTCTCACCCATCTCCATGGATGGGGGGCTATAAACCTCAGACAGCTGAAATGCCCTCTGAGGGGGTACTCCTGGATGCCACAGAGGGAGATGTGAGTCAATGAGAGGAGAGACCAGGGTTGATTCTTCAGGGCAGTGATCAGAGTTGACAAAACACAGGGCAGAAGGCAAAAGTGCTTGTCACTCCTCATACACCAATTTGTGTGTCTGTGTGCAGAAAAAGACTCACCTGTGTTACGTGCAAAGCTATGTGGATGAAAATACCCAGCATGGCACAGGAATAGAACAGGGCTTCAATTATAGAAAAACAGCAACTAGAATCTCAGATGAAAATTAGTTTTCTTAAATCTAGATTTCTTGAGCTGTAATACACTCAGATCTCCTACTTGAGGCATTAAGGAAAAACAGCAACAACAACAAAAAACTGTAATGAAACTCCAACGGGTCAGTCAGCTAAATTAGAAAGCACGGAACTGATGAAAAAGGAAAACTCAATTAAATTCTAGCCTCATTATCCAGATCAGATGTCAAGCTATTTCACCATAATTACCTGCTTAAAAATTTAATGATGGTTCTGCATAAATTTCAAAACTAAAGACACTGTTATCAGCTATTGAGAATATTTTTAAATGAAAAAATGTTTTATACCCTGCCTCCATTTCAACGAAACAGCTAAGTGCTTGAGCCATGTATGGGATTAGACTATGGAGTCCTCTAATCAATGGTATTATTAGAGACAACAAAAAAGCTAAGAGGATCCTTCTGTAATTCAACTGTAAATTTGAACTGCTTGAATTACACTTTCTGGAGTCTAAATATCATAGTGATATACTGCCAACAGAAAAAAAAAACTTTAATAGGTCACAGATAATGCTAAGGGCTACTTACCATAATTGCTAAAACAATATTCTTCTCAGTATCAAAGATTTGCTGATTAATCAATAAAAATCCAAGAGTATGTTTACTAAGGATACATACCAGTTGCATCAAACAGATCCCAAAGCAAGGGGGAAATGCTTAACTAATACATTTTACTAATAACCACTAACAACTGAGGAAAACTAAACATTCCTTAACGAAAGACTGGAGGAAAATGTTACAAGAGAAAAGCAAACACTTGTATCTTTTTGTTTGTTTGAAGTAGATGCTTACAGGCTAAGCACAGTGACTCATGCCTGTAATCCCAGCACTTTGGGAGGCTGAGGTGGGAGGATTGCTTGAGGCCAGGAGTTCACGACCAGCCTGTGCAACATAGCGAGACCCCATCTCTACAAAAAAAAAAAATTCAAGAATTAGCCAGGCACCGTGATGCATGCCTGTAGTCCCAGCTACTATGGAGGCTGAGGCGGGAGGATTGCCTGAGCTGGCAGTTCAAGGCTGCAGTGAGCTATGCTCATGCCACCACACTCTAGCCTGGCCAACATAGCAAGATTGTCTCTAAAAACAATGGCAACCAAAAAGTAGATGCTTACACCCTTCACAAATAACCAATATATAGGTTTTAATCCAAGTATGTATACTATAAAGGTTAAAATATGTAAAAAATTTTATTAAACTAATTTATAATCTAAAAATATTAACTATTAATAACTTGGTCAGTGTGAGTTTCTTGTAATAAAAAGAACTGTTAGAAGATTAAAAATACATTATACTGCTTCTGCCTTCATGGGAAATACAAATGTATGACACTCATTCTGTAGCTTTAGTCATTTTCTTTTTCTTTTTTTTTTTTTTGGTTTAATGACATGAAAAAGACAATCTTCACACAAAGCCTCTCTCTAAATAGCAGATCTGTACTGGTGTGCCGGGAAGTGTACACAAATGAATGAAAGCAACAGCTAAGAAAAACTTAGTTTAGTAGCTGCCTAAATTCTAATTCCCACGGCATTGTTTTCTAACTCAACGAAGTCCAAGAAAATAACCTTTTTTCGGCCGGGCGCGGTGGCTGAAGCCTGTAATCCCAGCACTTTGGGAGGCTGAGGCGGGTGGATCACAAGGTCAGGAGATCGAGACCATCCTGGCTAACACGGTGAAACCCCGTCTCTACTAAAAATACAAAAAATCAGCCGGGCATGGTGGCGGGCGCCTGTAGTCCAAGCTACTTGGGAGGCTGAGGCAGGAGAATGGCGTGAACTCGGGAGGTGGAGCTTGCTGTGAGCCGAGATCGCACCACTGCACTCCAGCCTGGAAGACAGTGAGACTCCATCTCAAAAAAAAAAGAAAGAAAAAATAACCTTTTTTTTCTAGATTTATAAAAGACTTAAATGAGAAAATCCAATGGAAAAGCTGTAATGCCTTTATCATAAACTAAATGACAGGAAAAGGTACATTTTAAATGTTTAGAAGTGTTTAAAAGCAAAACTCCATCATTATGGACCAAAGCCCTTGGACATTGTTCTATGTCTCTCCACTGTCCCCTATGACCTAGTGTCCCAAGCTGCCCCTGCGCTAGTCCCACGATGTGTAAGGGGGCCTCACTGGGTCTCATGACATGGTTTGTGGTGACTGGTGGAGATAGGAAAGCATTAAGTGACCCAGGCTATGTTTACCAGCACTGACATGTGCTTTAGAGGGAAAAGTGCCAAGACTCTAATAGTGACTGAACATTTGTTTTTGAGATGCTCTGCTGGTTGACAGAGAGTCCAGTACTCCCCTGGCCCCTCCCAAACTGGCTGGTGTGGGCAGGTCAGTCCCCCAGCTCAGCCCCAATACAGAATACAGGGGCCTGGGGCCGGGGATTCCCAGCAGATGACAGCAGGTGCTTTCTTGTGTTTGGTGCCTAAATGAGAGGGCTGCTAAACTGGCATGCGTTTGCTTTAAACCAGATCATGTAACATGAGACCCCTTCATGTCTGACTTTGATAAGGTAGAGTATGCAGGTTTTTGCCTTGATTGAAGATTTAAATAGATGGTTTAAAAAGCTCCTAAAAACCAACAGGGCTGATATTTATACAATGAGTCTGGCCTCTACACTGACTGTTCTTACCTCAACATCCTTTTTTAGTTTTTCCAGGAAGACCTTCTTGTTGTTGTCATCAATATAAATCTTTTGGCCCTCATTAATGAAATCATTATCTTTCAGAGTTGGCAGTTCTTTGGCCTAAAACAAATGAGAAAAAGACTGACAAAGACGCTTGAATAAAACCTAAAAAAACCACATACACCTTCCAACCCTGGACATTGAAGTTTGCCCCTTTCACCGCCCCCATCCCATTCACCACCACAGGGGTCTTACCCAAACCATAAAATAGGAGAAGGCTTGAATACCACCGGGGGGTGCCAGTGAGCTGCAACCTCTGGAAGCATTCCCAGGAGCAGTGGGGTGGGGGTCAGACAGAGTCCATATTATAAGGCTTTTTGTAACACATTTCATGTTTTTCAGAGGAATGAACCTGACTGCTTTCTCAGATTCACTTTCTTACAAGAAGTCTTCTAAGTATAAAATTTGTATTATTGGAATATTTTCCCAGGAACCCTCAATTTCCTTACTGGTACAACACAACTCCGTCCCTCCTCCCACTTTTGGGTAGCCGTTGCTGGGCTCACATTACAAATAACATGTTACCTTGTCTCAGAACAGCTCTATCCATAATCATATCTACTTTCTGCACCAGGGAGAACATGCAGCCCAAGGTTAGCCATCTGCCCTTCCAAGCCTTCCTGTTCACCACTCCAAGAAGGAAATTCTCTTCTCATTTGGACAATATCAAGGAAAAAAGTCTTCTCTTAACATAAACGTATTAAGATGAGAGTTCTACCTTTTACAAATGAACGAGAGGGTGAGCTAACAAGTAAACCGCACTTACGGCAACCAACACAAAGCAATGAGCGACTATCAAAACATGGATGATGAGCAGTAAACACTGTAGCTTGTACTGCAGCAAACAGGATAATATAGGCATATAGTTTTAAAACAGTGTGGATTATTCTATTTAACTTTGTGCAACCTGCATTCAGTACGAGCTCAAAATAATCTCCCACCCCTTTCAGCTAACCATAGCTTGTTTATTTCAGCAGAAAGAAATCCAATGTCATGCACTGCCTTTGCCTGTATGTTGATGAACCTGGAAGGGTTCTCTTTTCCGTAGGTGTGAACCAAATGAAAACAAAATAATCCAAGGAAACAAGATGCTGTCCTTCCTGCCTCCCGCACTGTTCCTCCTCCCTCCTTATTCAGGGCAATGAAAGAACACTCCCTGGGTCCATCTCCTGCATCTTTCACATGCTCGAACTGTTCACTTCCCCTCTTATTTATAAAGTATAGACATGCATGTAAACATAGTCACATCTATTTACACCAACACAGATGTACAGAAATTATGCATTTCTAAATTAGTCGCTTTGGCTACTAACTTTGAGAAAATTTAAACAGTTTTGCAACTTTGAATTAGATATAACCACAATCTTTATAAGCCAAACAGAATTAATCCTTACAAAACAGGTACAGCAAGGCCCAGAAATGTCAAGATTCAACTCAATAAGCAGTTACTGAGTGAATCAAGTACAGAGATGCAAATATGAATAGGTCACAATTTCTGCGTAAAGGAGTTTGTAATCTCGTACGGGAGAATGATGTGAAAGCAAGTAGGTAGAAAATAAAGCAGGATGTGTATGTAAGATGTAAAGATAAATACTAAGATTCTGGGAGAGAATGATCTAATTCCAAACACTTTTATGCTGAGTTATTGAGTCTTTAAGAAATGAAAACGCAACGCCATTCTTCACAAAATTTTAGGACGCGCCTGCTAGACTTACCCCCTAAATCTGTCATTGATAATTTTAAAATAATGCAATACATGCACCCCTCCATTCCCACAAACCTTGAATGTGAAGACAGCACAATATTAAAATGTTTGAGTTCATCACACTAGATTATAAGGTTTCTCTCCTATTAGAACTGTAAACATAATGAAGTTTCACCAAGAATGAAATGCAAGGTTCTGAAGTTTAACAAAACTCAGAGGGCAGTGAAAAGATAAGCACTGCCCAAAATAGAAAATTGGAAGCACGTTGGAAAAAAGGGTTGAAGCCAGACCTACACACAAACAGGAGAGATGGAGAAGGATCGTAATTTTCTCAGCAGACACCTTGGGCATTTCTGTGTCATTATGTGTTGGCGATGGGAGGTGTGTGGGTGGGGGTGTTAAGGATTAAGATATCTGCCTCAATTCCACAACTCATTTTATATGTGTAAGAAAAGAAGGGTAGAGGGTGTTTTTTTTTCTGGTTTTGTATAAATGTGAGAAACCTGAAGGCAGAGATGACAGACCCCAGACAAGGCAGTAAATTACACGCTGGATGTGTGTTTGTAACACAAGTCACATTAATGAAGATGAATGCCACTTCAGGTTCACCCCAGCAGAATTACCTCATGTGACAGGGAAAGTATAATCCTACCTCATAAAACTCTGGACACCATGTACTCTATGACTAAGCTGACTTGTGAATTTCACAGGCACTAGGGACGTATTTAGATTGGATCAAGTTCAAAAAAGGGCACCCAGATTGGTTAAAAGACTTAAGGGCTTATTGAAAGGATCAAGAGGCGAAGGCGGATCCTGGCAGGGCAGCTGCCAGCATGGAATCTAACACTGGTCTACAGATATCAACCTCCCAAATGCTTGCTGCAAGACAGAGGGCTCAGGGGCACGAAGGTTTTGGGGTCATGAATCCCGAGGCTGCAATCCTGGTTCCACCCCTTGCTTGCCAGGGACCAGGGGCCAGGTTCCTGGACCTCTCCAGCCTGTTTCCATAGATGCAGAAGGGGGAAAACACCGCCGCTACCACATGCAGCAGCCTTAGGTACCCTGCTTAGCGCTTTGTGTGCGTCATTTTATTCACATCTATCATCTACCTTTAGTCTTTGCAACAACCTTAACTATTATTCTTATTCACGTTTTACATTCAAGGAAACTGAGATCATGCAATTTAACTAAGGTCGCAGAGTTTGGTGAGTGATGAGCTGAGATGGGAACCTTAATCATTCTGCTAAGGTAGAGTTGTGCTGGGAACTCAACCAGAAACCATGTGACAGATTCAAAAA
The DNA here is from genome assembly GCF_006542625.1 of Nomascus leucogenys. Taxonomy (NCBI): domain Eukaryota; kingdom Metazoa; phylum Chordata; class Mammalia; order Primates; family Hylobatidae; genus Nomascus; species Nomascus leucogenys. Next base: position 92,745,277 of record NC_044389.1, on the reverse strand, counting down.
TAGTGGTGCTTGTAATCACCATCACCACCCCCATCATCATCATCACTGTGAGCATTTAATAAAGCGCACAGACTTAAAACGGGCATTACAGGTTGAAAGACTTTTTTTTTTTTTTACAAAAACTTAACTGTTTTTTATTAAGAACAAGATAGGCTGGGCGTGGTGGCTCACACCTGCAATCTCAGCACTTTGGGAGCCTGAGACAGGAGGTTCACTGGAGCCCAGAATTTCGAGACCAGTCTGGCTAACATAGTGAGACTCCATCTCTACAAAAAAGTAATAAAACATATAAGATAGGCGTGGTGTGGTGTGTGCCTGTCATCCCAGCTATTTGGGAGGCTGAGGTAGGAGGATAGCCTGAACCCGGGAGGTCAAATTTGCAGAGAGCCATGATCGTGCCACTGCAGTCCAGCCTGGGGGACACTACATAGTAAGACCCTATCTCAAAAACAGAAAGAAACAAAAAAACGAGATGACAAAGGTTAAGTCACCTGACGACGACTCACTCTCAAGAAAATCTCACAGCTTAGCTTGTTAAAAGAAATTTCAATGTCTCTCTGATAATGAAGTGTTTATATTAGAAACATCTTTTTTTCTTTAATGTGGAAAACTATACTATGACTTAATGAACTTAATAAACTCTTGGTGTAAAACTGCCTAAAAGGTGACGTCTGCAGAGCAGCAGAAAATTAACTGTGGGCAGCGAGAGCTTAACGTAGCAACAGATTCTACACTTTGCTTTTAAACACTGGATTATTTGCGCGTAGAGTTTTCCAAGCTTGTAGTCATTGGGTCTGGTTCTTTAATGAGTGTCTTTGATATCTTTTCTAGTTCAGTGCAGAAACAGCCAGAGGGTGGAGGAAACCCCCAGGGCTAACTAAAGACAGCTCAGAAATGCTTCTCAGCTGTGGACTCTCCCAGGCCGGCTTCCAGCCAGCGGTCAGCAACCTTTCTGAAGTGGCGGCCGGCCGAGTCTTTATTTGCTCTGAATTCAGCTCTGGCCAGTTTTGTGCAGATCAGAGCCTCTAAGTAAGGCGGGGCGATTGCTGTACGACCCTCTGTACTTGCTGGGAGGGGACGAAGGTATGGGAGGGAACTGCTCTTCCCCACCCCATCCTCCTCCGTGCGTCTAGTCCTGAGCTGGGACTCCTGCCCGGGTGGGGGGCCCCTGAGCTGCTCCAAGGCCCTGGCCAGCTGAGGCCCCGTGAGTAAATACAGCCCAGCACAGAGCCAGGCTAGCACAGGCAGGGCTGTTTTCTCTCTTGCATGAAGTAATCTGCTGTGGTGGGTTGGATTCCAAGTGGCATTCATCTCCGCTAATGTGATGTGTAAATGCACAAACACAGCCACAGGCATCAGCAGAGGGACGCTGTTCCCCCTGCAGCCTGGCTGTCCTGCTTCCCGTTCGGATAAAATGAGCCCTTCACTGTCATGTGGAGTGATGCCCGACCCCAGGTCGACTGGGCATGGCTCAGGTTTCCACGTAGAGACAGACTGAAGCCCATGGTTATGTGAACACACTGGATCCAGGCTGCCTGGGTTGTAGCTCTGCAACTCCAATTATTAGCTATGTGACTCTGGCAAGTTACCTAACCTCTCTGTGACTTGGTTTTCCATCTTTAAAGGGGGATTTGCAAACACAGGGTTGTGAGGATTGCATAGTTCACACAAGTAAAAAGGCCTAAAATGGTGCCTGCCACACAGTGTGTTATATACAAACGTCGTTATATGCTAGTCATGTTCTCAAGTATGGCTTATGGATCTAGGAAAAACTCATCACTGGTCAATCCAGAGCAGGATATTTCTTTTAAAAAATATATTAACATATTTAACATTTTAACACTAGCTGTGATGTTCTGGGCCAGTTGCTTAATCTGCCCAAACCTCAGTTTCCTTTTATAATGGGAAATTAATACTGTACCTCTGTAATAGGGTTAGTGTGTAAATCAAATGACACAAAGCACATAGTGCCTGGCAACAGTAACTTACTAGGTTTGTTTCTTCTAAAATAGGGTCTTTAAACTTAGGATATCTTCTAGTTGATATCTGGATGATTAAAAAAAAAAAATTTATGATGTCGGTAATCTAAACCTGGGTGTCCAATCTTTTAGTTTCCCTGGGCCACACTGGAAGAAGAATTGTCTTGGGCCACACATAAAATCAGTGAACACTAATGAGAGCTGATGAGCTTAAAAAAAAAAAAAACACAAGAAAATCTCATCATGTTTTAAGAAAGTTTACAGATTTGTATTGGGCCGCATTCAAAGCTGTCCTGGGCCCCATGCAGCCCATGAGCCGCAGGTTGGACAAACTTTAAATGATATTTAAAATTTCCTTTGTTTTTAGGTTTTATCTGCTAGCTACAAACATGTCACATGAATTCTCTACATACTGCCTTCAAATTTGGAGGACACTTTTGTTACTGCACACTGCACACAAACCTACCATATATGAGGGTTAGTATTTCATTTCACTACACGCGGAACACAGAGGGTACATGAGACAGGATGCATCGAAGGTGCCACGGCCCGAGGCTCTGACCTCCCTGTCTTGGTGGCTCTAGTTCCCTACTCTGCTTTGCAAACCTCAACTGTGAATTCTCCCGGCTAGAAAAACCTCTGCGATCACCTGCAAAAGCTATTCCCAGTAGAAAACCTCACTGAAAAGACTTTTTTTTAAAACTGAAACCCAAATGAGAGTAAAATGTTCCTATCTTATAATAAAAATTGGACTGGTTAAATTCCTGAATAAAGAATTTGAAATTTATGATATTTATTCAATATATGGAATAAGATGTAATGATTTTATGTATCTGGCCAAAGACGGAAATTTGCTGAATTTTGTCTTACCTTAATTTTCCATGGGTTAGTTTTTCTCAGCACATTATAATAGTGGGTAATTTAGTGAATGCTGTTTTGCTGACCTAAAGCAAAAATCCACAGAAGCTGAAATCTTAGTAGCCAGAAAATATAACCAAAATACTAGGGAATGGTGAACTCACTCCTAGGGAGCAGTGAACTCACTGGGAACATTTAACTTGCTATGAGTTGTAAAAAGAAAATTTATTATAAACATTTGTATATATATAATACATTTATTATAGACATTTCTCCCTCATTTTGAAAAGTTTTTGGCTTTTGAAGCACAGCATCACAGGCCTCAGCAAGTCTATTGTAAGTCAACAGTAAGAAACACACTGTGTGATAATACAAGTCACGGTCAAAAATAGTTTGTGTGTCATTAAGACACAACATGAATGTGAGAAGTGAGATGCACACTCAGCTGAGTCAGAGCCTGAAGATAACCAACACACGCGTCGGCTTTCAGTGTGTAACAGCCTCTCGACAGAATTACTTATGCCCTAGGGTTCAATACAAGATATCAATGATCTCTAAGGACAGATTTGGCCAGGGGGTTGGGATGAAAAAAGGGAAAACGTATCAGGACAGTTACAAAGTTTAGAGCCCTCATTTTTAGAATTTCTAAACACATGCTGCCTTTTAGCAGAGACCTGTGGTATAAAAATTACAGAATTCTACGAGAGCAAAGGAGATGTAGCACTGTTTGCTTCCCAGCAGAACTGGTAAAAAGGAGCTAAAAAGCAACATCTAAAAAACTCCTGCTTAGTATTACTTATTTAGTACTTTTATGCTTAAAAAAATCACTGGCCATCAGAGAAATGCAAATCAAAACCACAGTGAGATACCATCTCACACCAGTTAGAATGGCCATCATTAAAAAGTCAGGAAACAACAGGTGCTGGAGAGGATGTGGAGAAATAGGAACACTTTTACACTGTTGGTGGGACTGTAAACTAGTTCAACCATTGTGGAAATCAGTGTGGCGATTCCTCAGGGATCTAGAACTAGAAATACCATTTGACCCAGCCATCCCATTACTGGGTATATACCCAAAGGACTATAAATTATGCTGCTATAAAGACACATGCACACGTATGTTTACTGCGGCACTATTCACAATAGCAAAGACTTGGAACCAACCCAAATGTCCAACAACGATAGACTGGATTAAGAAAATGTGGCACATATACACCATGGAATACTATGCAGCCATAAAAAATGACGAGTTCATGTCCTTTGTAGGGACATGGATGAAACTGGAAAACATCATTCTCAGTAAACTATCACAAGGACAAAAAACCAAACACCGCATGTTCTCACTCATAGGTGGGAATTGAACAATGAGAACTCATGGACACAGGAAGGGGAACATCACACTCCGGGGACTGTTGTGGGGTTGGGGGAGGAGGGAGGGACAGCATTAGGAGATATACCTAATGCTAAATGACGAGTTAATGGGTGCAGCAAAACAACATGGCACATGGATACATATGTAACAAACCTGCACATTGTGCACATGTACCCTAAAACCTAAAGTATAATAATAATAATAAATTCCAAATGACTAAGAACTTCTGCAGAATCTCTAAGTACCAAAAGAGTTAAATGCTTTGTTTCAAGTGGGAATTAACTTGTGTGTGTGTACATATGTGCTTATTTCATTAGGTTCTGTGATTTGATGCATAACTGCTGTCATTCATATGGAGTTTAGCAATACTGGATATTTTAAGGTTTAGTAAAGCCAGAAGTTATATGAACATTTTCTTTTAGTGAGATTTAGTAAAACTATCTTTTAGATGACACAAAATTTTTAAAAATCACAAATTTCAAACTATAGTTTGAAACATTAAACAGAATTCAAACTAAAATATCATTGGATTTTTAATGATCATTCTAAACTTTAATTACACAACAGCCAACTGTATGGGTAAATGGCCATTAATAACTGGAAATAGAAAATACATGAACCTAAAATGCACACAGCCAAAATCTTTATAATATAGAGCCAAGTTTTTATTTTAGTCTGGATGGAAACCTTACTGGGAAGAAGAAATGCACCCAGTCACACTTGAGTGTCTAATGCAAACAGGATTTTGGCACTAGGTTTTAATGCAAAGGATAATACATATCATAGTACACTGTGATTAAAGGACTTGTATTTCGGAATGAATTTTTTGTTCGATATGCTCATTTGGCAACCTATTTACTATTTTTTAAGTCTAATTGTAAGCCTCGATGTCAAAGACTGCTGCCGGGTGTCCTTTTGATATGCTGTTACTGTGACACTCAGAGCTGAATGCTCCACATAAAAAATATGTAGTAATTATTGTTTTATGTTAGAACTGCTTGTGTTCCTGATTTACTTGTAATTCCAAGCTCACCCAAATGAAAATAAACTTGCAAAAAAGAATAAAACCCCTTTTGCTGTGCTTGCAAAAATCTTCATAAAAATCAGAATCTACGGAACTGAAAACATAATTCACAAGTATTTCTATAAGGGAAGGAATTTTAGGTAATCCTTATGTTGGAGCTAGGATAAAAATAATTTGATGGAATAACATCATATGTGGTATCAATTCTGGGGTAATAAGAGATGCTAGAGATTTATAATAAAATCAGTTCTGCTTCTCGGAACATCTAAGCCACAAATTTGATACATCAAAAGGCAAATTAGTGGATACGGATAAAGTTCATACAGAAGTAGCAAAGAAAAAGAGTGGTTTTGCACAAATAGTACATATGCCAACCTCCTTTAACTACATAAGCAGAATGTTTATACAAGTTCATGGTTTGAGAAATTATCTAAGAGGCCATTAATAACTTCTAATTTTCACAGTGAAAACAGTAAGAATGTGAACATCTGTGACTAGCATCCAGATGTGAACATCTTATAATTTTTATTTTGAATCTGTTTATGTATAATGTGGAAAGAGAATACACCTCAACATACTTGTGAAACAGTGCTGTAAGTGAGCCGCGCAAAACTGGAGAAGCGTAAGTTATAACTGTTAGGGCCGGCAAGACCTAGCTGTTGGCAATTTTCCCTCAAGCTAATATGTAAAAATTGAAATTTATTCCTTTTTTAAAAGACTGTCATATTTTATGACCACAGCTCTATGTGGTGATGTCAAAGGTGACGGTTTGGTCTTCCTCCACAAACTGGGATATGACAGCTGAACTGCATACAAGACCTACAAAACAGGACCTACAGGATGGGTTCGTTCCAGTAGGAACAGAAGATTCTGGTGCAGATATCTATGGTGATAATCTAAGAAATGTCAAAGGCTGAACACTCAAGGAGTTTGCTAACTCCTCTAGATTTCTGGTTTAATACTAACATGTTAAAGATCATTATTTAATTAAGAATTATACATCTGTAGCAGCCTGGTTTAAATTCAGACCACATACTGAATTTTGGAAGTCTTCTCTCCACCCCAACTTTTTCTAGAACTAAGTTGTTAGCTTGAAAACATTCCCATACCTAACAGCGCTGCTCCATGTGTGCTTGGGATACTCTGAGTTGATTTCATTCCAGTGAGACAAAAATTAATCTGAGGCAAATGAGAGCTGATGCAGCACCATAAGCCATAAGTCATAAAGCCTTGAGGATTTTAATGCTGTCATCTGAGTGAAAATCTGGAAAGTGCTCACAAGAGTCACTGCATGTGATCCTCTCTTTGTCACGTGCCATGCTTACCAGTTAGGAGAAATTCTAAATGAAGCTTTAAAACTTCATTTCCAGAATACCCCTCATGGTTTATGGGGTTCTTATCTATATCTGCTGAACAGAACATTTTTTTTTCCCCATCAATCACAGCAATCACCTTAATCTATATCTGGAACAGAGAAGATTTTTGTGATGGTCAGGCCAGGACTTCTCCAAGTGGGGCTGACTGCTGAACCACATCTCTGAAGGAAGGTCCAGGAAAGCTTCATTTGAAACAAGAGATTCTCACCAACACTACAGCATGAGGAGCAACGATGCAAGCCAATCTTTTAATTTTACAAACGAGGACAAAGTCAGATGACCTATACTGAAACCCCATTAATGCAGCCCTGTGCCCCCAGGGCTGGGACTCAGATCCCCTAACCCTCTGTTTGGAGTCTTTCACCCAAATCTCCCTTTTATAAAATGTCTCTTGTGGATGTTACTGGTGCCTCCTTTAAGGTCTGAGAAAGAAGCCCTGCTTCTGCCCTAGTGGGAAACTTTCCCCTGCACTTTGGGTAGTAGGATTGGTGTCCCTAACACTGGCTGGCAAAGGGGAATGATTCCCTTCTATCTCAGAAGAAAAGGAATTTTACAGAAGGCGGTTAAAGCATTAGCTGAATTGAGGGCCTAAAAAGCTTGACAACCCCCCTTTAACCGATGATCCGCCCACAGTGGAAAAGGAGGCACTTCTTAGCTGAGCGGCAAATAAAGATTTCCAGAAGGATACACTGCTGTGCTTTTGTGTCACGTTTGGGGAGCCCGCCGCCCTGGCCACCTCGCTTCAATGGCAGCCCAGATGACCAGATAGGGGTAGTAATTAATTACAATTTGTTACAATTTAAAGACCACAAAAGAAGTGTTGAAAACTGGTTTCAAAAAGCATTTTTAGACGTAACGGTATTAATGATTAATCCTCTCGAACCCTCAGTTGGTAATAGGTAAAATGTCGGAGACGGTGACAGTCACTTAATTGCTAGTGCAATTCACAGTGCCTGAGAATCGACAAGGCGGCTTTTTGTAGCCCATTATCAAAGTGTCAACAATGATTATTGCCAATATAGTTACACAAACGCCAATTGCAGGGCAGCTGTTTTCTTTCAAACGGGTTTCAGGAAGAAGGCTGTATGTTAAAAGGAATCTTCTTATTATGACCCTACGGCTCCATTACACATGCTTTACTTTACCTAATAAAATCAGACATGAGTTTTGAGAAGAACTGTGCAGGATGATGAACGAAATGCATATTTGTGTAAATCCCCAGGACTCTCTCTCTCAAGAACATGGGCTTTCTAAAGAGTCAGGTCAAATCCCCCAGAAATCAAGTGAGTCCAGTTATGTTTTCTTTTACTTCCCCAGGTCCCCTGCTGAGTCGCTCGCTAGCAGGCAGCATGCTAAGACTGTCATTTGTAAAAAGCAGCCTGCTCAGCTATAATTACTAATTTGATGTCACACTGGAATTGCAGCGCAGCTGTGAAAAGATCGACCACCAGGGAGGTTTGCATTTCTCTGTCTCATTTAGAGGAGGCGAAACTGCTGGAGCCATGAATGGGAGATGCCCTTCCATTAAAAAGGAAAGAATTAAAGAATAAAACAAGTCACAGCAGCTGTCAGAATTTGACAATGGTTATTTTTTTTTAAAGCACTGTTCTGCTCCTAAAAAAAAACTCAAGACATCTGTACATGCATGTTCTGAGACTTGTTGCCATGAAAGTGATTCCACTGTTAGAATATAACTTATTTCCTTCAGTTCCATCTTCATGATTATGCTAATGCAAATCACACTAATTACATGTCAAGCTACAATCTAGGAGATGGGACTTGTCTGCACCTATAATGCTAAATATTTGAAATGACAGTTTCAAAACTTGTCATCAACAAGTTAAAAGTATGGAAAATTAAAACAGTTATAATGACTCATATGAAAGAAAACCTGGGAAGAATGAGAATTGAGATTACTAATTAAACTATGTCACCAGAGATTCTCTATGCAGATTTTTTTTTTTTTTTTCTGAGACAGGGTCTTGTTCTGTCACTCAGGCTGGTATGCAGTGGTGTGATCACAGCTCACTGCAGCATGGACATCCTGAGTTCAAGCAATCGTCCCATGTAGCTGGGGCCACAAGCGTGCACCACCATGGCCAGCTAGTTTTTTGTATTGTTTGTACAGTTGGGGGTCTCGCTATGTTTCCCAGGGTGGTCCTGAACTCCTGAGCTCAGGCTATCCTCTAGCCTCAGCCTCCCAAAGTGCTGGGATTACAGGTATGAGCCACCATGCCCAGCCCACTAGAAAGATTGTTCTTTGTACCATAATGATCATTTGGAAAGGAATATAGTTATATATAATAGCAATGAATATTCTTGCAAATCATTTCATTTATAAAAGGCTAAAATGTAGTAAATAAGTGTTTTTAGCCTTCCCCAAATATTTCAAACCAGAGGTACCAGTAGATTGTTTTGATAGCATTTAGTAGACTGTTTTGATAGCATTTTTTCCCATGATGTCTGATCATGAAAAGGAGTGTTTATGATTTGTGAACACAATGAATGGTATGTTTTTTGGAAGAGTCAAAAATCCTAACTGATCATGGAAAGAAAACCCAAAGGTTGGCAGAAAAGGGAAAGCAAAGACTTTTTTTAGAAGTTAAAAAAACAATGTTTTTAAGAGTTCGGCTTGGCTGGGCACGGTGGCTCATGCCTGTAATCCCAGCACTTTGGGAGGCCGAGGCGGGCGGATCATGAGGTCAGGGGATCGAGACCATCCTGGCTAACACAGTGAAACCCCGTCTCTACTAAAAATAGAAAAAAATTAGCCGGGCGTAGTGACGGGTGCTTGTAGTCCCAGCTACTCGGGAGGCTGAGGCAGGAGAATGGCGTGAACCCGGGAGGCGGAGCTTGCAGTGAGCCAAGATCGCGCCACTGCACTCCAGCCTGGGCGACAGAGCGAAACTCCGTCTCAAAAAAAAAAAAAACCAAAAAAGAGTTCAGCTCTATTAATACATTTCATTTGATCTATTACAGTTTAATAAACATTTCTAGATCCTACAAAACACTGCCGTATCAGAGAGAGAAGGCATGGCATAATCTCTACTGAGCCATGAATGACAACTTTCCCCTGGGCTCGTTCTAGACGTGCTTCTCTTCTCCACACGCTCCTCCTGGGTGACCCACCCACTTCCCTGTCTCTGCTGACCGTCCTTCCAGGGAGGATTCCCAAGCCCTTTGTTTTCAGCTAAGACCCCCCGTGCAGCCTCTCGTGCCTATTGGATATCTCTGTTCTGATGCCACCCTGACATTTCAAATGCCTCCTCTCTTTGTCTGGGGGATGTATCCCAAGGGAAATTGCTGGGGGTGTGGTCGGTGAGGGTGGGTGGGAGCCAGACTGCAGCAGGTGATGAAGTGAGGAGGAGAAAAGGAAATGGTGGATGTTTCTTTGGCCATTTGCCCTTTTACTGTGCATGAATGAAGGTACATTTTGATCTCCATCCTACTGTCAAGGCAGGCACACTCTCCATCATTTACCAATTTCTATTACTTTGACATTCCACATCTTCAAGCTATTTCCTCTTCCCCTTCCCAAGTGAGCATTTCTAATACAGAAGGGTGGGTGGGGTAGCTTTATGCAGCCTCTGTCTTCTGGAATAAGAGTTATTAGAAACCTCAACCACAAAAATAAGGCTAGGGCACTGAATTCTTCCCCAGGGCAACTGTGCAGACTATTCTAATGTTTGCACAGTGTAAGACACAGTGATAACTGCATTATATGTACAAGTTTTACAAATATGTACATCTGAAAGTATGAGCAAAAATGCTCAAGCTCTTCAAATAGAGGAAATATAAATTGTTTTGCTAACATAGTATGAAACCAAATAATTTATTTCACTACTTTAGAAAAAAAATCAAGTTTTAGAATCAACTGTTTCAGCACCATATTTAACTCTGAAACAATGTTTTTGTCAATGTAGTAACTTTTTCCTCATTTTCACAATGGGATTAACATGACTTTTTGATAATATGCCCTTAAAGGAGAGACATGAATTCACAAACATTTACAAGGCAGTGTGCCATAGTGGTTAGAAATGTGCACTATGGGGCTGGTGACCCCAGGCTCAAACCCTGGCACTGTCACTTCCTAACTGTAGGACCCTGGATGAAGTTACTAAACCTGTCAGTTAAGCAACTTCATCCACTCAAAGGAAGTAATGACAGCACCGATCTCATCTGGTGACTGTTAAGGATTACATGACATAATTCATGTACAATTTAAAACTGTCTGGTATATAGTTTGTATTCAACCAGTGCCAGTTGTGACTTCCTCTAAGCCTACCTCCTAGGGAGATGTTTTAAGGAATGATGGCTACATGTTCATATTAGATACAGGATAAAAGCATCCTAGCAGAGTCCTAGAAAGATGAGTTCTCAGTCAAACAAATTCTATTATTCTCTTTTCATAGAAAGCTATACCAATAAAGGGGCTAAACATTTTTTGGTGAGGAGGGCAGTAAACTGTGGCTCATGCCCTGGGTTTCTGGAAAGTGTGTTAAGTCCTATAGGTGGAACAGTGGAAAGGAAGATAGGTAAGTGAATGTCCTGCTTCGCAGGGACCGTTACAGATACAGGAAGTCAAATACATGTGGCTTTTCTCTCTGTGTGCCCTTGTTTTATGATTTAGGCTTCAGCAGCAACCACGCCATTAGCTGTAACTGTCCGTGTTGGCAGTGTTTACTGTCAGAGCAGGACCAAGCCCTTGTTGACTGAACCTGAAGAAATCAAAATGAATGAAGGAAAAAAATCCTGCTAGTGGTAGTCCCAAGGAACTTTGGAAGAAAGTAAAAACAGACCCACCAACATGGGGCATCATGTGACTCAGGGGCTGGCCTGTCGTATGATGCTGAAGAGCATGTGTGACTCTGTATACGCTCTGGTATTTCCTCTGAGGAGAAAATCTCAACAAAATTTAGCCTCTGAGCTTCTCATGGGCTAAAACTGAAATATCTGCTGAGTCTTCAGTACCTGGAAGAAACATTAACTCATGGCAGCATGGAAGTCGACAGTCACTGTTTCTGCCTCTTCTGGCCAAAGCCGGTGCCTTAGAGGGGTTTTACACGAAGGTTGAATTCTCAAAATGTACATTCACTGATGTACAGTAAAAGGGCAAATGGCCAAAGAAGCCTCCACCATTTCCTTCTCTCCTCCTTACCTGCTGCAATCTGGCTTTGGTCCCCACTCACCCTCACCGACCAGGTCCCCAGCAATTTCCCTGTGGATACATCCCTGGACAACTCTCCATTCTTACCCTACCTGGCCTCGCGAAAGCATCTGACACTGGGAAGTTCATTTCCTCTGGTTCCTGGGAAATTACTAGAGTGAAAGTTTCATGAGGATGGGGACTGCACCAGCCTAGTTCCACGAAGCATTTCTTACAATGCTTGGCAGAGTGTGTACTCATCACAGACGCTCAAACAGTATCTGAGTGAGTGACCCAGTGTCTCCTGGCTCCTGTAAAAGGTGATTCTGGGCTTGTTCTAGACATGCTTCTCTTCTCCACACACTCCTCCTGGGTGACCTCACCCACTTTCTTGTCTCTGCCAACCGTCCTTCCAGGGAAGATTCCCACACTCTTTTTTCAGCTGAGAGCCACTGTGCTCAGGGACCCCAAACAGAGGGACCAGCTGAAGCCATGACAGAAGAACGTGGAATGTGAAGATTTTATGGACATTTATTAGTTCCCTAAATTAATACTTTTGTAATTTCTTATGCCTGTCTTTACTGCAATCTCTAAACATAAACTGTAAAGATTTCATGGACACTTATCACTTCCCCAATCAACACCCTTGTGATTTCCTATGCCTGTCTTTACTTTAATCTCTTAATCCTGTCAGCTGAGGAGGATGTATATCGCCTCAGGACCCTGTAATAATTGCATTAACTGCATAAATTGTACAGCATGTGTGTTTGAGCAATATGAAATGTGGGCACCTTGAAAAAAGGATAACAGCAATTGTTCAGGGAATAAGAGAGATAACCTTAAACTCTGACCACTGGTGAGCCAGGCAGAACAGAGGCATATTTCTCTTCTTTCAAAAGCAAATGGGAGAAATATCACTGAATTCTTTTTCTCAGCATGGAACATCCCTGAGAAAGAGAATATGTGCCTGGAGGTATAGGCTTATAAACAGCCCCCTCTAGGTGCACCTGTCTCTTATGGTCAAAACTGCAGAGATGAAATAGACACCAGTCTCCCATAGCGCTCCCAGGCTTATTAGGAAGAGGAAATTCCCACCTAATAAATTTTGGTCAGACGGGTTGATCTCAAAACCTGTCTCCTGATAAGATGTTATCAATGACAATGGTGCCCGAAACTTCATTAGCAATTTTAATTTCGCCTCGGTCCTGTGATCTCACCCTGCCTCCACTTGCCTTGTGATATTCTATTACCCTGTTAAGTACTTGATGTTTGTCACCCACACCTATTTGCACACTCCCTCCCCTTTTGAAAATCCCTAATAAAAACTTGCTGGTTTTTGTGGCTTGTGGGGCATCACGGATCCTACCAATGTGTGATGTCTCCCCCAGATGCCCAGCTTTAAAATTTCTCTCTTTTGTACCCTGTCCTTTTATTTCTCAAGCCGGCTGACGCTTAGGAAAAATAGAAAAGAACCTACGTGAATATCAGGGCAGGTTCCCCGATAACTGACATTTCAAACTTCTCCTCCTGCTCTTGTTTGCTATTTCAGGGAGTGGAATGAACACCTACCTACCCAACTGCCTAAACCAGAAACTTGGGGGTCATCCTTAACCCCCTTCCCTCTATGCACACTCCCTGGCACCTCTGGCACTCAATCCCTCAGTTCTGTAGATTCGTCTTTCCAAATCTCTCTGTAATTCATCCACTTCCACTACATCCCAGCTCAGGCCAGCATCTTCTCTGGGATACTTCATCGGCCTCTCCAACAGGTCTGGCTTCCTTCCCTCCGTGGCCTCCTCTCTCCCTACAGCAAATGCACCAAATGCTCCCCACCCTGACTCTCATGCCCTTGCACCTGCTGCTCTTCCTCTGCCTAACTCCTATTGATCCCTTCAGGTTTCTGGACATCATCTCCTCCAGGAAGCCCTTCCTTGACCCTGCCCAGCCTAAGCCAGGTGCCCTTGCTATGTGCTCTAGAGCTCCCTGAGTGTCCTGTCTGAGTGTTCACCCCATGATAACATAATTTTCTATTTGAGGTCTGCATCCCCTGCTAGATCTTTCTGTGTGTCTTGTTATTTTAGCCCCTGAAGCTAGGATAGTAGCCACAAAAATATTCATGAACACCTCTGAATGAATAAACAAAAGTAGATTTGCAAATCTATAAAATTCAACTCAAAACTGCTATCATTCTAAAAGAACAACTTTCAAACAACTTTGAGCTCTGTTTTCAAATGGAATAGTTAAGAAAAAGGCACTTCCCAAGGTGACAAGAAGGCATAACTAAGAGTATAGATGTACCCTTTACATAAGCACGTGTTGACTTCAGTTAGTTTAGGTTTACATCCAGGAAGCTACTTCCTAAATTCCTATTCAAACCAATCCTTCAAGTTGACTCGATCTATAATCTTGCATAGTAAACTAAATGTGGCTCAAATACTACCTAATGTCCAATAAGCCAGGAAGAGAAAAAGAGATGCGGCCTTCTTAATTTCTTCGGCAAAAAATACTTGAATCATGTCTTAATAGTTGGAAAGGAGTTTGAGGCTCATCCAAGCCAACATTCTACAGGTGAGAAAGCAGACTCATCGATGCAAAGAAATGTATTCAGGTCACATTCGGTTTGATATTGGTGAAGCAGTGTTAGGTCCTGGTTCCCTGACCTGCAGGAACGCACTCTCAGCTGTCAGTGCCATTTTCGATTATAAGTTTACTGCACAGGTGGCTGTGTTTTTCAAGAGCAAGTTGCATGTGGAATGTTCCTTCCAACCATGCTTGCAATAAATAACTATTTCACTATTCAACAATTTGATGAAGAGAAATTAAGTAGAACTCTCATCGGGTCAATAAAGTGTTTCTGGCTGGTGGCAGCAGAACGGGGAATAGGAAGAATCGCAATGGCAGGGGTGGGAGACTATAAAGAAAGAGTAAAGGTGACTGGGAGTGCGTGATCATGCCCCCAGGACACGAGGAGACATACAGCAAGGTACTTACCTTTTCTTTGTCACTAGCTTCTCTAGCCACTGTAGAGCCCTGAAATACAAGGAAATAATAAAAACATGCACATAGGAGGCATTGGGTTTCGCACGCGGAAAATATGAAAATGGCTCTGGGCGGAGCAGAGAGCCGGCGCAGCACCCGCTCTGCTTCGCAGCCCACGCGGAATGGGCTTCTCATCCCTCCCTGACCATGGCTCTCTGTCTGGCCTGTGCCCCCTTCTCTGCAGGTGTTCCTGGCCACTGGCCGCTTCTTCAGCCCTGACTCTGTCATGCTCACCTGTGTTTCTGTGGTTCTTGTCCACCTGCTGGAAGTCAGAAAACCTGACCACCACTTACTTGAGCAGTAACTTACTCAACACTGGATCAGCCCCACACTTTGCTCCTTGTATCAACTGCCAGAAATAGTCAGTCTTGTTATCTTAAAGAAGAGTCCCACTAGCTGGCTGCAGTGGGACCACAGGGGCGTTAAGTGCCTCTTTCCCCACATTACATCTTCCAGATTGGGCACATCCTCGCGTGCTGACTTTTTTCTGCAACACTCATTGTTTTCTCCCGTCTTAGAGTTACTGATGAACACTCTTTCCTTGCGTGCTATACATCAGTCCCCCATGGCCACTCTCTGACCCCACTTACTTTGGAGATTCCTTCAAAGACACACAGTTATTTGTACCTCTTTTGTGCCAGGCCCTATGCTGAGTGCAGAGGTACAAAGCGGAGGAAAACATGGCCCTTGATCTCAGCAGTCTGTGCTCTTACTGCAGTGGTGTTCAAAACTCTGCCTCAGAGCTCTGGGTTGTCTAGTGTGACCTGAGTCTACCTCAGAGGCCGATGGGGAGGCTTTAGGGGTAGAGTCCAAGCAGAGAAACTTCCCGTGGCTTGTGGAAGATTTTAATTCAAAAGAAAAGCTGGGAAACAAATGGTCGGGTGAATTCCTATTTATGGATGACAATCACGGTGTCTCATACACAGCAGATGTCCTGTGTTTACTGCATAAATGGCTGGAGAAGAATCACAGGCCAATTTCCTGGGCTCCCTTCCCCTCCGGCACTGGACACCCCTAACTATTGTGAGGTCAGCCAGCCACTTGCTTCTCGACCACCTGATGAATAGGTATCTATTGCCCTGGGTTACTTGTGTTGGCCATTCATTAAATGAACTTAGTTGACTTGGGAAAAGTGAAAGTGGCTTTTAGATTGGCCATCTGCAAAGAAATCAAAATTTTTGATTACTGGCTTTCATCGAGCAGCTCAGGCACTGACTAGGATGTGAGCTTCCTGCAATTCACAGATGCGGAAACTTGAACGGAAGAGACTCCTCAAGTTGGGGAAGGGAGCCAAGATCAGGCTGGGGGGTCTCCCCAGGGCCGATCTTCCATCCGCCTGGTGCTCAGTGCCCCCAGGACTAGAAGATCTGAGGGATGCTGCTGCTGGCCCGGGGCAAATGTTCAATGTTTCTTGGGGCGAGTCAGAGCAGCCCAAAGCTGACCCATCAGATGGAGATAGATAATGCGAACCATTCATGAAGGCAAACCTGAGAACCCGTTCTACCACCACAGTTCTACCACCACAGCCAGAGCCTCTCTGCACAGCCATGTCTGACAACTGTTACTTGCCATGGTCTACTTGCCTTCCTTTAGGGATTCCTGAATACGGACCACAAGTACCTTCCTTTACACACTGATTTTTAACAAAATGTTCCCAAATACTTTATAAAAATTGGGACATTTGTAATACTTGAGCACTGCCTATGCTGCTGGGTACAGGAAGAAACTATTCTACTTTGAATTCTTAACCAAGTTGTTGGTGTGTGTGTGTGTGCGTGTGTTTCCCCTCCTACAATATAATCCACCCTGCTTCTGATTCTCTGGGAAGCTTCATCTGTATGCAAATGCTGATCATTAGTTTGGGAACAACAAAACACAAAACTCATCCAAGTTTAAATTAATTCACAATAAAAAATTATTAAAAAAAAATAGAAAAGGAAGGCCAAGAGTTTAAGCCATGAACTGATGCCAGATGTACAGGTTCCATCACAACTGAGAGCACTGGCAAGAACAGAGTTTATCTATGCCACAAGCCAGAAAGGGAGATGAAATTGTGAAAAGCAAGGCAAATTAAACCTAGAATATCCAATCTCCAAGTATAATTTACTCCAAGATATGTTTACCAGATGCCTACTTGTCCGAGGCGCTATCTTAGGCATTGCAGGGGGATTTAAAAAAAAAAAAAGTTAAGTAGAACAAAATACTTGCCCTTGAGGCACTTACACATCAAGAGAATGAATGAGGCAACCAAGATTCATTAACTCCCATATGCCATGCCTCACGCTGGACACAATACATATGCATCTTATTTAATCCTCAAAACATCCCTGCAAATGTAGGTAAAATTATCCCTGTTTTAACAGATGAAGAGACGGAGGGTCATAGAGGTTCAGCAACTTACACAAGGTTAACAAGTCATAAAAGAACAACATGTGACTTTACAGGTCACTCTGGCTTTCTCCCCTGGGAAAGTCAGACAGAGTCCTGTGTGCCCTGAGCAGTACCGCCAAGGCTCCACGAAAGAGCTGGTGCTGGCAAGGGCCCTGAAGGATGGCTGGGATTTCCCCAGGGGTAATTCCAGGGGCACAAAATGGCTTGCTTGGGCTAAGACTTTAAGACAGGACAGGACAAGGGTATATTTGGGAAGTGGATCCAGTGTGTGGGGACTTCAGAAGGTAGGAGACAAGCCTAGACCATTTCCTTCACTTAGACTAGCATTTCTCAAAGCATGGTTCAGAACCCTGGGGTCCCGAGACCAAAACTATACAAAGTCAAAACTATTTTTATAATAGTACTGAGACATTTGCCTTTTCACCGTCTTGATGTTTGTATAAATACTACAAAAACAATGGTGGGAAGAACTGCTAGCAGTTTAGCATAAGTCAAACAGTGGCACCAATGGGTATTAGTAGTGTTTGTGATTAAAAAAAAAAACAACTCAATGAAAAAAACCAGCACCATCTAGGAAACCCAGCATCATTTCAGAAACCTCTGAAGCCACACATCCTGGTTTTTATGACTTGTGAGCTGTGTATAAGTTGCTGAACCTCTGGCTAAGATGTTGTGTCCTACAAGTAGGCGTCTAGTAAACACATGAAAGCATAACATTAAATGTATCAAATCTAGACCCAGGAGTACAGGTCTTTTCAATATTCTGTGCAGGAAATATACATAAAGCACTTCTGTTTATAAAGAAGGAATGGTTTCTTAAGAACTGTTTTTTGTGATGGTTTGAGTTATGAGCTGAACTGGCCACCTTTTTCATGAAACAACACTTTTACTTGAAAGAACAACTGACAGTCTATGTTTATTCAGATCTGGGCATGTGACTGATGTTTGCTACAAAATGAATGAAGCTGCTAGGCTCACCTCTATGCTGGGGTGCTTGCTACATGTGGTCATTTCACAGAAAACAACGGACAGGGCTTGTGGCCAGTGATAAAATTTGAGATTGCAAGTAAAAAATTGATTTTTAAAAAACTTATATCCACCACCCTGGGCCTGACCGCTTCCCAATATGTAAAAGACTTTTGTGGTGACATTTTTATGACTTTTTGATACTGGATAATGAAATGTGTCAATATTTGGAAGAGTCAAATAACTCAGTGAACCAATGTGTTCCAAATGGCAAGTGCATGCCTTGACAAAGTCACACATTCAGAACAACGCATGCAAACAGATCAATGGATTTCGATGAAGAGTACAAAAAGTTCATTGACATGATTTCAGATTTCATAATGCAACTAAGCTTTGAGAAATTACCTCTTGTCAAGCTTTGGTGTAGTATCAAAGAAGAATATCTACAATTATCCAAAAAAGTTGTTAAAACATGCTTTAACAACTTTCCAAACTTCATTATTGTGTGAGTTCAGATTTTCTTCACATACTTCAGCAGCATAACACCACACAGATTGACAGCAGAATCAGGTATGACATTCTAGCTATCTCACATTAAGTCAAGACATTACGGAGATTTGCAAAAATGTAAAACAATGCTACTTGTCTCATTAATGTTTTTGCTTTTGGAAAATAGTTATTTTTCATAAAAGTGTTAACATGTAATGGTTTTCTCATTTTTAAAGAAACTACATATTCTAATATTTATTATATTAATTTTTAATACTGTAAATATCCACAGACACAACTCACATCTGCAAAAGCTTTTGAGGGTCCTCTTTTAAGAGTGTGAAAGGGTTGAGACCAAAAAACTTAAGAATCAAATGTCAGAGACCAGAGTTTGGCAAACTTTTCTGCCAACAGTCAGAGGGTAAATGTTTTAGGCTTTGTGGTCCCAAATGGTCTCTGTGGTAGCTACCAAACTCTGCCATTACAGTGCAAAAGCAGCAACAGACAATACAGAAACAATGGGCTTCGCGGTATTCCAATAAAAACTTATTTATAAAATTGGCCCAGCTAGGCGCAGTGGCTCATGCCTATAATCCCAGCACTTTGGAAGGCCAAGGTGGGTGGATTGCTTGAGCTCAGGAGTTCAAGACCAGCCTGGGCAACATGGTGAAATCCTGTCTCCACCAAAAAATACAAAAAATTATCTGAGCATGGTGGTGCATGCCTGTGGTCCCAGCTACTTGGGAAGCTGAGGTGGGAGGATTGCTTGAACCAGCGGGGCAGAGGTTGCCATGAGCCAAGATTGCGCCACTGTACTCCAGACTGGGCAACAGAGGAAGACTCTGTCTCAAAAAAAAAGTCCCTCAAGTAGGATTTGGCATTCAGGCAAGTCACAGTTTTCCAACCCCTAACTTGAACATTCTCCCCTGAGTTGGTGACACCAGAAGCCAGATTATGTCACTCCACTCTCAGAATTTCCAGGGGCCCCCCTTTCTCTCCAAGCCTTTGAAATGGTCTCTGTACTTACAGTTCCCTCTGCCAGCAATATTCTTCCTCAGCTCATTTCCTCATCTTCAAGTCTGCTCCAATGTCATCTTTCTCAGGGGAACCTTCCCTGACAGAACTATTTAAAACTCTCCCCCTCTTTAATTCTGTCTATAGCACTTCTGGGTATGCTCTATGACTAACTTATTACTTTTACTTACTGCCTGTCTTTACCCACCAGAATGTCAGCTCCCCAAGTGCAGGTTTGGTTTGTTCATCCCATCATTTCCAGCATCTA